>NC_057400.1:65633621-66233621 GCF_019320065.1 Cervus canadensis
GCTATTTCTGTTCTCATTTTTTTTTTTTTTTGCTGAGAGAGACTTTTAAAGAGAAATAGCTATTATAAACAGTGCTGCAATGAACATTGGGGTGCATGTGTCTCTTTCAGATCTGGTTTCCTCGGTGTGTATGCCCAGAAGTGGGATTGCTCGGTCATATGGCAGTTCTATTTCCAGTTTTTAAAGAAATCTCCACACTGTTCTCCATAGCGGCTGTACTAGTTTGCATTCCCACCAATAGTGTAAGAGGGTTCCCTTTTCTCCACACCCTCTCCAGCATTTATTGCTTGTAGACTTTTGGATAGCAGCCATCCTGACTGGCATGTAATGGTACCTCACTGAGGTTTTGATTTGCGTTTCTCTGATAATGAGTGATGTTGAGCATCTTTTCATGTGTTTGTTAGCCATCTGTATGTCTTCTTTGGAGAAATGTCTGTTTAGATTTTTAGCCCATTTTTTGATTGGGTCACTTATTTTTCTGGAATTGAGCTGCAGGAGTTGCTTGTCTGTTGCTTCATTTGCTATTATTTTCTCCCAATCTGAAGGCTGTCTTTTCACCTTACTTATAGTTTCCTTTGTTGTGCAAAAGCTTTTAAGTTTAATTAGGTCCCATTTGTTTAGTTTTGCTTTTATTTCCAATATTCTGGGAGGTGGGTCATAGAGGATCTTGCTGTGATTTATGTCGGAGAGTGTTTTGCCTATGTTCTCCTTTAGGAGTTTTATAGTTTCTGGCCTTACATTTAGATCTTTAATCCATTTTGAGTTTATTTTGTGTATGGTGTTAGAAGGTGTTCTAGTTTCATTCTTTTACAAGTGGTTGACCAGTTTTCCCAGCACCACTTGTTAAAGAGGTTGTCTTTTTTCCATTGTATATTCTTGCCTCCTTTGTTGAAGATAAGGTGTCCATAGGTATGTGGATTTATCTCTGGGCTTTCTATTTTGTTCCATTGATCTATATTTCTGTCTTTGTGCCAGTACCATACTGTCTTGATGACTGTGGCTTTGTAGTAGAGCCTGAAGTCAGGCAGGTTGATTCCTCCAGTTCCATTCTTCTTTCTCAAGGTTACTTTGGCTATTCGAGGTTTTTTGTATTTCCATACAAATTGTGAAGTTATTTGTTCTAGCTCTGTGAAGAGTACCGTTGGTAGCTTGATAGGGATTGCATTGACTCTATAGATTGCTTTGGGTAGTACACTCATTTTCACAATATTGATTCTTCCAATCCATGAACACGGTATGTTTCTCCATCTGTTTGTGTCCTCTTTGATTTCTTTCATCAGTGTTTTATAGTTTTCTATGTATAGGTCTTTTGTTTCTTTAGGTAGATACACTCCTAAGTATTTTATTCTTTTTGTTGCAATGGTGAATGCTATTGTTTCCTTAATTTCTCTTTCTGTTTTTTCATTGTTAGTGTATAGGAATGCAAGGGATTTCTGTGTGTTAATTTTATATCCTGCAACTTTACTATATTCATTGATTAGCTCTTGTAATTTTCTGGAAGAGTCTTTAGGGTTTTCTATGTAGAGGATCATGTCATCTGCAAACAGCGAGAGTTTCACTACTTCTTTTCCTATCTGGATTCCTTTTACTTCTTTTTCTGCTCTAACTGCTGTGGCCAAAACGTCTAAAACTATGTTGAATAGTAGTGGTGAGAGTGTGCACCCTTGTCTTGTTCCTGATTTTAGGGGAAATGCTTTCAATTTTTCACCATTGAGGATAATGTTTGCTGTGGGTTTGTCATATATAGCTTTTATTATGTTGAGGTATGTTCCTTCTATTCCTGCTTTCTGGAGATTTTTTATCATAAATGGATGTTGGATTTTGTCAAAGGCTTTTTCTGCATCTATTGAGATAATCATATGGTTTTTATCTTTCAATTTGTTAATGTGGTGTATTACATTGATTGATTTGTGGATATTAAAGAATCCTTGCATTCCTGGGATAAAGCCCACTTGGTCATGATGTGTGATCTTTTTAATATATTGTTGGATTCTGTTTGCTAGAATTTTGTTAAGGATTTTTGCATCTATGTTTATCAGTGATATTGGCCTGCAGTTTTCTTTTTTTGTGGCATTTTTGTCTGGTTTTGGAATTAGGGTGATGGTGGCCTCATAGAATGAGTTTAGAAGTTTACCTTCTTCTGCAATTTTCTGGAAGAGTTTGAGTAAGACGGGTGTTAGCTCTTCTCTAAATTTTTGGTAGAATTCAGTGGTGAAGCCATCTGGTCCTGGGCTTTTGTTTGCTGGAAGATTTCTGATTACAGCTTTGATTTCCATGCTTGTGATGGGTCTGTTAAGATCTTCTATTTCTTCCTGGTTCAGTTTTGGAAAGTTATACTTTTCTAGGAATTTGTCCATTTCTTCTAAGTTGTCCATTTTATTGGGATAGAGCTGCTGGTAGTAATCTCTTATGGTCCTTTGTATTTCAGTGTTGTCTGTTGTGATCTCTCCATTTTCATTTCTAATTTTGTTGATTTGGTTCTTCTCCCTTTGTTTCTTAATGAGTCTTGCTAACAGTTTGTCAATTTTGTTTATCTTTTCAAAAAACCAACTTTTAGCTTTGTTGATTTTTGCTATGGTTTCTTTTGCATTTATTTCTGCCCTAATTTTTAAGATTTCTTTCCTTCTACTAACCCTGGGGTTCTTCATTTCTTCCTTCTTTAGTTGCTTTAGGTGTAGAGTTGGTTATTTATTTGACTTTTTTCTTGTTTCTTGATGTAAGCCTGTAATGCTATGAACGTTCCCCTTAGCACTGCTTTTACAGTGTCCCATAGGTTTTGGGTTGTTGTGTTTTCATTTTAATTCATTTCTATGCATATTTTTATTTCTTTTTTTATTTCTTCTATGATTTGTTGGTTATTTAGAAGCATGTTATTTAGCCTCCATATATTTGAATTTTTAATAGTTTTTTTTCCTGTAGTTGAGATCTAGTCTTACTGCATTGTGGTAAAAGAAGATGACTGGAATTATATCAATTTTTTTGAATTTACCAAGGCTAGATTTATGGCCCAGGATGTGATTTATTCTGGAGAAGATTCCGTGTGCACTTGAGAAAAAGGTGAAATTGATTGTTTTTGGTGAAATGTCCTATAGATATCAATTAGGTCTAGCTGGTCCATTGTGTCATTTAAAGTTTGCATTTCCTTGCTAATTTTCTGTTTAGTTGATCTATCCATAGGTGTGAGTGGGATATTAAGGTCTCCCACTATTACTGTGTTATTGTTAATTCCCCCCTCCATTTTTGTTAGCATTTGTCTTACATATTGCAGTGCTCCTATGTTGGGTGCATATATATTTATAATTGTTATATTATCTTCTTGGATTGATCCTTTGATCATTATGTAGTGTCCTTCTTTGTCTCTTTTCACATCCTTTATTTGAAAGTCTATTTTATCTGATATGAGTATTGCAACTCCTGCTTTATTTTGGTCTCCATTAGCATGAAATATTTTTTCCAGCCCTTCACTTTCAGTCTGTATGTGTCCCTTGTTTTGAGGTGGGTCTCTTGTAGACAGCATATATAGGGGTCTTGTTTTTGTATCCATTCAGCCAATCTTTGTCTTTTGGTTGGGGCATTCAACCCATTTACATTTAAGGTAATTATTGATAGGTATGGTCCCGTTGCCATTTACTTTGTTGTTTTGGGTTCACGTTTATAGAACCTTTCTGTGTTTCCTGTCTAGAGAAGATCCTTTAGCATTTGTTGAAGACCTGTTTTGGTGGTGCTGAATTCTCTCAGCTTTTGCTTGTCTGTAAAGCTTTTGAATTCTCCTTCATAACTGAATGAGATCCTTGCTGGATACAGTAATCTGGGTTGTAGGTTATACTCTTTCATTACTTTAAGTATGTCCTGCCATTCCCTTCTGGCCTGAAGAGTTTCTATTGATAGATCAGCTGTTATCCTTATGGGAATCCCTTTGTGTGTTATTTGTTGTTTCTCCCTTGCTGCTTTTAATATTTGTTCTTTGTGTTTGATCTTTGTTAATTTGATTAATATGTGTCTTGGGGTGTTTTGCCTTGGGTTTATCCTGTTTGGGACTCTCTGGGTTTCTTGGACTTGTGTAACTATTTCCTTCCCCATTTTAGGGAAGTTTTTGGCTATTATCTCCTCAAGTATTTTATCATGGCCTTTCTTTTTGTCTTCTTCTTCTGGGACTCCTATGATTCGAATGTTGGGGCGTTTCACATTGTCCCAGAGGTCCCTGAGGTTGTCCTCATTTCTTTTGATTCTTTTTTCTTTTTTCCTCTCTGCTTCATTTATTTCTACCATTTTATCTTCTACCTCACTTATCCTATCTTTTGCCTCTGTTATTCTACTATTGATTTCCTCCAGAGTGCTTTTGATCTCATTTATTGCATTATTCATTTTTAATTGACTCTTTTTTATTTCTTCTAGGTCCTTGTTAAACATTTCTTGCATCTTCTCAGTCCTTATCTCCAGGCTATTTATCTGTAACTCCATTTTGTTTTCAAGATTTTGGATCATTTTTATTATCATTATTCTAAATTCTTTTTCAGGTAAATTCCCTATCTCCTCCTCTTTTGTTTGGCTTGGTTGGTTATTTTTCATGTTCCTTTAACTGCTGGGTATTTCTCTGCCTTTTTATCTTGTTTAGATTTCTGTGTTTGGAGTGGCCTTTCTGTATTCTGGTGGTCTATAGTGCTTTTTTATTGTGGAGGTTTTTCCCAGTGGGTGGGGTTGGACGATTGGCTTGTCAAGGTTTCCTGGTTAGGGAAGCTTGCATTGGTGTTCTGGTGCATGGAACTGGATTTCTCTTCCCTGGAGTGTAATGGAGTGTCCAGTAGTGAGTTTTGAGATGGGTCTATGTGTTTGGTGTGACTTTGGGCAGCCTGTATGTTGACGCTCAGGGCTATGTTCCTGCGTTGCTGGAGAATTTGTGTGGTATGTCTTGCTCTGGAACTTATTGGCTCTTGGGTGGTGGTTAGTTTAAGTGTAGGTATGGAGGCTTTTGGATGATGTCTTATTACTCAATGTTCCCTGTAGTCATGAGTTCTCTGGTGTTCTCAGGTTTGGGGCTTAAGTCTCCTGCCTTTGGATTTTAGTCTTATTCTTCCAGTAGCCTCAAGGCTTCTCCAACTATACAGCACTGATAATAAAACTTCTAGGTTAATGGTGAAAAGATTCTTCACAGTGAGGGACACACAGAGAGGTTTACAGAGTTACATGAAGAAGAGGAGAGGGAGGAAGGAGATAGAGATGAGCAGGAGGAGAAAAGGGGGGACTCAAGAGGAGAGAGACAGATCTACACAGTACTCTGTTCCCTAAGTGTTCTCCGTAGCCCGGAACACCCACAGAGATTCACAGAGTTGGATTGAGAAGAGAAGGGGGAGGGAGGAAATAGAGGTGATTGGGGGAGAAAAAGGCAAGTCAAAAGGGGGAGAGAGTAATCATCACACTCCTAAGTAAAAATGGGTACTGAATATTGTATTCCTAAATGTCCAACATTGATATCAAGTACTGAAAAACAAATATTAAAAATCTAGAGTAGAGATTAGACTCTTAAAAATACAATATTAAAAATAAAAACACAAAGAATTTAGGAAATATATATGAAGTTCACTTTAAAAATAGGGTCTTTTTTTTTGCAAGGTTATAGTGAAATGAAAATGAAAATTAAGGAGTAATAGGGGAGTAATACAGGACTTTAAAAGAAAATAAAAGAAAAAAAAGAAAAAAAATTTAATTAAAAAGAATAATAAAAATATATGAGAATGAAAATGAAAATTAAGGAGTAATAGAGGACTTAAAAATAAAATAAAATAAAATGAAAATTAAGGAGTAATAGAGGAGTAATAGGGAATTTTAAAAAGAAAGTAAAAGAAGAAAATTTAAAAAAAAGAAAAAAAGAAAAGGAAGAAATGTTTAATTAAAAAAAATAGTAAAAATATATCTAGGAATTTCTCTGGAGCTGTTGCGGGCAGCGCGGGTTTGGTTCAGTTTCAGATAGCTCCTTGTTCCAGCTTACACTTCTTGATATCTATAGGCCCCTTCTGGTGTAGTCGGTGTTACCTACAGGGATTTTAATCTGTTGCATCGGTCAGTTCTGAAGCGGTTCCCTTTGTTTATTTGGCTTCTGTTTGCCGGTCTCTTCAGTGTCTAATTTCCGCCCTGACACAGGCGGGCGGAGGTGGTCTCTTGTTCAGGTTCGCTGGTTCAGTCCTGCTGCAGGAAGGGAGGGGCGCTGCAGACAAATGTCACTGGCCTGTGTGGGGAGCACTCACAATGTTCTGGCCACACTGGGTTTGCCCCCACACACGGGTGTGTGCTTTCCCCGTCTACACTGCTCAGGCTCCAGGCTGCTCTACAGGGAGTGGGCCCTGAGTTGCGTGGGGTTCCAGTTTTCGGGTACTCCACAAAAGCACGGACTCAGATGGGCCTGCGTTTTGTGCCTTCCCTGCCCGACCAGCTCAGGGAATCAGGAGCTTGACGGGCGCACTCTCCCCGGGTGCGGTGCACCTCAGTTTCTTCGTGCGCTGGTTGGGTGCGTCTTGTGTCTGTTCTGGGGAGCTGGCCTCTAGCCGCGACCCTCCCGGCAGATGTCAACCATCCAGAATCTCAGGAAGTCTTTGGTTAGAAACTGGAGCCTGTTTGCAGTTTGGTAGGGGGTGCGGTCTCTGGGGCCAAGTTTGCCCCTTTCCCCTCCCCCCTGCCTCCTGCCTCCAGTGGAGGATGGGCCGGTCCGCTGCCAGCTAACTCTCCTCTGGAATTGCTGTCTTTCTTTTGTTCTGTGAATGGCTGGCAGTGTGTTCGGTTAGCGTCCTTTTTGCCAGTTAATTTTCTCTCTCTCTCTTGCTATCCCACAGTTTAAGTTGCTATCTCACGTTTGCTCCCTCCGATTGCCCTCAGGGCATTTGGGCTCAGTCCTTACCCTAAGCGGTGCCGCCTGCTCCTCTCTGTTCAGCCCCCACTTGCTGGTGGCGGATGCAAGCATCTAGGGTACATTTCTGCTGGGAGTTGCTTTTAGGCATGTAATCTGTGGGTTTTAAAAATTTTTCTTCCCAGTTAGGTTGCCCTCTGAGATTCAAAAACTTGCCCCAGATCCACCAGTGGGAGGGTTTCCTGGTGTTTGGAAACTTCCTCTATTACGACTCCCTTCCTGGGACGGGTCCCTAGCTCTTTTGTCTCTCTTTTTATCTTTTATATTTTGTCCTACCTCCTTCTGAAGACAATGGGCTGCTTTTCTGGGCGCCTGATGTCCTCTGCTAGCGATCAGAAGTTGTTTTGTGCAGTTTGCTCAGCGTTCAAGTGATCTTTTGATTAATTTGTAGGGGAGAAAGTGGTCTCCCTGTCCTATTCCTCCACCATCTTAGCTTCTCCTAAAATATTATTTAAATTTAGCAAAAATTTTTGTGTGTGGGATAAAATCTGAACTTACCAAAAATTATTATTACTTCCAGTTCATACTCTATTTCAGTGTTTTAAATTTTAAATACACATGCACAAACTCTAAGTGGTCACATAAAATGACAGGGTTGAAATAGCATGAAGACTCTTTCTTTTTTATAATTGTGTTATCATAGATTACAAATCATTCATTAAATGTAGGAATATGTGATTCCCTAGGATCGGAGAAATCAAATGGCACAAGAAGTGAATTGAAGTGATTCTGGACAGTTGTGAATTTAGTGTTATATACTATGGGAATTAATCAGAATTAATATCTACATAAAAATCAATGTTTATAAAGCATAATTAGCAAAAGTATACCTACTTGAAGCTTACTATTCCAGTTATTTGTTGATGCATAACAAACCATCCTAAATCTTAGTGGTTTAAAACAATTACAATCATTTGTTTAGTTTGCACATCTATGATATGGATGGGCTAAGTGAAGACAGTTTGTATCTTTTCCAAAGGTCACCAGTGGGGGCAATTAGGTGGATAGCTGAGTGCTGGAATCTTAATATTCATTACTCAAATGTTGAACAGGTAATGCTGCTGTCTTGGATCTCATCAGATAATGAATCAAAGGAAAAAATGCATCGGATGCAGTGATACAGTGAGAATGACTATTTAAGTATATTGTAGTAGAGGTAAAGTCTACTGCAACAGGGAGAGAGATGGAAGTTTTCAAGTGCAGGGTGAGTCAGTAGAAAAGTACTAGAGGACATTAGGGGAGAGTTTGGTCATATGTGTTGACTAATTTGCATTTATCAAAGTTAGGCTCTTACCCTCTCTCAGACACTGGGAAATAAGGGTGCTATCTTTCTGAATGATTGTATTTTAAAGGAATGTCTCCCAGGTCCTCAAGAAAGATTTTCTTAGGTTGTAAAACTGTCAGGAGTATGGGAGATTTACATTTCAAAAAGGCAGAGAAAGAACAGATGACTGCATATTTTCTAAAGTAAGTGCTCTCAGAAGAGAGATGTCAGGAAGACAGGAGGAAACCTGTGTACAGGTTAGTCAGCTGAGGGGGACAGCTGTCCTCATGTGTCATCAGGTCCATCTCCATGTAACCTCTGCAAGTTATTTCTTGGCTCCCTCATAATAGTTGTGACTGGGTTCCAAAAGCAAGCATTATAACAAAGGGATACTTAAGATCTATCTGCACTTCTGCTGCATTCTATTCAACAAAGCAGTTACAAAAGCTCACACAAAGGCAAATAGAGGGGACAAAGTTTCCAGCTCTTAATGAGAGTGACAAAATTCAGAAGAGCATATGGGAGTAGAAATACCATTGCATAATGCTGTTTTTGAAAAATACAATCTGCCACACTGCATATATAATATTAAAATCCAGCAATAAGTGCAGCAGAAATTGTCTAGAATTAGACCAAGAAAATATTTTTCTGGGAGGAGTATTTTATCACTGACTATTTAGAATCATTGGTGCATTACAAAAAAGGACTAAATTAAGTTGATTTTATTATTGTTGTTACATTTTCTAGGGAAAATGCACCAGATTACTGCTTATATTTATGCACTTTCTTTGCACTGCTCTGAGCTTAAAGATATTGTTCTAATTTCTTCTGAATAAAATACAAATTCCAAATATTGCCTTAAAAAGTACTTTATAAACTAAGAATTGCCTTTCCTTTAGAACTATTATCTCCTAGTCCCCAGTTGAATCTTATATTCTAGATACATGGAGTATCTTGCAGTTCTTTGGGGGGAAAAAAGAACTTGCTTATTGCCTTTTTTTGTATTATGATTAAATAAATAATTTAAAATATATTCTGCCAAAAGTGAAAACTGCCTCAGCTCTGCCTATCAGTTCAGGTTTCACTCATCAGGAAGCCGTCTTAGACCATCTACTGAGACCTTTGACCATTCAGCCTCAGACACAGATCTCTCATTTATTAGGGAATTGAGTTACGACTCAGTTTTTCTTGTCTAATGTGTAAGTCCAAGCTCATACAATGCAGCCCTGTCAGTTTTCTAGAACTAAGGTCACCCCAAGATAAAAATTTGGAATTAGATTCATACCCTCTAAGATACATATTTGGGCCAAGAGTTCTTGGCTTGTATATTAGCTAACTTGTGTATCTGCTCCACAGCTTCAAATGGAGATTGCTGCTGCTGCTGCTAAATCGCTTCAGTCGTGTCCGACTCTGTGCGACCCCAGACGGCAGCCCACCAGGCTCCCCCGTCCCTGGGATTCTCCAGGCAAGAACACTGGAGTGGGTTGCCATTTTCTTCTCCAATGCATGGAAGTGAAGTCGCTCAGTCGTGTCCGACTCTTAGCGACCCCATGGACTGCAGCCTCCCAGGCTCCTCTGTCCGTGGGATTTTCCAGGCAAGAGCACTGGAGTGGGTGCCATCGACTGCTCCGTCGGATGGAGACTATAGCTGTGTGATTCACAGCACTTTATCACTGTGTGCTGTTGCTCAGTTGTGTCTGACTTTTTGCAACCCCATGGACTGTAACCTGCCAGGCTCCTCTTTCCATTGGATTTTTCAAGCAAGAATATTGGAGTGGGTTGCCAGTTCCTCCTTCAGGGATCTTCTCGACCCAGGGACTGAACCTACATCTCCAGCAGCTCCTCCAATACAGATCGATTCTTTACTTGCTGAACCATAAGAGAAGCTAGGCCACATGTATTAAGCTACGTTGGATAAACAGACACCTATTTTTTGCAGAATGACTGTGAATAAGAGAAAATCTGCAGTTTCTATCATCAGTGCTTTCTTGTTTATCATTTTGCCAAGAAAGTACTCATTAAATAAGATGTAAATCCTGTTGTTTCTTTAGAAGTAAAACAGTCATCATTCTATTTGGAAAAACCGTTCATGTACTTCAATCAATTATCCAATCTCCTTCATGGTCTTTAATAGAGAGACTAAATCCAGATCACTTAATGTTCCATCACATGTCTATTATGTTAGTGTTTTAGATGTTACTTAATCAATTTGCTTCCTGGAACTTCCAATTGATTATATTCTGTTTTTGTCTTCTGCACAGATTGTAAATGTATAGAGAACCTGTACTTCATATAATAGAATGATTATTTCACACAGTAGTCTGGGTTATACGATTAAATAATTTGTTTACATGTGAAATTCCCGTGATGCATCACAGACTGTAGGTTTGCATTTTATGTGCTCTTGCCTAGATTGTTTCTTTCTGTCCTTGCACATAACTAGAAATTTGCCATCTGTGACTTACACAATTTGTTTTTTATTACTAAATTTCCTTTTTTATTTCTTGTTTCTGAATCAGTGATCTAAATTGACTGTACTATAAACTCTTGACAGTTTTTTTTTTTTTTTTTTTTGTAATGCATATGCCTGACACAAGCTTTGATTGCAGATACACCACTTCAAAGGGGCATCCACTTCAAAGAAGCATCTACTTCAAAGATGCTATCTGGAATATACACACTACCAGCCATATGACCAGGTAAAGAACCAGGTGGCCCTTCCTAATTGAGGCTCCTTTGTTTAGATATCTTTGTTGGTTTCAATAACTGACCATTTGGGTCACTTTTTTTTCTTCCCTTGCTTTAAATCCCCACTCTCATGTTTTAAATTCACTAATAAAGCATGAACCCACACAACCCAAGGCCCCCGCCCTCAACCTCAGTAAAAGCTGAACCCCAGGCCAGTTCTCAGTCTCTCAGTGTGAGACCTTCCAGGTGTGCCATGTAATATCCAGGTCTTGTAAGCAATAAACCTTTTCTTTTTGCAAAGTTTCCTGCTGGTTATTGCTACAGGGCATCTTGCAATCACAATGAGAACCATAAGGACCTATCCAGCCATAATACTGGTTTTTGATAGACTGAGACCAGCATCAAACAATTGGCACATCAGCAGGACTCCAAGATCATCTTTGCAACTAACCAGGGGGAATGCCTTTCACCTGCAATTTGCTTACTGCCCACCTAACTCAGGTGAGTAACACCATCTGGGGAAGGGACTCTCCCTGCTGAGGTGCCGTCCCACTGCTGTGTGCTTTTGGGTGTTGTCTCCTTCATGTGCTACCTGTGGTCTCAAACCCAAAGCATCAGGGTGGCCATGAGAAAGCAGTGATCTTCTAAGAGCAGTGAGACCAAGGCCATATGGTTAATGATGTGGTCACACCACTATTTATAAAGGCTTTCATTAACTACTAGTATGCTGACCATGAAAAGCTAAGGAGGGTAGATTGAACTGAAAGGCTTTTGTCACTGACCAAGGAGAGGCTCTGAGCTAAAGGCATGAAGAAAAGAATCTCACAGTTAAGGAGGATGGAAGCCCTCCATCTGTGAACCCTGAGTCGATGGGTCATGGCTGGACTATGTCCTAACCCAGGAGGATAAAGCAGCCTCTCAAGGAGACCAGAGGCATTATCAGAGTGAAAATACAAAGAAGTCTATTGTGAATTCCTTCACAATGGTCATTCTTCATTCCCTGACCAAATGGAATATTGTGGGTCCAATATCTGGTAAGATATTGCTAAAAAAAGAAAAATAATAATGAACAAATATAAATGTCATGAATATCTGGTGACAGCACATCTGAAGAACCCAGAGGAGGTACAGCAAATCCTTGATAAATGAAAAACCCCAAAGAAGCTTCCAGAGGCATGCATACCAAAATGCCAACTCTGGAATTATACTACAGAAAGCCAGGGGCTTTCCCTAGACACCATGTGTGTCCTGTACAAGTGGAGGGAGATTTCTGTCCAAGAGAGATTGATTGGGACGCTCTGGAAAGGAAATGACCACCCACGGAGAGTGCTCACAGTGGTGTCATCCAAACTTTCCAGCAATTATTTTGCTTTTCTTGGTCTTTCATCCTAAAGTAAAGCTGGTTATTTCAGAATGAGAAAGAAGTAAGTAAAGGACAAAATAGTAAGAAAGTTGAGAAGAGAGAAAAAGAACTTTGCCTTGTGTAACCAGGTTGACTAAAATTGAATTGTTATCATGAGTTTTTATTAATAAGCTTTAGTATCAAAGTGTACTTAATGTAATTTTGTCTCATCTGCCAAAAGGACAAAGTTGTTTTGGAGAACAGGTCTGCTCCTGATAAGAGACTGTTAAAGGTAGTTCTTTGACTTTTAAGTGATCTGGCTAGAAAGTAATGATTGTGAATTTTATAAAAATAATTTTGGGCTTCATGTTGTCTTAACCAGGTCCTTAATTACTTAAGAAAACTGTTTTCTTTACATGAAAAGAATTGTTTTTGCTTACAGCTATGTAACTTCCTTTAAAATCTTGTACTACTTTGGTTAAGTGGATAATTAAGTATTGTTTCATAATAATAGGTGATCTTATTTAATCATGTGTTCATAACCTTTTAACATTTTTGATGGACTCCCCAAAATCAAATTCTGAATGAAGTCTTTTAACCTCAAAGTAACTCTAGGATTTCCAGAGGACCCTTTGGGCATCTCAAAAGATTTATTATCTCTCCTCATAAAAGAGAAACATTAATGGTAAAGAACCCACCTGCCAATGCAGGAGATGTAAAAGAAGTGGGTTCGATCCTGGGTTGGGAAGATCCCCTGGAGGAGGGCATGGCAACCTACTCCAGTGTTCTTGCCTGGAGAATCCCATGGACAGAGAAGCCTGGCCAGCTACAGTCATAGGGTTGCAAAGAGGCAGACATGACTGAAGAGACCTAGTACACCAGCACACACAGGCTTATTTGACACGCTAAGTCAAATAACAAATAATGCTCGATGTTCCTTATGTATATATGTTATGAATAAAAGTGTTCCAGCAATTTTATGAAACCAGAAAAATCTGATGTGTAATATTAAGAGTCATAATTCCAGTTTTCATTTTGAAATGGCCTATGTCAGAGAAATAACCAAATTTCCTTATCAATTACATATAGTGAACTCTTATCAGATCTTTAACCACAGGCATTTTTAAGTCCTTTGACATTTATAGATAGTTTTGTTTTATTCTGATACTTTTGCAAAGTGCTTCCTTTTCAAGCAGGTTCATGGAAAGGACTCTGACAAATACAAGTTTCTGCTAACTTTTAGATCATACCATTTACAGAACTCTAAGAAAAAATGGACTCATAAAATAGCTAACCAAAGATCAAGAGTAAAATTGATTATATAGGACTGAATGAATTGATGAATGTGATTATAATTTTTTATGACTTTTTGTCTGAAACACTGCTGGCTCTTTAATCTTTTGTTTTCCAGATCTAAGGAAACTTTCTGTCTTAAGCTAACTATGACTTACAGCAATTTGTTAAAGTATACCTTTGTGAACAAAAATCAAACAATTGCTTTTTCTCCTGACTTGATCCCTCCAGAATTCTGAAAGCCTCAAACTACAACTGTCCATTCCCCAAAACTATGCAAGCTGAAGTAGAGTAACAATATAAACTTTAGAGAAATTACCACAATAGCTCATGGATAATCTTTGTGCCTGTTGCTGTGTGGCCACTCAGAAGGATTATCAGAGACATTCAAGCTGGAAACCAAGCACATCTTTCAGATTTCAACTGCCTGCATTCACTCCATCTGAAGATGCTTCAAACTAGACATCTAGAAATTTCAGCTGGCCACTCTGGGGACTCAGACTGGGCTTATAGTCCCCTCCAAATGTTGTTGTTGTTGTTTCCTCTTGTTTCTACAGTGAATGTATGTATTCTAAGTTGCTTCAGTTATGTGTGACTCTTTGTGACCCCAGGGACTGTAGCCCACCAGGATCCTCTGTCCATGGCATTCTCCAGGCAAGAATACTGGAATGGGTTGTTATACCCTTTTCCAGGGGATCTTCCCAACAAAGGGATGGAACCCAGTCTCCTGTGTCTCCTGCATTGCAGGAGGATTCTTTACCACTAGTGCCGCCCGGGGAAGCCCTGTGTTTCTGTGGACATGCCTTTTATTAAGTAACCTGATGCAAACAGGCACCATATAGACATAAATTTGGAAGCCTACCTGCAATACCATCTCCTACAATGAGACACAACCCTTTAACTAAACTGAACCATCCTCAGGACAAAGAGACTGATTTGATGAGATATGGAACAATCTACTAACTCAGGTCAGAGTTAAACCAACTTATACTAGGTGACCCAAGATGTTAAAATACTTCACAATATACCCAAATCTTTGAGGATATTCCCAAGCTGGTCCTCAAGATCACAGTCATATTTTGATGACTGGACTCTTTCAAATCTGAGACAATGCTACAGACTAATATATTAAACTATTGTACAGTTATTATAAATTTGCTACTATAACTCTATGCAGATATGTATTTTCTGGGTTACAACAAAGACCCATCCTTAAGTTTTAGCATATCAGGTATCATATTGGTCCTTTCTTTGTATTAATTCTGCTTACCTCTAATTCCTTATCTGCCTAGTCCTGCTGCAGACCATGCATAAAATATAGAAGCAATCAGGACCACTTCACTTTAACATTATACCATTCAGGCTGAGGCCAGGAGGGAACTAGAAGTAACCTCATCTATTTCCAGAATGAAATGCCATGACTTCCCTTACTGGAAATGTTAAGCCATCCCATGGAGTAACATTAGGATAAAAAAGAGATGATTATCCATTTTAAAGATTATCCTGTTTTTCTTAATTAGTTTTAAAACAAAAATATAATATTTAAATTATGAGAAAAAAAAAGAGCTCTTTAATGTAAATATTTCCCTAGAGAAAACCACCATAATTTACTTGGGTAGAAGGGAGAACAGAAATAGATAAGGAAAAAAGAGTAAATTGAAATTTGTGTGGGGCATAAGTAATTTGGACTCTGGACATGGCGGCATTAGTAATTGTCTTTTATTCTGAGGGAGAGGAAGGATGAAACTAGTGTTGAAAACAATTCAGGATTGACCAGAGATGAGAACACTAATTCCGATTTGGGTGCAGGATGGGAATCAGAAATACTAGAAAGCTTTGTGTTCATTAACTTGTGTTTAGGAACTGCCAGATCAAAAATTGGCAACTCTGGATTAAATATCATAACAGCTGGGATAAGGAAACTCTTCACAGCAGGCCACCCTAAAAGTCAGAAATGGAAAAATGCTAGAGGAATAAACACAGTGAAATCCCTCAGGAAAACGTATCTAGCCACTGAGTGGGTATTAGCTTTGTATTATACTTAGTATTTTTTCTTTCCTTGAAGTTAAGGCTTTCTTTCCTTTCAAAAAATGAAATAAAATGAAGTGTTGGAATCAAAGAGAAAATCAAGCCATAAATGGGATTTTAACTAAAAAAAAATTGTTTTAATTAGGAGAATTTATTATAAAACTGATCTAATATAGGCAATGTAGATTGAAAAAAATAAAAACTGATGAAATATCCAAATTAAAATGGTAAAAAAAAAAGTGAAGCCAAAAATGGAAAAAGAGAATGCAAATCAATGAATGTTGAAATAATTAAACAGAAAATAGTACAATGTTGCTTAAACCAATTGGTCAAAAGCTTCTTTAAAAATGTCAATTAGATAAACTTTGAACAAATCTGACAAAAAAAAAAAAACTATAAGAGGCAGCACAATTATGCAACACTTATACTGATAAAATAATCTTAGAAAAAAGAGGATAAAGAATGAAGGAATTGTAAAATATTATGAGCAATACTATGGCAATAACTTAGAAAACCTAGAAGAAATAGATGGTTTCCTATGAAAATTTAAACTGTCAAGAATGACTTCAAAAACATAGAAAGCAATCGCTGCATAATAAACAATTACAGAAAACAACTGGAAAGATACCTAGAACTCTCCCATTAAGAGAGCTGTAAGATACTTATTATTCTGTAGTTGAGCACTTGTTAAACATTAAAGCTTTATGTAATATGAAGTGTGCTGGGCTGTGCTCAGCCATGTCTGACTCTTTGTGACCCCATGGACTGTAGCCCGCCAAGCTCCTCTGCCCATGGAAGCTTCCAGAGAGGAATACTGGAATGGGGTACAATTTCCTACTCTACGAGATCTTCCCAACCAAGGGATCGAACCCACATCTGTTGCATCTCCTGCATTGGCAGCTGGATTCTTTACCACTAGTGCCACCTGGGAAGTCCAATATGAAGTATTCTAGATCACAGATAAATGGAACTTTTCTCATGTCATTTAATGCATTCATCAAAACCTTAATATTGTAACATGATAAACTCTAGAACAATTCACTTAACATTATTAACTTTCTAAATACTTTGTTCAGAAAAATAGACTCCCATAAAGTGAAAAGAATAATACCAGAAAGAGAAAAGATTTAGATAAAAATATATATTTTTTTCAAAATTAGGGCATCAATCTTAAGTAATTACATACACACATTAGAAAAGAAAAACTGTATGACAAAAAGTATTTGCTAAAATTGTTTCCATTCAAATTCCACAATAATTTGATTTTACTTTAGATTTTGAATAGGTTTTTATGGTTCCAAAGAATTATACCTAGTAAAATTAAAAAGAACTGGAAGATGAGCTTCGGTTCTTGATTTACTAGATACTAAATTTGAGTATGAAAACATTGTATACAAAAGAAAGTATGTTGTCATATTAAGGCACACAGCATCTTGTGAAATATATAAAAAGTAGTTTTGAAGAGATATAAACTCTATAAAGGAACTAATATAGTATTTTAAGAGAAATATTTTAGTTCAGTGGGTAATAGATTATTTAATAAACGTTTCTGATGGGGTCTATTAATTATCTGACAGAAGAAAAACCAAATTCTTACTTCATTATTTAAAAATCAGTATCAGTGAAGAAAATAGCTAAATGTAAAGAAAATGAATACATATTTTACAAGAATAATAGTAGAAAAATGGAAAAATTTTGTTTTTGTTGTTGTTGCATGACAAGGAATACCACAAAGTAGCCAGAGACAAATAAATAATACATTAAACAAGTATATGCTAACAATCTATAAAAAATTGATATTACAAATGCTCCCAAAAACTGATTTTTAAAAAAGACAAATATCTATGGCTGATTCATATCAATGTATGACAAAACCCACTGAAATGTTGTGAAACAAAAGAAAAAAAAAAAGACAAATATCAAGCTATAGAAATAGTAATTGTTGTAGACATGATTAATATCTATCAAATATTCACCAAATACAGCTCACCTGCACTTCCCAGCCCTATTGAAAGTTACATTGGTGCTATGGGACTAGCCAGTGTAAGAAGTGACCTGTATTACTTGGAAGCGAAAGCTGCAATGAGCTGATAGGTCTCTTTTATAATTCTATGCTTCATTGGAAGCTCCCTTGGAACAAATATTGCAGGTGGTTCAAATACAACATTGAAGAATAATTTTTAGCTTGAGTCCCTTGAGTGACTGTGGATTTGGGCTTGCTGTTAATCCACTTTAGGCATGTAACATGATTGAGGAATAAAATTCTTTTGTGCTATACCATCAAAATTTCTGGATTAATATATTACCTCAGCATATCCTAGATTATCTTGACTAATATAGAAGGAAATCTACAGAAGACATATAACAACAAAAACCTATATCAAGAAAAATATTTTCAACTTCACTCCAAGGGCAGCTAATTAAGGCAATAAATAAATAATGTTTTTGCCTTCAGATCTACCAAACTTTTAAAATTTGGTAGTATCCAGTGCTATAATATGACAGGGAAAATTTACTTCTTTTTAATTTTCTTACAAGGCTTGTTACAATTTTTAAAAAAGTAATCTGTAATATCTATCAAACAAAAGATTTATAATCCTTAACCTAGCATTCCAAGATTTTAAAATGTTTCTACAGACTATCATATAAAAATAACAGCAATAGTTACTAAATATACACATATACAAAGATATTCCTTGTAAGCAGCAAGACTGCAATATAAAACTAAAAAGTTAAAAAAACAATCTGAAAATCAATCAACAGAAGAAAGACTGAACAAACCTTCTGATCTGAAGAATAGTTAATTCATTTAAAAGAGTTTTTTTTTTTTTTTTTAGCATTGCAATGTACTATTTGTGAATCATTTTTGTAAAAGAAATGAATAACTTCTACATGTGCATGTATTTAATATAGTCATATGAATATATGGCAACAAAGGATATACAAAAAGCTTTTGAAATTTACTAATTCAAGGTTGAGGGAAAGGAAAAGTATGATTGGAGATCATTAAAGCTATCTTAAAATATTTTTTGCCTTGTCTGACTCAGTGAAACTATGAGCCATGCCATGTAGGGCCACTCAAGATGTTCTGGTCATGGCAGAGAGTTCTAACAAAATGTGATCCACTGGAGAAGGGAATAGCAAACCACGTTAGCATTCTTGCCTTGAGAAACCCATAAACAGTATGAAAATGCAGAAAGATATGACACTGAAAGATGAGCCCTTCAGGTCGGTAGGTGCCCAATATGCTACTGGAGGAGCAGAGAAAAGATCCAGAAGGAATGAAGAGGCTGAGCCAAAGTGGAAACAATGTCCACTTGTGGATGTGTCTGGTGGCGAAAGTGAAGTCTGAGGCTGTAAAGAATATTGCATAGGAACCTGGAATGTTAGGTCCATGAATCAAGGCAAATTGGACGTGGTCAAACAGGAGATGGCAAGAGTGACCATCAACATTTTAGGAATCAGTGAATCAAAATAGACCAGAATGGGTGTATTTAACCCAGATGACCATTATATCTATTATTGTGGGCAAGAATCTCTTAGAATAAATGGAATAGCACTCATAATCAACAAAAGAGTCTGAAATGCAATCCTTGAGTGCAATCTCAAAAAGGACAGAATGATTTTGGTTCATTTCCAAGACAAAGCATTCAATATCATAGTAATCCAAATCTATGCCATAACCATCAATGCCAAAGATGCTGATGTTGAATGGTTTGATGAAGACCTTCTAGAACTAACATCAAAAAGAGATGTCCTTTTCATCATAGGGGGCTGGAATCAAAAGTAGGAAGTCAAAAGATATCTTGCATACAGGCATTTTGGTTCTGGAGTCCAAAATGAAGTAGGGCAAAGCCTAACAGAGTTTTGCCAAGAGAACGCACTGGTCATAGCAAACACCCTTTTCCAACAACACAAGAGATGATTCTACACATGGACATCACCAGATGGTCAACTGAAATAAGATTGATTATATTCTTTGTGGTCAAAGATGGAAAAGCTCTGTACAGTCAGCAAAAACAGGACTGGGTGTTGACTGTGGCTCAGACCATGAACTCCTTATTGCAAAATTCAGACTTAAATTGAAAAAAGTAGGAAAAACCACTATGCCATTCAGGTATGACCTAAATGAAATCCCTTATGCTTATACAGTGGAAGTGAGAAATAGATCCAAGAAATTAGATCTGATAGACAGAGTGCCTGAACAACTATGGATGGAGGTTTGTAACTTTGTACAGGAGGCCGTGATCAAAACCATTCCCAAAAGAAAGGCAAAATGTTTGTCTGAGGAGGCCTTACACATAGCTGAGAAAAGAAGAGAAGTGAAAGAGAAAGGAAAAAAAGAAAGATATACCCATCAAAATTCACAGTTCCAGTGAATAGCAAGGAGATATAAGAAAGCCTTCCTAGGTATTCAATGCAAAGAAATAGAGGAATAAAACAGAATGGGAAAGACCAGAGATTTCTTCAAGAAAATTAGAGATACCAAGGGAACATTTCATGCAAAGATGGGCACAATAAAGGACAGAAACTGTGTGGACCTAACAGAAACAGAAGATATTAAGGAGTGGCAAGAATACACAGAACTGTACAGAATAGATCTTCATGACCCAGATAACAATGATGGTGTGATCATTCACCTAGAGCTAGACATCCTGGAATGTGAAGTCAAGTTGGCCATGGGAAGCATCACTACGAACAAAGCTAGTGGAGGTGACGGAATTCCAGTTGAGCTATTTCAAATCCTAAAAGACGATGCTGTGCAAGTGCTGCACTCAATATGCCAGCAAATTTGGAAAACTCAGCAGTGGCCATAGGACTGGAAAAGGTCAGTTTTCATTCCACACCCACACACCCCCCACCCCCCACCAAAGAAAAATAAGGCCAAAGAATGTTCAAACTACTGCACACCTGCACTCATTTCACAGGTTAGTAAAGTCATGCTCAAAGTTCTTCAAGCTAGGCGTCAATAGTACATGAACCGAGAACTTCCAGATGTTCAAGGTGGATTCAGAAAAGGCAGAGGAACCAAGATCAAATTTACAACATCTCTCGATCATGGATAAAGAAGAGGATTCCAGAAAAACATCTACTTCTGCTTCACTGACTATGCTAAAGCTTTTGAATATGTGGATCACACAAACTGTGGAAAATTCTTACAAAGATGGGGCTACCAGACCACCTAACCTGCCTCCTGAGAAACCTATATGCAGGTCAAGAAACAACAGTTAAAACCGGATATGGAACAACGGACTGGTTCCAAATTGGAAAGGTTGTATATTTTCACCTTGTTTGTTTAACTTATAGGTAGATTGCATCATACAATAGGAATGCTGGAGGAAGCACAAGCTGGAATCAAGATTGCTGGGAGAAACGTCAATAACCTCAGATATGCAGATGACATCACCCTTATGGCAGAAAGTGAAGAGGAACTAAAGAGCCTCTTGATGAAAGTGAAAGAGGAGAGTGAAAAAGTTGGTTTAAACCTCAGCATCAAAAAACGAAGTTCATGGCATCTGGTCCCATCACTTCATGGTAAATAGATGGGGATACAATGGAAACAGTGAGAGAGACTATTTTTTTTGGACTCCAAAATCACTGCACATGGTACTGCAGTCATGAAATTCAAAGATGCTTGCTCCTTGAAAGAAAAACTGTGAGAAACCTAGACAGCATATTAAAAATCAAAGACATTACTTTGCTGACAAAGGTCCATCTAGTCAAAGCTATGGTTTTTCCAGTAGTCATGTATGGATGTGATAGTTGGACCATATAGAAGGTGGAGTGCCAAAGGATTGATCCTTTTGAACTGTGGTGTTGGAGAAGACTCTCGAGAGTCCCTTGGACTGCAAGGAGACCAAACCAGGCAATCTTAAAGGAAATAAATCCTGAATATCATTGGAAGGACTGATGCTGAAGATGAAGCTCCAATACTATGGCCACCTTATATGAAGATCCGACTTACTAGAATAGATCCTGATGCTGGGAAAGACTGAGGGCAGGAGGCGAAGGGGTCAACAGAGGATGAGATGGTTGGATGGCATCAGTGACTCTATGGACATGAGTTTGAGTGAGCTCCAGGAGATGGTGAGAACAGGGAAGCCTGGTGTGCTGCAGTCCATGGGGGTCACAAAAAGCCGGACACAACTGAGTGCCTGAACAACAACAATAGCAACAATCCAAGGTTGTGGGAAAGGAGATTTATGATTGGAGATCATTAAAGTTAACTTCATATATTTTTTGCATTTTTCACTTAAGACAATATGCCCAAACTAATTTTATGATGAAAGAAGAAAATTAGTCAATTTAAATAATACAAGAGATGTATTTCATATGAAGAGAGACTGATGAAATTTGTTTATAATTTCATAATTAGTTGCATATAACTGTATGTTTCTCTGTTAAGACTTCTGTCAATTGATTTCATTACACATGCTGCATAAACATAGAGATGGATTCTAATTATGTTTCACATAAAATACACCAAGTACCTTGTTGAAATATTAGTTGCTCAGTCATGTCCGACTCTTTGTGATCCCATGGACTATAGCCCACGAGGTTCCTCCATCCATGGGATTTTCCAGGCAAGAATACTGGAGTAGGTTGCCATTCCCTTCTCTCAGAGGACCTTCCTGACCCAGGGTTTGAACCCAGGTCTCCTGGTCTGCAAGCAGATTCTTTATCATCTGTGTCACAGAAGAGATTATGTTTCAAATAATATACACCAAGTATCTTAATGTTTTGTTAATATAATCAAATTCAGCATGAACAACTTATGTTATTATAAGTGAAAATTGTTGAAATATATTTTTTCCCTCTAATTTTCACCTAATTGCTCACAGTTTTACTGTAAAACTTAAAGAAATGATAAATCCCAGAGAATGCCTTCAAGTATTTGAAAGCAATCTATGCTCTCTTTTATGGTTGTTGATTTTTTCTTTAATTGGAGGATAATTGCTTTATAATATTGTATTGATTTTTGCCATACATCCACAAGAATCAGCCATACATATATGTATGTATACTTACATCCCTCTCGAACCCCCCCTCATCTCCCTTTCCACCCTAGCCCTCTAGGTTGTCACAGAGCACTAGTCACTTGCTATCTTTTCACATATGGTAAAGCGTATGTTTCCATGCTGTTCTCTGAGTTCGTTCCACCCTACCCTTCCCTCACCGTGTCCACCAGTCTGCTCTCTGCCTGTGTCTCCACTGTCACCCTGCAAATAGATTCATCAGCGCCATCTTTCTAGGTTCCATACACATGCATTAATACATTATACATGTCTTTCTCTTTCTGACTTACTTCACTCTGTATAATTGGCTCTAGGCCCATCCAGCTCATTAGGACGGACTCAAATGCAATCATTTTTAGAGCTGAGTAACATTCCAAGGAAAGTTATGACCACCTAGACAGCATATTAAAAAGTAGAGACATTACTTTGCCAACAAAGGTCCATCTAGTCAAGGCTATGGTTTTTCCAGTGGTCATGTATGGATGTGAGAGTTGGACTGTGAAGAAAGCTGAGCGCTGAAAAATGGATGCTTTTGAACTGTGGTGTTGGAGAAGACTCTTGAGAGTCCCCTTGGACTGCAAGGAGATCCAACCAGTCCATCCTAAAGGAGATCAGTCCTGGGTGTTCATTGGAAGGACTGATGCTGCAGCTGAAACTCCAATACTTTGGCCACATCATGCGAAGAGTTGACTCATTGGAAAAGACCCTGATTCTGGGAGGGATTGGGGGCAGGAGGAGAAGGGGACAACAGAGGATGAGATGGCTGGATGGCATCACCAGCTCGATGGGCATGGGTTTGAGTAAACTCCAGGAGTTGGTGATAGACAGGGAGGCTTGGAGTGCTGGGATTCATGGGGTCGCAAAGAGTCGGACATGACTGAGCAACTGAACTGAACTGAACATTCCTTGTATTTATGCACCACAATTTCTGTATCCATTCATCTGTTGACAGACATCTAAGTTGATGCCAAGTCCTAGCTATTGTAAAAAGTGCTGCAATGAACCTTTTGGTACATGTGTCTGTTTCTTTCTATCTTTTTTTTTTTTTTATCTTTCCAATTATTTTTATTAGTTGGAGGCTAATTACTTAGCAATATTATAGTGGTTTTTGCCATACATTGACATGAATCAGCCATGGATTTACATGTGTTCCCCATCCTGAACACCCCTCCCACCTCCCTCCCCATCCCATCCCTCTGGGTCATCCCAGTGCACCAGCCCCGAGCACTTGTCTCATGCAGCTAACCTGGACCAGTGATCTGTTTCACACTTGATAATATACATGTTTTGATGCTGTTCTCTCAGATCATCCCACCCTTGCCTTCTCCCATAGACCCCAAAAGTCTGTTCCATACATCTGTGTCTCTTTTTCTGTCATGCATATAGGGTTATCATTGCCATCTTTCTAAATTCCATATATATGCATTAGTATACTGTATTGGTGTTTATCTTTCTGGTTTATTTCACTCTGTATAATGGACTCCAGTTTTATCCATCTCATTAGAACTGATTCAAATGTATTCTTTTTAATGGCTGAATAATATTCCATTGTGTATATATACCACAGCTTTCTTATCCATTCATCTGCTGATGGGCATCTAGGTTGCTTCCATGTCCTGGCTATTATAAACACTGCTGCGATGGACATTGGGGTACACATGTCTCTTTCAGATCTGGTTTCCTCGGTGTGTATGCCCAGGAATGGGATTGCTAGGTCATATGGCAGTTCTATTTCCAGTTTTTTAAGGAATCTACACGCTGTTCTCCATAGCGGCTGTACTAGTTTGCATTCCCACCAACAGTGTAAGAGGGTTCCCTTTTCTCCACACCCTCTCTAGCATTTATTTCTTGTAGACTTTTGGATAGCAGCCATTCTGACTGGTGTGCAATGGTACCTCACTGAGGTTTTGATTTGCATTTCTCTGATAATGAGTGATGTTGAGCATCTTTTCATGTGTTTGTTAGCCATCTGTATGTCTTCTTTGGAGAAATGTCTGTTTAGTTCTTTGGCCCATTTTTTGATTGGGTCATTTATTTTTCTGGAATTGAGCTGCAGGAGTTGCTTGTATATTTTTGAGATTAATCCTTTGTCTGTTTCTTCATTTGCTATTATTTTCTCCCAATCTGAGGGCTGTCTTTTCACCTTACTTATAGTTTCCTTTGTTGTGCAAAAGCTTTTAAGTTTCATTAGGTCCCATTTGTTTATTTTTGCTTTTATTTCCAATATTCTGGGAGGTGGGTCATAGATGATCCTGCTGTGATTTATGTCGGAGAGTGTTTTGCCTATGTTCTACTCTAGGAGTTTTATAGTTTCTGGTCTTACATTTAGATCTTTAATCCATTTTGAGTTTATCTTTGTGTATGGTGTTAGAAAGTGTTCTAGTTTCATTGTTTTACAAGTGGCTGACCAGTTTTCCCAGCACCACTTGTTAAAGAGGTTGTCTTTTTTCCATTGTATATTCTTGCCTCTTTTGTCGAAGATAAGGTGCCCAAAGGTTTGGGGATTTATCTCTGGGCTTTCTATTTTGTTCCATTGATCTATATTTCTGTCTTTGTGCCAGTACCATACTGTCTTGATGACTGTGGTTTTGTAGTAGAGACTGAAGTCAGGCAGATTGATTCCTCCAGTTCCATTCTTCTTTCTCAAGATTGCTTTGGCTATTCAAGGTTTTTTGTATTTCCATACAAATTGTGAAATTATTTGTTCTAGTTCT
The DNA here is from genome assembly GCF_019320065.1 of Cervus canadensis. Classification (NCBI taxonomy): domain Eukaryota; kingdom Metazoa; phylum Chordata; class Mammalia; order Artiodactyla; family Cervidae; genus Cervus; species Cervus canadensis. The sequence goes on from NC_057400.1 coordinate 65,658,865, forward strand.
GTGAAGAATACCATTGGTAGCTTGATAGGGATTGCATTGAATCTATAGATTGCTTTGGGTCGTACACTCATTTTCACAAAATTGATTCTTTCAATCCATGAACACGGCATATTTCTCCCTCTGTTTGTGTCCTCTTTGATTTCTTTCATCAGTGTTTTATAGTTTTCTATGTATAGGTCTTTTGTTTCTTTAGGTAGATATACTCCTAAGTATTTTATTCTTTTTGTTGCAATGGTGAATGGCATTGTTTCCTTAATTTCTCTTTCTGTTTTTTCATTGTTAGTGTATAGGAATGCAAGGGATTTCTGTGTGTTAATTTTATATCCTGCAACTTTACTATATTCATTGGTTAGCTCTAGCAATTTTCTGGTAGAGTCTTTAGGGTTTGCTATGTAGAGGATCATGTCATCGACAAACAGTGAGAGTTTCACTTCTTCTTTTTCTATCTGGAAAGAAATCTTAAAAATTAGGGCAGAAATAAATGTAAAATAAACAAAAGAGACCATAGCAAAAATCAACAAAGCTAAAGCTGGATTTTTGAAAAAATAAACAAAATTGACAAACCATTAGCAAGACTCATTAAGAAACAAAGGGAGAAGAACCAAATCAACAAAATTAGAAATGAAAATGGAGAGATCACAACAGACAACACTGAAATACAAAGGATCATAAGAGACTACTACCAGCAACTCTATGCCAATAAAATGGACAACTTGGAAGAAATGGACAAATTCTTAGAAAAGTATAACTTTCCAAAACTGAACCAGGAAGAAATCGAAGATCTTAACAGACCCATCACAAGCAAGGAAATCGAAACTGTAATCAGAAATCTTCCAGCAAACAAAAGCCCAGGACCAGATGGCTTCACAGCTGAATTCTACCAAAAATTTAGAGAAGAGCTAACACCTATCTTACTCAAACTCTTCCAGAAAATTGCAGATGAAGGTAAGCTTCCAAACTCATTCTATGAGGCCACCATCACCCCTAATTCCAAAACCAGACAAAGATGCCACAAAAAAAGAAAACTACAGGCCAATATCACTGATGAACATAGATGCAAAAATCGTTAACAAAATTCTAGCAAACAGAATCCAACAACATATTAAAAAGATCATACACCATGACCAAGTGGGCTCTATCCCAGGAATGCATGGATTCTTTAATATCTGCAAATCAATCAATGTAATACACCACATTAACACATTGAAAGATAAAAACCATATGATTATCTCAATAGATGCAGAGAAAGCCTTTGACAAAATTCAACACTCATTTATGATGAAAACTCTCCAGAAAGCAGGAATAGAAGGAACATACCTCAACATAATAAAAGCTATATATGACAAACCCATAGCAAACATTTTCCTCAATGGTGAAAAATTGAAAGCATTTCCCCTAAAATCAGGGACAAGACAAGGGTGCACACTCTCACCACTACCATTCAACAGAGTTTTGGAAGTTTTGACCACAGCAATCAGAGCATGTGTCTCTTTCAATTATGGATTTCTATACGCCCAGTAGTGGGATTGTTGCCTTATATGGTAGTTCTATTCCTAGTTTTTCAAGGGATCTCCATACTGTCCTCCATAGTGGTTGTATCAGTTTACATTCTCACCAAAATTATCAGGTTTCTTCAACCCTCATGTTATATATTTCAACACCTCACCTGTTCTCAAGATGCTTTCAGTCATCAATGGCCCTCTTAAAACAAGGCAACAAGAATCTAAGACAGTACTCTAGGTGCAGTCTACTAGCTGGAGTTCAGTTGGCTCATTTCCTCCCTTTGTTTTCAAGTAAAACAGAATAACAACAGAAATTGAGGCAGACTAAATAAAAATCTCTTCACAAACAGGTTATATTGAATCTGTGTACAACTAAGAATCTAACATTTACTTTCACATGTGAACTATTATCAAATTCTACCTTATAGTAGAATTTTGTAATTGATGTGATACTTTGCATGTACGCTTGTTAGTTTTATACTGGGCAGTCTATTTTTTTCAGCCTATCATGATTGCATCAAGTTGTTGTATTTTTCCAGTATCCATTGCATTAACTTTTCCACTGTGCGTTTAGAAATGGTGGATTGTAAGATCAAGTTTTCAATGTCAATGATATTGATGAAAATAATGAATAACACAATGACAAGGACAGAGCCAGGTAACATGACTGTGAAGTCCTTCTCATTCCAAATGCATACAACACCCAAATTTTGCAATTAAAGTCATATAGATACACAGTCACCATGTTACTCAATATTCATTACTTAACATATCAGTAAGAATTATGAAAAATGCTATTCAATATCTTGGTGACAATCTGCCATCCAGTAAAAGACTTTCATTCAGTGAATAAGATTAATCTTGAAATGATGTTTGACTTTTTAAAATTAATAAATTTTAGGAGAGTTTAGATTTACAGACAAAATGAGAAAATAGCTCAGACAGTTTCCATATCACCCCACACAAACAATTTCTGTTATTATTAACATCTTACATTAGTGTGGTATATTTGTTGCAATTCATGAATCAATAATGATACATTATCATTAACCACATTGGTTTACATCAAGCTTCACAATTATACACTTCTACAGGTTTTGAAAATGTATCATGCCTAGACTGCACCATTACAATATCATACAGGATTGTTTCACTGCTCTAAAAATCCTCAGTGTTTCAACTATTCATCCCTCCCATCTGCCACCACTCTGATAAGCACTGAGCTTCTAAATCTCTCTACAGTTTTGTTTTTTCCAGATGTCATTATAATTAGAATTATACAATACAAAATCTTTTTAGACTGGTTTCCTTTTCTTGGAAAAATGCATTTTACTTTCCTCTGTGCCTTTTTGTGACTTGAGCGCTCATCTTCTTATGGCTAGATAGCATCCAGTTGTATGGATGTACCACATTGTTTATCCATTCACCTACTGAAAAGCAACTTACTTGCTTCCAGTCTTGAGTGATTATGAATAATCACTATAAATATTTGTGTGCATATTTTTGTGTGGACATCAGGTTTCAACTTATATGAGTAGATACCAAGGAGCACAATTGCTAAAACATAAAGACAGTGCTTAGCCTTGTAAGAAACTGCCAAACTTTGGCAGCAAAATGGATGTAACATTTTATATTCCCAACAGCAATGAATGAAAATGCTTGCTCTCTGTACTTGCCAGCATTTGGTATAATCACTTAAGAATTTTTTTTACCCCTTCTAATAAGTGCTTAGTAGTATATCACTGTTGTTTTAAACTGCAATCCACTTTTGACATATGGTACAAAATTCTTTGTGTATTATGGATACAAATCCTTTATCAGACTTATTTTGCTTGTATTTTCTCTCAATATATGGCTTAGCTTTTCATTCTCTAATAAATGACTGGTTTTTGTTTTCATCCAATGATGTTTTTATATGGACACAGTTTTAGAACATGTAAAAAGTGTACAGGTTAATATTCAATAACTTTTTCTTTTCCTCATGTGACAAATCTAAACAATATTCCTTGATAAATCTGAACTGTCACTGGATGTCACTGTTGCTTTACCAGACATGACTGTTTTGTTCAAAAAGGCAATGTTTAGAATATTTTCTAAATAAGCACTTTATTACAAGAAGAAAAAAATCCACATCTTAAGTACTTATCTATGCTTAGCTCCAAGCCTCATAAGATTTAAAAAATTAGGAAAATGTTTTGTTTTTTAATTTGCAAGATATAAGTTTCTCCCTAAAACTATAGACCATGCTTCAGAGATCACAAAAAATTCATTAGGAAGACAGTACAGAACCAAAAGACATCATTTGAACAGTAATTTGCAATCAGAATCCCAACAAGGATTGGTAGCTTGCCCTATTTACTTATTTTCCTTTAATAATTGAAACTATTTCATGAGTTTTTAATTTTTTGTTAGATGCATAGAAAAAGCCAAAGAAAGTTGTTTGAAACAATTGCTAATTTTTAAGAAAAACATTAGTATGGATACTACAGTGAAATCAATGAATTACAGTGAAGTAACATTGATCAGTTACAAAAATAAACCACTTTTCAATTTATCTATTGACAATATAAATCAATTATTAACCCTACCAATATAACCCATAAAGACTGATTCTTCAATATTCTGATAGTCTAGGTTATATTTGCATTTGGCTTATGTAAAAACAAAGATCATAATAAAAAAATAGCTAAATTACACATAAGTAAAAATATTGCCTTTGGAAGATTTCATTAACCCAAAATTAGACTTGCTTCAGTTAAAAAAAAAAAAAAAGTATGTTTATAAAAATAAAATCTATTCATTAAGAGATGTCTCTACTAACTTCTCTTAACATTTATTGATAGCCAACACTCTTAATAGTTAGAGAGTCAATTCAATCTTAATGCTGAAAGAGTCAATTCCTAAGCAGGTTGATAAGAAGTCTATGGTGATGGAGGAGGAGGAGGAGGAAGAGGGGTCTGGGGCTCTCAAAGCAGAGATAAGGGTCTGGAATTCTCAAGGAAGAGGAAAGGACAAACTTTTTTTTTTTTTTTTTTGGTTTTGTTTTTTCCCTCTACATTCCTTAGTCTTAGTCACATGTAATGTTTTTTCCTTTAAGCCCAGAACTGATGACTATGCAACAAACAATTCAGTTTAAACTCTATACTAAGGATTATATAACAGCAATGTATCCTGCTTGAGGATAGTTTCTCCTTCCTGAAAACCTTCTAGCTAATCCTGTTATTTAAAATGTAAATTATGGGAGTGGATCTAGTAAGATCTTTACAATCTTGAGATATTCTTTTGATTTATTGTAATAACCCATTAAAATGTATATAACTCCCTTGCTAACACTAGCAAGGGGACACTCTCCATCCCCCTTCTGATGTCTATGTCAGGAGCTTTCTCCGTCACTTTTCATACTTTAATAAAACTCTGCTACACAAAAGCTCTTGAATGATCAAGGCTGATCTCTGGTCCTGAAGCTAAATCTTCTTTGGAGATCATGAATCCTACACTGTTCACTGTAAACAATCAATATTTTATATAATTACCTACATTTTATTCTCATAATAGCTTCATGAGTTAATATTTAGTATGATTTCAATTGAGAATAATGGTGACCCTTCCATCTAACTTAAACAGAGAGAGATCTAATACAGTGAATTACAAAACTATGTTGTAGTTGCTTACAAAACTATGAAAAGGGCTAGAGGATCAGTTATTACTTCAACTCCTAAGAATCACTTCCAGCAAAACACCACAGAACCAGCCCACTGAGAGTTCCATCTGTAACAACCACAAATTGGGTCACTGATTCTATAGTCACATTACTTTTGTCAGTCTTGGAGCTGCAGAACTGATGGCTCTATGATCCCACTACCTTAGCTAGAGACTAGGAATAAAAAAATTGCTGACCAACAGTTTAGTTCAGTTCAGTTCAGTAGCTCAGTCATGTCCGACTCTTTGCAACACCATGAATCACAGCATGACAGACCTCCCTGTCCATCACCAACTCCCAGAGTTTATTCAAACCCATGTCCATCGAGTCAGTGATGCCATCCAGCCATCTCATCCTCTGTTGTCCCCTTCTCCTCCTGCCCCCAATCCCTCCCAGAATCAGGGTCTTTTCCAATGAGTCAGCTCTTCACATCAGGTGGCCAAAGTATTGGAGTTTCAGCTTCAGCATCAGTCCTTCCAATGAACACCCAGGACTGATCTCCTTTAGGATGGACTGGTTGGATCTCCTTGCAGTCCAAGGGACTCTCAAGAGTCTTCTCCAACACCACAGTTCAAAAGCATCCATTTTTCAGCGCTCAGCTTTCTTCACAGTCCAACTCTCACATCCATACATGACGACTGGAAAAACCATAGCCTTGACTAGATGGACCTTTGTTGGCAAAGTAATGTCTCTGCTTTTAAATATGCTGTCTAGGTTGGTCATAACTTTCCTTCCAAGGAGTAAGCGTCTTTTAATGTCATGGCTTCAATCACCATCTGCAGTGATTTTGGAGCCCAAAAAATAAAGTCACACTGTTCCACTGTCTCCCCATCTATTTCCCATGAAGTGATGGGACCAGATGCCATGATCTTAGTTTTCTGAATGTTGAGCTTTAAGCCAACTTTTTCACTCTCCTCTTTCACTTTCATCAAGAGGCTCTTTAGTTCGTCTTCACTTTCTGCCATAAGGGTGGTGTCATCTGCATATCTGAGGTTATTGATATTTCTCCTGGCAATCTTGATTCCAGCTTGTACTTCTTCCAGCCCAGCGTTTCTCATGATGTACTCTGCATGTAAGTTAAATAAGCAGGGTGACAATATACAGCCTTGATGTACTCCTTTTCCTATTTGGAACCAGTCTGTTGTTCCCTGTCCAGTTCTAACCGTTGCTTCCTGACCTGCATTTGGCTTCTACTAAATCTATTAAAAAAAAAAAATAGTTGCAAGAAATCCAGGAAATATAACCTTTTAAATTTCCTGCCTCTGTACATTAGACAGGAGTTGGAATGTATATTGACTAAGCCAAAGTAGGAATCAGAGGTAGAGGAGTTGTCATTTGTAAAGGTGACATAGTTAATTAATACCTTGCAATTTAAACACAGAGCTTCCCTCATAGCCCAGTTGGTAAAGAATTTGCCTTCAATGCAGGAGACCCAGATTTGATTCCTGGGTCAGGAAGATCTGATGGAGAAGGTATCAGCTACCCACTCCAGTATTCTTGGGCTTCCCTTATGGCTCAGCTGGTAAAGAATCCACCTGTAATGACAGAGACCTGGGTTCAATCCCTGGGTTGGGGAGATCCTCTGGACAAGGGAAAGGCTACCTTCTTCAGTATTCTGGCCTGGATAATTCCATGGAATGTATAGTCCAGGGGTCACAAAGAGACATGACTGAGTGACTTTCACAATTTAAACACATGTTCCTATTACAATAACTCTTGCAAAGAGTATTTTCAATTGGAGAAACTTGAATGAAAACCACCAGTTTTCTAAAGAGAGGAGAAGTTACAAGATAGTAAAAAAGTATGCGTGTGTGCAAAGTTGCTTCAGTCATGTCCAGTTTTTGAGACCCTACAGACTGTAGCCCATCAGGTTCCTCTGTCCATACAATTCTCCAGGCAAGAATACTGAAGTGGGTTGCCATTTCCATATAAAAATTGACAAATAATTCTTTTCTTCATTTGTAGATGATTAATTATTTTGATATTGATAATGACTATAACCTCCTACTTTCAAAACTAGATGGCACCAGGGAAATGCCTCAAAATAGCAGTATTTATGCATAAAATTTGTGCATCAGGAAGCTTTAATAAACCTCTTATCCTTCTCCACAGAGGGCAGACAGACTGAAAACCACAATCACAGAAAACTAACCAATTTGATCACAAGGGCCACAGCTTTGTCTAACTCAATGAAACTATGAGCCACGCTGTATAGGGCCACCCAAGACAGATAGGTCATGGTGGAGAGTTCTGACAAAGCATGGTCCACTGGAGAAGGAAATGGCAAACCACTTCTGTATTTTTGCCTTGAGAACCCCATAAATAGTATGAAAAGGCAAAAAGATAGGACACTGAAAAATGAACTCCCTAGGTCAGTAGGTGCCCAATATGCTACTGGAGGTCAGTGGAGAACTAACTCCAGAAAGAATGAAGATGTGCAGAAAAAGCAAAAACAACAACCAGTTGTGATGTGACTGGTGATGGAAGTAAAGTCTGATCCTGTAAAGAGGAATATTGCATAGGAACCTGGAATATTAAGTACGTGAATCAAGGTAAATTGGAAGTGGTCAAACAGGAGATGCCAAGAGTAAACATTGACATTTTAGGAATCAGTGAACCAAAATGGACTGGAATGGGTGAATTTAACTCAGATGACTATTATATCTACTATTGTGGGCAAGAATCCCTTAGAAGAAATGGAGTAGCCATCATAGCCAACAAGAAAATGAAATGCAATACTTGGATGCAATCTCAAAAACGACAGAATGATCTCTGTTCGTTTCCAAGGCAAACCATTCAATATCATGGTAATCCAAGTCTATGCCCTGACCAGTAATGCTGAAGAAGCTGAAGTTGAATGGTTCTGTGAAGACCCACAAGACCTTCTAGAACTAACACCAAACAAAGATGTCCTTTTCATTATAGGGGACTGGAATGCAAAAGTAGGAAGTCAAGAATCACCTGGAGTAACAGGCAAATTTGGTTGTGGAGTACGGAATGAAGCAAGGCAAAGGTTAATAGAGTTTTGCCAAGAGAACACACTGGTCATAGCAAATACCCTCTTCCAACAACACAAGAGAAGACTCTACACATGGACATCACCAATGCTCAACTCGGAAATCAGATTGATTATATTCTTTGCAGCCGAAGATGGAAAAGCTCTATAGAGTCAGCAAAAACAAGACTGGGAGCTGACTGTGGCTCAGATCATGAACTTCATATTGCCAACTTAAAACTTAAATTGAAGAAAGTAGGGAAAACCACTAGATCACTCATGCATGACCTAAATTAAATTCCTTATGATTATATAGAGGAAGTGACAAATAGATTCAAGGGATTAGATCTGATAGAGTGCCTGAAGAACTATGGACAGAGATTCATGACATCGTACAGGAAACAGGGATAAAGACCATCCCCAAGAAAAATAAATGCAAAAAAAGCAAATGGCTGTCTGAGGAGGCCTTACAAATAGCTGTGAAAAGAGAAGTGTAAAGCAAAGGAGAAAAGGAAAGATACACTCATTTGAATGCAGAGTTCCAAAGAATAGCAAGGAGAGATAAGAAAGCCTTCCTCAGTGATCATTGCAAAGAAATAGAGGAAAAAAATAGAATGGGAAAGACTAGAGATCTCTTCAAAATACCAATTAACATTTCATGCAAAGATGTGCACAATAAAGGACAGAAATGGTAAGGACCTAACAGAAGCAGAAAATATTAAGAAGAGATGGCAAGAATACACAGAAAAGCTATACAAAAAAGAACTTCACAACCCAGATAATCATGATGGTATGATCGCTAATCTTGAGTCAGACATCCTGGAATACAAAGTCAAGTGGGCCTTAGGAAGCATCACTATGAACAAAGCTAATGGAGGTGATGCTATTCCAGTTGAGCTATTTCAAATCCTAAAAGATAATGCTGTGAAAGTGCTGCACTCAATATACCAGCAAATTTGGAAAACTCGGCCTTGGCCACAGGACTGGAAAAGGTCAGTTTTCATTCCAATCCCAAAGGAAGGCAGTGCCAAAGAATGCTCAAACTACTGCACAACTGCACTCATCTCACAGGCTAGTAAAGTAATGCTCAAAATTCTCCAAGCCAGGTTTCAACAGTATGTGAACCATGAACTTCCAGATGTTCAAGCTGGATTTAGAAAAGGCAGAGAAACCAGAGTTCAAATTTCCAACATCCATTGGTTCATCGAAAAAGCAAGAGAGTTCCAGAAAAACATCTATTTCTGCTTTACTGGCTATGCCTTTGACTGTGTGGATCACAACAAACTGGGGAAAATTCTTAAAGAGATGGGAATATCAGACCACCTGACCTGCCTCTTGAGAAATCTGTATGCAGGTCAGGAAGCAACAGTTAGAACTGGACATGGAACAACAGACTGGTTTCAAATAGGAAAAGGAAAACATCAAGGTGGTATATTGTCACCCTGTTTATTTAACTTATATGCAGAATACATCTTGAGAACTGCTGGGCTAGATGAAGCACAAGCTGGAATCAAGATTGCCAGGAGAAATATCAATAACCTCAGATATGCAGATGACACCACCCTTAAGGAAGAAAGTGAAGAAAAACTAAAGGGCCTCTTGATGAAAGTGAAAGAGGAGAGTGAAAAAGGTGGCTTAAAGCTCAACATTCCGAAAACTAACATCATGGCATCTGGTCCCATCACTTCATGGCAAATAGATGGGGAAACAGTGGCAACAGTGGAAGATTTTATTTTTGGGGGCTCCAGAATCACTGCAGATGGGGGCTGCAGCCATGAAATTAAAAGATGCTTATTCCTTGGATGAAATTTATGACCAACAAAGATAGCATGTTAAAAAGTAGAGACGTTACTTTTCCAAAAAATGTCCATCTAGTCAAAGCGATGGTTTTTCCAGTAGTCGTGTATGGATGTAAGAGTTGGACCGTAATGAAAGATGAGTGTCGAAGAATTGATGCTTTTGAACTGTGGTGTTGGAGAAGACTCTTGCGAGTCCCTTGGACTGCAAGGAGATCCAACCAGTCCATCCTAAAGGAAATCAATCCTGAACATTCATTGGAAGGACTGATGCTGAAGCTGAAAATCCAATACTTTGGCTACCTGATGAGAAGATCTGACTCATTGGAAAAGACCCTGATGCTGGGAAAGATTGATCGTGGGAGGAAAAGGAGACAACAGAGCATGAAATGGTTGGATGCATCACTGAATTAGTGGACATGAATTTGAGTGAACTCAAGGAGTTGGTGATGGACAGGGAGGCCTGACATGCTGCAATCCATGGGGCCGCAAAAAGTCGGACATGACTGAGGGACTGACCTTAACTGAACTGAATGCATAAAATATGTGATTGCCTAGTTTTAAAATATTTATGAGATTTTAGAAGATAATTTGAGTATTGCCTACATTGCTAGTTTCTAGTAGTTGAAAATCTGCAAGATAAATGCTTTATGTCCCTTTCTCCTCTGACTCTTCCTCAGAGAGCATTCTGGGTGGGCTGCAGTCCAGTCATCTTCTGTGCTCCCTTTCTCTAGCATTCTCTCTCCAAGTGATTTCAGTTAGAATATCGAAGTATAGTATAATTTTGAAGCTTGATTCATGTATTTTACTTAATAATGATAATTTACCAATGCATCTTATAGATATTATTAACCAAATGTTATTGACCAAAAATTATGATATTTATTTCATTAACTCTGCTAAAATTGATAATGTCTATTTTGGTTTGATATCTGAGGAAGTCAATGTTATTTATTTATCAATAGTTTGAGAAACTTAGAGAACAGCAGAAAGTTACAATTCAATTTTACACAATCTAGTATATTCAAGTAGTAGCTGATATTAAATTCTATTTATATCTCTATCTATATTTATGCCTATATTCATATATATATTTTTGCCTTTCATTATACTTTCACTGGTATTTTCAGTTTGCACCATATCTTTTCAATGTTAATCTTTTTCAATGTCACAATTTTTATCTTACTCTTTTCTTAATAATCATTAGCTCTACCCACCCAGAATGTAATAGAATAGAAGGAGTTATTGTAGGGTTTAATAACTTTTTGGATTTTACTCAATTTTAAAGATGTACGGCATAACAGAATTGATTTGAAGTTTCTTGCTATTAGAAGAGTAAGTGTCTATTTCAAAGATGATAAAGAAAAACTATTTTGGTTCAAGATAAAAAATTCACAAGTTCTAGTTTCAGTAGGGCATACACCAATTTAAAGGGAAAATAAACATGCTTTGGTTTAAAATTTCTAAACATCACAGTATTAAATAAAATTGTATAACTTCCTTTATATTATTGTTTCATGTATCCAGAAGGGCAAAAAAATGAAGTGAAATGGGAAAATGAATCTGGTAAGGAACTCTTAAGGCAGCGTAATATTTCAATATTAGAGGCAAACTTATCATTTAATAGAGCAAAAGTAGCTTGTTTATTTTTCAGTAAATACGATTTTGCCTTTTATGAGCAGCTTGCAGCATACCTGACAACACTAGGAAAGGTCTTAGGAAAATGCACTCTTCATGATGGTTCTATCAGTTTCCTTTCCACCTCCATTCTAGAATACATCTTAAAACACAATGTGGTCAGGACCACTCAATTCAGGTGACAAATCTATTAACTTGAACACTATTTACTTATCTATTTACCTTATCCATCACAATATATGAGTTTTTAAAAATTTGGAACCTTATGAAAACAAAAAAGAGGTGTTAATAATCACAATTCAGTCAATAAATGAATAGTGTACCAGGCAATATAATAATATGTATTCATTTGTAGGTTTGTCCACATTAACAAACGGAAAAACCCTCAGTTCAGTACTGTCCTGATAGGAGATTCTTTGCTCCAGATAACAATCAATTGTTGCTGGTTCTCTTTTTGTTAATTTTATGTTATTCTTTACATATGCTGGTTTGAGTTGTAATGTCTTTTTCTTTTACATGAATCATTATTTTCAGCAGAAAATTTTTATTTTATTATTTGCTATCTTACTATTTTTTAATTTGCTCATCTATTGTTCCAATATATTGCAAAGTGACTACTAAAAATTATATGTTATACAATTAATAGCTCCTTTTCTACTTGTTAAGTACTGTACTTGTGGGTTGGTCTTTCTGCCCTGCTTTCTGTTCTCCTGCTTTTTTATATATCTGCTTTCTGGTTTATTATGTACACATCTGTACTCATGCATGTGACCTGAATCTCCTCTATCTTCAGTGTTTTCTACTCTTAGAGTCAAATGAAAGTAGATGGTCAGAGTTCCTACAGGAAACAGATGGCTCACACACATTTGGGTATTTGAAAATAGTCCCCAAAGTAGTAATTATAAAGGTTTGTGGGGATTAAGGGGGTCACTAGGATAGTGTGGGGATCCAGACCTAACAGTAGCTGAACTATCAGCAGCCACAGGCCTACCAAAGGGATGGAGGAAACTGAAATCCAGAAGAGAGTCATAATAGAGCAGACTGCCTTGAGGGGAGCCACATTGATGATAAGTGATCTTTATGGAAAGGACATAACTAGCTCAAGACAGCTTATGAAAGAAAGCCACGGAGATCCATACCTTGATACCTCTCTCCTCTCCTCTCTCTTTCTCTCACCCTCTTCTTAATCTCTTTGTCTCTGTCTCTTTATCATCTCCTGCCAGGATTCCACAAAGAATGAATCTAACACAAAGTACTGTGAATGATGTAGTCCATGAAGATCAGCCTCCTGAAGAAATAGTGCAGAATGAAGAAACTAGGTGAAGTGAATATGGAGGAGCAAAGATACTCTGCATCATCTACTCTTTTTGCCTTTCAGAGCCTAATCCTCTCTTCCCTCTACAAGTAAACTTCTATATCCAAAGTGAGAAAATATGAAGTCCATATTTTCATATGGACTTATCATAAAGGGATGTAATTAATTAGTTCTTATTCCTTCCTAAAACCGTAAGCATTCTTATGTTCTCCATATAAAGTTATAGAGAGGGGGAAGAACTTATTAAATAATTTAAAGATAGCTACTATACTTGCAAGAGGTCCAAGATGACAATTATAACTGCTTTCCACCACTAATCCATATTTATTTTATCCTCTGTTTCAGCCAAATGAGACTCTTTACCTAGAAGATGACTCAAACCTTCATTTCTGCTGAAACTGAATCACAATTCAGTCTTCTGTCTACTGTGTTCCCATAGTTTTCCATAGATGAACGATACTGGACTTGAAAACACTAAATGGTAACTGAGGGCATCTTCTTGATGCTAAACTATTTCTTATTGGTCCTATTGAGGAGCAGCAACCCAATTTTCCTTCAAGAATCAGCACTGATCAGCTTGCACTGTACAGTGACCCCTTTATCTCTCTGCTCAGTAGCATAGGAGGTTGAAATGGCCAGAAATGGTCTGTTTCCTTTTCTTTGGAACCATGACCAAGGCCAGGTAAATTATCTTCCACTGGGCAAAAGTATCTCTAAATCTATAGGACTAAAGGTCCTGTGGTGGAGAAGGAAATGGCAATCCACTCCAGTATTCTTGCATGGAGAATTCCATGGACAGAGCCTGGTGGGCTGCAGTCCATGGGGTCACAAAGAGTTGGACACTACTGAGTCACACACACACACACACACACACACACACACACGTCCTGTGGAAGAAAGATACCTAAATTCCAGTAGCTGGAGAGTAAGAAGGTCACTGCCTTGGAATCACAGATCTGTGCACACTTCCAACAGAGAATTTGCCATCTGGTCAATTGCTTATGGCATATTTAGCAGTCTGTAAGCTAGATCATGGCAGCACAGGGTTTAATTTCTCGAGAATCACTTTGAATCTTCAACTTGCCATTGCTATCATGTATATTTCTTCCAGATGTGACACATGGCAGGCCAAGTAAATTCCAAGGGCATGAGCTCATTGCTACACTTCCTTTGTTATAAAATATGCCCCTGGTCTGTGATGATTTTGTGAAGTTTAACATAATAGTGAACAAGGAATTCTATAAATCCACCAATGGTGGTCTTTGCCGAAGCAGTGCAGTTCAAGAAGGCAAATACATATCTACATAATTGTCTATCCATATGAAGATACTGGAATGAGAACTAACAGAAAGTATCTGGAGCTAGATACCTATTTGAGAAGACTTATTTCTCGAAGGGTTTTAAGAGTTTACTTTAGCCAAAAACATATGGCATGTAGGGACTTTCTTGTCTTTCTAGGTGGCACAGTGGCAAAGAATCTGCCTGCCAATGCAGGAGTGGTAGAAGTGGGTTCAACCTCTGGGTCAGGAAGATCCTCTGAAGGAGGAAATGACAAGCCACTCCAGTATTCTTGCCTGGAAAGCCCCATGGACAGAGGAGCGAGGCTGGCTACAGTCCATGGGGTTGCAAAGAGTCGGACGTGACTGAGTAAATATGCAGTAAAGCTAGGGACTTCCCTAAGGGTCCAGTGGTTGACTCTGCACTACCAACACAGGGAGTATGGGTTTGACCCCTGATCAAGGAACTAAGATGCTGCGTGGCACAGTCAAAAGATTATATATATATACCAGAATTGCAAGATGGCAGAGTAGAAGGCTGTGCGCTCATCTTCTCCTGTGAGGACTCCAAAATTACAACTTGCTGTTAAACAACTGTTGGCAGGAGAATGTTGTATCCCATCAAAAAAAAAAAAAAAAAGATAACCCATGTCCGAGGGCAAAGGAGAAGCCCTAGCAAGACAGTAGGAGGGGCAAAATTCCATTTAGAATCAAACCCCATACCTGCCAGAGATGCTCAGAGGGCTCAAACAAAACCTTGTGCGCACCAGGAGACACCACAGAGATTGAGCCAGTGCTGTCTTTGAGTGTTTGAACATCTCCTGCGGAGGTACTGGGCAGCAGTGGCCTGCCACAGGGACAGGGGCTCTAGGTGCAGCAGACCTGGGTGTGGCATAAGCCCTCTTGGAGGAGGTCGCCATTCACCCCACTATAGAGCCACCAGAACTTACACAGGACTGGGGAAACAGACTCTTGGAAAGCACAAACAGAACTTTATGTGCATCAGGACCCAGGAGAAAGAAGCAGTGACACCACTAGAGACTGAACCAGCCTTGCCCTTGAGTGTCCAGGAGTCCCCGGTGGAGCTGTGGGTCAGCTGTGGCCTGCTGCAGGGTCAGGGGCCCTCAGTGCATCAGTATATGCATGGGGCACTTTAAAGGAGGTCGCCATTATCTTCATTACCTCCACCATAGTTTGGACTCAGGTCAAACAACAGGGAAGGAACACAGCCCTGCCCAGCAACAGAAAATTGGATTAAAGATTTATGGAACATGGCCCCATCCATCAGAACAAGACCCAGTTTCCCCCTCAGTCAGTCTATGTCATCAGGGAGTGTCCGTAAGCCTTTTATCCTTATCCATCTGAGGGCCAACAGAATTAAAACCACAATCACAGAAAACTAATCAAACTGATCACATGGACCACAGCCTTGTCTAACTCAATGAAACTATGAGCCATGCCACATAGGGCCACTGAGGATGGGACAATTCATGGTGGAGAGTTCTGACAAAATGTGGTCCACTGGAGAGTAGAATGGCAAACCACTTCAGTATTCTTGCCTAGATAACCGTATGAACAGTATGAAAAGACAAAAAGATAGGACAATGAAAGATGAACTGCCCAGGTCAGTAGGTGCCCAATATGCTACTGGAGAACAGTGGAGAAGGAATGAAGAGACGGATCCAAAGCAAAACCAACACCCAGTTGTGGATGTGACTGGTGATGGAAGTAAAGGCTGATGCCGTAAAGAACAATATTGTATAGGAACCTGGAATGTTAGGACCATGAATCAACGTAAATTGGAAGTGGTCAAACAGGAGATGGAAAGATTGAACATTGACATTTTAGGAATCAGTGAACCAAAATGGACTGGAATGGGTGTATTTAACTCAGATGACCATTATATCTACTACTGTAGACAAGAATCCTTTATAAGAAATGGAGTAGCCCTCAGAGTCAACAAAAGAGTCTGAAATGCAGTACTTGGATGCAATCTCAAAATCGACAGGATGATCTCTCTTCATTTCCAAGGCAAACCATTCAATATCAAAATAATCCAAGTCTATGCCCCGGCCAGTAATGCTGAAGAAACTGAGGTTGAATGGTTCTATGAAGACCTACAAGACCTTCTATAACTAACACCCCCCCAAAAAAAAACAAACAAAACAAACAAACAAAAAATGTCTTTTTCATTATAAGGGACTGGAATACAAGGTAGGAAGTAAAGAGATACCTGGAATAACAGGCAAACTTGGCCTTGGAGTATAGAATGAAGCAGGGCAAAGGTTAACATATTTTTGCCAAGAGAACACACTGGTCATAGCAAATACCCTCTTCCAACAACATAAGATAGGATTCTACACATGGACATTACCAGATGGTAAATATTGAAATCAGATTGATCATATTCTTTGCAGCTGAAGATGGAGAAGCTCTATACAGTCAACAAAAACAAGACCAGGAGCTGAATATGGCTCAGATCATGAACTTATTGCCACACTGAGACTTAAATTGAAGAAAGTAGGGAAAACCACTAGAGCATTCATATATGATCTAAATCAAATTCTTTATGATTATACAGTGGAAATGAAAAATAGATTCAAGGGATTAGATCTAATAGACAGAGTCCCTGAAGTACTATGGACAGAGGTTCATGAGATTGTACAGGATGCAGTAATCAAGACCATCCCCAAGAAAAAGAAATACAAAAAGTCAAAATAGTTTTTGAGGAGGCCTTATTAATAGCTGAGAAAAGAAGAGAAGCCATCAGTCTTTCCCAGCATCAGGGTTTTTCCAGTGAGTTGGCTCTTTATTCAGGTGGCCAAAGTACTGGAGTTTCAGCTTCAGCACCAGTCCTTCCAACGAATATTCAGGATTGATTTCCTTTAGTATTGACTAGTTTGATATCCTTGCTGTCCAAGGGACTCTCAAGAGTCTTCCCCAGCACCACAGTTCAAAAGGATCAATTCCTCAGAACTCAGCCTTCTTTATAGTCCAACTCTCAAGTCTGTACATGACCACTGGGAAAACTGTAGCTTTGACTATTCAGACCTTTGTTGGCAAAGTGATGTTTCTGCTTTTTAATACGTTGTCTAGGTTTGTCATAGCTTTTTTTCCAAGTGTCTAATTTCATGGTTGCAGTCACTGTTCTCAGTGATTTTGGAGCCCCCCAAAGTAAAATCTGTCACTGTTACCACTTTTCCCCATCTATTTGCCATGAAGTTATGGGACCAGGTGCCATGATCTTCATTTTCTGAATGTTAAGTTTTAAGCCAGCTTTTTCACTCTCTCTTTCACTTTTATCAAGAAGCTCTTTAGTTCCTCTTTGCTTTCTGCTACTAGAGTGGTATTATCTGCATATTTGAGGTTGTTGATCTTTCTCCTAGCAATACTGATTCCAGTTTGTGATTCATCCACCCCAGCATTTCTCATGATGTACTCTGTATATAAGTTAAATGAATAGGGTGACAATATACAGTCTTTATTTACTCCTTTTTCAATTTTGAACTATCTGCTGTTTCATAACTGGTTCTAACTGTTGCCTCTTGACCTACATAGAGGTTTCTCAAGAGACAGGTAATGGTAATCCCATGTCTTTCAGAATTTTCCATAGTTTGTTTTGATCCACACAGTCAAAGGCTTTACTGTAGTCAATGAAGCAGATATTTTTCTAGAATTCTCTTGCTTTCTCTGTGATCTAATGGATGTTGGCAATTTGATCTCTAGTTCCTCTGCCTTTTCTAAATCCACTTTGTACATCTGGAAGTTCTTGGTTCACATATTGCTGAAGCCTAGCTTTATTCTGATCTCAATATAGTAAGATATATTTGGCATGAACTTGTTTTTTCATTTTTTCTCTTTCATTAGTGTTTAATTTATTGTTCTTATCAATTTTACTTTTTTACATATGCAAATACTATGCAAGGGGTAAGATGTTTATGGAGAGTTATAGTAATCAATCCAACTAAAAAGAATAATTTCTTGAACTCTAACATTGGAACAGTTTGTCTATATCTTTGTTATTTATATTATTGTGTAGAATTGTTTAAAACTCAAAGTCTTAGGATAAAAATTAATATGGAACTTTTAGTTTAGAAATATCAAACGTTCTATGGCACAGTAGATGACTGGTGGATATACAATTACATTACAAATAAGATATATAAAGATTTAAAACATATAAAAAATAACCTCTGCTAAAATGTCCTCAGAAAATAGCAACTTCACCTTTGAAATTAGCCATATTTCCTTCATAGTCCAGGCTAATTCTCATTTGTTTGACTCTTTGATCAAAAGGAATTAAAATCTGAAAAAAATATTCAGCATCCTGTGTAAAATGATTCACAAGTTGACATCAAAAGCTCAATGTAGAGAGTATGGACTTTAGAGTTTGACACATCTGGCTTTTAATCTTGTCCCCAACACTCAATCATTCTGGGCTATCTGGCAGGTTACATAAACTCAGTGAGACTGAGACTTCTCTGCAAAATGAAAACACAATATCAGGCTTGATGCCTAGCTCATCATTCACCAACTGTGTGACTTTTTTGATCAAGCTGCCTCAACACTGCATGTTTTATGTTTCTTAAGTGTAGTGTTATAATGATAGTACTTCCTTTCAGAGTCAGACTAAGAGGCTAATAGAGAATCCTTCCAATATCCTGTATCTAACTCTTTATTCATACTTTTATATTATTTTTAAGTTTCTCATATTAAAATCTTCAGGCCCCAGAAAATCTGAATCCTCTTTAGCTCACTATGTTGGGAAGTTTGATATTATTATTTTCTATATTACTATTATCTTTCAGGATTAGATGGAATTCTGCTTTATGTCTGGACAAAAGTAGATGTTTAAAGTTAGCTGTAATAATAATGTTAGCAGTTATTATTGTTGTTATTCTGTAAAGACAAAGTCATCTTCACCCTGATTGTACAATTTTTGCACACACAACTTATGATACTTAAATTCTTATTTAACCAAAGCAAGCTCCCCATCAGTTAGTTCTCATTTGCAAAAATATCCTTTTGAAATAACAATATGTATTTTGTTGGTTAATAAAAATAATAATGGTTATTTTCACAGTCACTATTGCTAGTACTTACTGGGTGCTTATCTGGTGTAAAGAATTTTTTAAGTGTTACCTCCAATAGTAGTGGGTCACGCTAGTAATAGTAGTTAGTTCATGCTGACTATGTTTGGAATTATAGTTTTTTAATCTTATCAATGACTTCTATGAAATTACCAATGGGATGCATTGGTGCATAGGTAAATAATATGCTCAGAGTTCTATTAATATAACTTGAAGAGGTAGATCTAGAATGTGAGGCAGGTATGTCTGTCTGACTATAGGACCTATATTGTTAAAACAGTAATGTATAAAGCTCTTCATATTTATGGAGAACCTAAAAGTATAACTATGTTAGAATCACTGATTTAATTTAGCTTGAAATGTCCATTTTTTGTTTGCCATTTTGCCTGTTCAGTATTTATTTCCCCCTTCTTCAGCAACCCTGATTTCCTTTTTAGGTGTTATCTCATTCTCACTTTGGATGGTATTAGTGGAATTTTTGATCAAAATGTCCTGCCTTCTTCCAGGGTCCATGTTAAAATTTCATAAGGCAGTGAAAACTTTCTCATTGGAAGGACTCCATATTCAGTTGAGTCTAAACTTTGGCCTTAAACTTGTAATGAACAGCTTTGCCATCAGATTTGCAAATCCAGGACTGATTAGCTATTCGACAACCACAAAGCAGGTGTCTAGAACAGATTTTTTTTCCTTTATTTAAAATTTATGTTTTTTTAATTGAAGGATAATTGCTTTACAGAATTGTGTTGTTTTCTGTGTGTGAATGATAATTACTATAAAAGAAACTATAAATTTATCTGTGGTGTTAAAGGTGGAAAGTGAGACTCATACAACAATGCTTTCTGATACTATTACTTTAAAAAGTAAATAATCACTTCCGGATGAATGAAAAATATCATGGTGTTCCCTTACAATAAAAAAACTATAGAATAAGTTCCAATTAGAATAATATTTGGTCATCTTTTATGAAGTGAAGGCTATCTTCTATGATGTTATGTAGTTTATTAAATCAGTGCCATGTTTAGGGATACACAAGTTCCTGTGAGCCCTCACATTGCTAACACAGTACACAGCACCAAAACTATACAATAATCTCTGACAGATAATATAATCCACTGGAAACATGTAACATTAAAAAAAAAAAAAAAACAACCTCTAAGTAGTCATAGATAATGCTTACGTAATGTCTGGCTGATGCAAATAAGCAGTGAAAGGATCTTTAATGAAACTGTGTGATGTGTGAGATTGGTAATTGCTGTGGTCAAATTCTTTAAATCACTGCAAAACTTCTGAAGAAAGATCCAAATGCTCTTGATTAAAGGAGGCATGCTTCAGCAGATCTTCAAGGAGCATCCAGCTGTGTGGTATTCTATGAACACTCATAAGTTAGCTTCCAGCACATTATGTAAAAGATTTACATAGAATTTCTGTTAATAAAGGAAATTTTATTTGGTGACATACAGTGTTAATTTATGAAAAGATGTTAGCATTTTCACCCTCTTTTTAAAAATCATCCACGATACAGATTTCTGTAATATTTATCTGCATAATACATAGAGTGGAGCAGTTAAAAAAAAAATTCATGTTCAACAACCAGATTGCTCCACCACATTAGGTTCTTTTGGCTTTTAGAGACCTGAGGAATACTCAGAAGAGACTCATAAGCAAACTGCTGTTGGTAGCAACACTTGTGGCCACTATGCCTCATGGAATAGACCTAACAGGCAAGTGGTAATCTCCTAACGAAGGCTTTGGAGGAGAAGAAGAAAAATCTAATTCATGTGTGGATTCAAACATTTCCTGGAACTCTAGAGATTATGCTCTGTTTCTGGTAAATGGCATTTAGAAATGGAATTGGAGATATGAGGTACAATAGTCAGAATAGAAATTAAGTGCAAAATCAGAGAAAGAAAAATATTCTATCTCTAAATTTGCCCCCAAAATACTGCAATTTATATTCATTCACCATATTTGTGCCTTTTCTCTATCACATATGAATATATGAACCACATACCTAATGGGCATATAATTAGTTTGGTTTGTGTAATAAATTAATGGATCAAATTTGCAGATTATCCATGTTAATATATATTTTAGCATGATAAAAGCAGTATGAAAATATTAATTCCTTAAGGTAACACTATATTTCTGTATCAATATGTGTATTAATATCAAACTGTATTAACATTTCTCTGAATATATTACAAAAAAGGAGAGGGGTTTACAACCTGAAAATATTTTGTTTTTCTTGGATAAGGATTTATTTTGTGAGTCTTAGCAAACATACAGAAAATTATTCAAGATGAATTTTGTATTATACATTAATTATTAATAATACATTAATTATATTCTTAGTATCTCCAGTTCTCTGGTGTCCTACATATAAGAGAGCACTTAAGATTTGTGGATGAACTTTACATTTTTGTTTCTCACAGGTTCTTGAAGAACTCTCTCTTTAATGAATATCATGTCCGTATTAAGGCTTCATAGTATGTACGTGGTCTAAAAAGAAAAATAAAGTCTTGAAACCCCTGTGAGAGGATAAACACTGCCTGAATGAATCATTATGAAAAGAAGAAAGTGCGAAAGTGTTAGTCGCTCAGTTGTGTCCAACTCTTTGCGATCCCATGGACTATAGCCAACGAGGCTTCTCTGTCCATGGGATTTTCCAGGCAAGAATACTGGAGCAGGTTGCCATTCTCTTTTCCGGGGGATCTTCCGGACCCAGGGATTGAACCCAGGTCTCCTGCATTGCTGGAGAGGGAAATGGCACCCCACTCCAGTACTCTTGCCTGGAAGATCCCATGGACAGAGGAGCCTGGTAGGCTACAGTCCATGGGGTCGCGAAGAGTCGGACATGACTGAGCGACTTCACTTTCACTTTTCACTTTCATGCATTTGAGAAGGAAATGGCAACCCACTCCAGTATTCTTACCTGGAGAAACCCAAGGATAGAGGAGCCTGATGGGCAGCCGTCTATGGGGATGCACAGAGTTGGACACGACTGAAGAGACTTAGCAGCAGCAGCTCCTGCATTGCAGGCAGATTCTTTACCATCTGAGCCACAGATGAGATTAAGTCCTTTTCTGGAAATCACAGTTATGAGCTGAGAGGGCTAAGTTATATGATTGTGTTAGAGATTTTTTATTTAGTCAGTAAATTCTGGCCAAATAGTTCCTGGAAGTTACATGTTTCAGAATTTAATTCTTTAATAGTATGGACATCTTCAGGGTTACAAAAATATTAAATAACTCAAAAGTTATTTATACAATTAGAAAACAAATTTATTCCTCTAAAATGAAGTTGTCTTAAAAAAAAAAACTTGGTATATTTATATCTTACTAGCTAGCAAACTATCAATATCTTAAAAATAAGATTAAAAAAAGACTAGCTATGTTTTATGAATTGTTATACAAAAGTGAGAACTGCAATTCTGATTATTATAAGAGACAGAGTCAGAAGCTGCAAGGTTTCAGCAGTGTTTATTTATTCACAACAGCCATAATACTTAATCGAAGTGTGATAACTCTTTTATTTGTAAGATCCCTGTAGCTTCCTGATACAACTTATCAGAGTAGATGAATTATCCCCCAGCTTTGAATTTCAGTAAACACAAATGCAGTGTCACATCATTAAGAATAATGACTGTTAGGGGAGTAATAAAATGGCAACCCACTCCAGTATTCTTGACTGGAAAATCCCATGGACGGAGGAGCCTGGTAGGCTACAGGCCATGGGGTCGCAAAGAGTCAGATACGACTGAGCCATTTCTCGTTCACTTTCAAGCCAATGGAATATTTGTAAGAATGAGAGTGAAGAGTAGCCCTCATGTTAATAATGAATGATTATTGCTTCTATTTTTCTTCTCTCTTGTCAGGTATTCCTAATTTAGGACATTTATTCTTCTTTTCTAAACGCAAAATAGAATTTTAAAAAAATGTGTGTATGTGTATTTGGTAATACCTTTACATTAAAATGGCGAAAATCCTGGTTTTCACAATTTTAATAAATGTTTTGGGAACAGCCAACAACAAATTTTACTTTGGAAAACATGTGAACTCTTGAAACTATGTAGTTGGTTGAGTAAATTGGGAAACTATTTGATTGCTTCATGAGCTTTTATATCTGAGATCATCTAATGAGAGTACCTTGGATGTTTAAGGCTGTGGGCATGCGTGCTCAGTCGTGTCTGATTCTTTGTGACCCCATGGACTGTAGCTCACCAGTCTCCTCCATGGGATTCTCCAGACAAGAATGAAACTGGAGCCCATTATACAGAGTGAAGTAAGCCAGAAAGATAAACACCAATACAGTATACTAATGCATATATATGGAATTTAAAAAGATGGTAACGATAACCCTATACGCAAAACAGAAAAAGAAACATAGATGTACAGAACAGAATTTTGGGCTCTGTGGGAGAAGGAGAGGGTGGGATGTTCTGAGAGAATAGCATTGAAACAAGTATACTCTCAAGGGTGAAACAGACCACCAGCCCAGGTTGGATGCATGAGACAAGAGCTCAGGGCTAGTGCACTGGGAAGACCCAGAGGGATGGGATGGAGAGGGAGGTGGTGGGGGGGGATTGGGATGGGGAACACATGTAAATCCATGGCTGATTCATGTCAATGTGTGGTGAAAACCACTACAATATTGTGAAGTTATTAGCCTCCAACTAATAAAAATAAATGGGGAAAAAAAAAAAAAAGAATACTGGAGTGGGTTGCCATTTCCTGCTCCAGGGAATCTTCCCAGTCGAGGGATCCAACACACATCTCTTGCATCTCTTGCATTGGCAGGTGGATCTTTTGCCACTGGGCCACCGTTTAAGGCTGTGATGTCATTAAATCCAGAGACTGTCAGCTTCCTCTCATAACTGATTGCTGAGCATCTTACATAGTCTCTAGCACATACGATAGCACTCAGTGAGCACTTAATGTCTATTGTTGCCATTGTCACCCTCCACAAATAGACAAAAAAATTCCAATAATATCAGAGATACTTTTATGTTGCAATATACCATTTTGTCCACTCCAACTACTAGAACGTTCTAACATTTTTAGAAACATCATTTGGAGAAAAAGAAAAGCTATTTTATTTTTCCATTTAATTTGCTTTTTCTTTTGAACTGCTGGGCAAATACAGAGAAAATCTAGTTGCTATTCTCCACAGAAAATCTCTAAAATGACTAAAGCAGTCCTTAATTTATAATGTAGGTGCAGATTCTAAGGATACTAGAAAAAAATGGCCTCACAACTCTGAGTGTATGCAGCAGAATTAGAAGAAAAAATTTGAAGGAGCAAATCGGGTTTTTTTGTTGTTTTTTTTTTTTTTGGTCTGAACAGTGAAATTGTTTTTGAAGCTCAGTTGAAACCATACAATATTGAGTAATGTATTTCTATGGTAACAACTTCTGAGAATGCAATGTTTTACTAAAATTGCTGAGACAAAATTAAAATTTCTGTATTATAATATTTGAGATTTGGGAATACCTGCTAAAAACTTATGCTTTAGTCAGGGGAAT
Organism: Cervus canadensis; assembly: GCF_019320065.1. Classification (NCBI taxonomy): domain Eukaryota; kingdom Metazoa; phylum Chordata; class Mammalia; order Artiodactyla; family Cervidae; genus Cervus; species Cervus canadensis. Next base: position 65,683,699 of record NC_057400.1, read on the forward strand.
ATAACACATGGAAATTTAATAAAAACAAAACCTTTATAAGTTGAAAAAGTAGTCAGCTACAAAGAGTTTTTTCCTTTAATTTAGCTTTTTATTGATTAATCACTGACTAATGTTCTGTTAGATATTAATATATTCTGTTATTTAATGAAGACACTTTGCCATTAAAAGTGGTCGAATATCAAGGCCTAAATTGTTGTGTTCTAGATCACAGGCATTAATTATAAGGACTGATTGTTGGTATAGGGATTCTTTGCTTTCTAGTTCCCCTTATTACTCTTTCTTGAAATATTAAGTGAAACAGAGTATATCAACTAAATCAGGAAGGATAGCTGCTTGAAGCAAAGACTGCCTTGCCAAAGTAAATAGTTATTAACCAAGCATAACAAACATAACCAAACAGTCCAAGTGATCAGAACAGCAAAAATAAAGGCAACAAAGTGTGAAATTAAAAGTTAAGTTGAGTAGCTAAGATGGGTAGAAATGAACTTCTTAAATCAGAGTAAAACCAATTAAGGCCATCTCTTTGCTAACAATAAATGCATTTTGCATCTGCTGGACTCTCCCCTTAAAACCTGAGGGTACAATAGTGATATTTTTGTATCTGTTCTGGGAGAAAAAATACAAAGCAAAAAGTTTTAAAATATAACATAAATCATAGATTCCTCCACTTCAAGGGAAAGTAAATTCAGACAAAGTTCCCAGCAAATCCTGAAGGTAAGGCTCCCTGGGGGGCTCAGTGGTAAAGCATCCATATCAGGAGATATGGGTTCAATCCCTCCAGATCCTCTGAGAAGGAACGGCACCCACTCCAGTGTTCTTGCCTGGAGAATCCCATGGACAGAGGAATCTGGTGGGCTATAGTCCATGGTGTCACACAGAGTTGGACATGACTTAGTGAGGGAGCAACAGCAACTGGGAGGGGCAAGAGTGGATGCCCACCCCTCTGTGATTAGGTGTGTGATTGCAGTCACACAAGCATAAGTGCCAGGAGGACAGAGATGGAAGAGGAGGCGATAGGAGCGTAACACAGACACACTGGAATAGGCCTAGCTGCCCACTTTCTGTGAGACTTCTGCTATTCAGGTGCGACAGCCTGCTTCCCATGGGAATTCGATCTTTCATGTGGCATGTGCTTCCAATGGTACTCTGTTTCTCTGAGTATGAAATGACAGTGGTGGAGATCATTGGTTGATTTTACATAAAACATTACTAACCAGTGAGTGTAGTAGAGCATAGTGATTATAAGCAGAATAACTAGATGGGTAGCCTTGTTAATTACATTTTTGAGTCTCCTTCTCCCTCTTATGGAAAGTGAGGTTCATAATACCTGTCTCTCAGGGTTCTGTGTGGGTTAAAGGTCAACAAATGGAGATAATAAACACAATATTCTTTACTATGTTTGGCATTTGGGGGCCTTTCTTAAAATACACGTATGCTTAGGATCCACTAGATCTACTTGCACTGTGGGTTAAATTTACTCACATGTGTTTTGAAAGAGGTTCCTGGGAGATATTGAGTATAAGCATAATGAAGAAAAGCATAAAGGCGAGAGGGTCATAAAAGTAAACTCTGTTCACATGTCCTTTTGAAGGTACATTATTAGACCTTTCACAGGACTTCCCTTATGGCTCAGCTGGTAAAGAATCCACCTGCAATGTGGGAGACCTGGGTTCAATCCCTGGGTTGGGAAGATCCCCTGGAGAAGGGAAAGGCTACCCACTCCAGTATTCTGACCTGGAGAATTCCATGGACTGTAAAGTCCATGGGGTCACAAAGAGTTGCACATGACTGAGTGACTTTCACTTTCACATACCAAAGGAAACATTGATTTCGATCATGGAGCCTTTATATTTGAAGTCATTTCATTACCGTGTAAGCTGTTGCTGGCAGAGCAATCCTTCTAGCTTTATAACATGGCTCTGCAGTTCTCAATTAACCACCATCTATCAACACAATAGTTATTGGTTTTAACTATCGGTCATTTCGCCACTACTTAATTTTAGTCTTGATTCTAATTCCTGGTGTGCCCTTAGTATTCACCGAATAGTAGAATGAATTTGTAACACCTTACCACAAATTAATGAGTTATGCAACTCCAAATGAGTGATCAACGGTAATATCCAGATCTGAAAAGAATTCCAATATAGAAATGTATGACTAAACAGTAATGCTTAAATGTTAAATCACAATATTATTTGAAGAAACAGAATTATTGAGTATATAGTACTTTTGGAAGTAATATGAACAATAAAAATATGCCTACAAACAGCATAAGGAAAGGACAGAGGAAATTAAAAGGTACGTTTTTAAGACAATTTGGTATAGCTTTATGTTTTATAGATCGCCAGTTTTGCTTATCAAAATATGAGGAGTTTTCTATTTCACAAGTAATTCCTGATGACTATGAACATTATAAATTTCTCTCCAAATATTGCCTTTAAAAGTAACAGTGAAAAATATGGATTATGGGGAAGCAGTGGAAGACACAATGTGTGACAGCAGTAATGAAGACTGAGTACCTTTAAAAGATATGCAAAAAGAAAAGTTACAAATGTTACCTACTCCTATTATAATTATACAAATCATTTTGATCATTTGGTAACAATAATAAAATAACACATTCAGGGTACTGTGCTTATGACATATTAATATTTATGATTTTTCTTCTTACATCGATTGAGTTATAATTAGCAGTTCAGCATTGCTCCAAAATTTTAACTTCACTAAATTGATGTTATTAATGTAAAGAAGTCATTTTGATATTTGCTGTTAAGTTCTTAAGAGTATGGTTATTGAATGAATACAGGGACTGTCATTTCCGTGTCAATGTAAATTGAGAGAATTGTCCCCATAATTATAGGCTGGCCCTGATTACATTGCATTCTATATTGAACCTTTATCCTTCTAGACTTTGCTAGATAATGCCAAGTGGCAGTTTGTAGTTTCAATGTCAGCAAGAAGAGCCAATGTGCCGGGTGCAAGCTGAGATGCTGTTTCAATACATAACAATTTGGATGCCAATGTCAGTGCTTTGCTTTCCCTGGGTCAGCTCACCTTTCTGACACTGAGCTGTTGCTGGCTCAGTGCTCTGGTGATATGAGGTCAAAAGAAATGGAAGTCATTGTGGGTGATTCTTGCTACACACATATCTTTGTGCAAAAAGTTGTTAATTTTATTACTGCTTAATATCTTTCTTTTCAAAGTCAGAATAATGACCTCTTGGAAATTATAGGTTGAATAACTGAATTTACAGCATCTCTGAATATAATAGTGAAATGAAGTGAAAGTTGTTCAGTCATGTCCAACTCTTTATGACCCCATGGACTGTCCATGGAATTCTCCAGGCCAGAATACTGGAATGGGTAGCCTTTCCCTTCTCCAGGGGATCTTCCTAACCCAGGGATCCTACCCATGTCTCCCGCATTGCAGGCAGATTCTTTACCAGCTGAGCCACCAGGGAAGCCCAAGAATACTGGAGTGGGTAGCCTGTTTCTTCTTCAGGGGATCTTCCCAACCCAGGAATCGAACTGGGGTCTCCTGCATTGCAGGCAGATTCTTTACCAACTGAACTATCAGGGAAGCCCTGACTGTAATAGATTTACTTACAAAGTGAGGAATCATAAAACTGTATATTTGAAACAGACAACTGGTTCAAAATGAAATGAAGTGTTCCTCAGAACTGCAGTTCTATAGGATGTTAATAGCTGTTACATGGTGTCACCGACATTTATATTTTCTTGACCATCTGCAATCCAAGTTCTTTACACAATAATATCCTGAATTCTTTTCAGTAAATTACCTAATTTCAAGGTGCATTAGTCTAAACTTCTTGGAAAATAAACCCGAGGCAAACTTTCATGCTACTGTTTTAGCTGTGAATGTCATTCAAATAAAGAAAATGTAGGGAGGAAGGGAAATGGAGCAGAAAAGGAGGAAAGGCAAATAAAAGCATCTCCAGCTCCCAAGAAAACCCAGATATCAGCTCACTCATGAAGAATATCTCCAAAGAGGCAGTTTAAAATCACTGCTCAGTGAACAGTTCTATTTTCCGTCTCCCATTAGATAAAGTCCATCTTACATAGTGTTATGTCCTCCAGTCTTCTGAGTTGTGTTGACTACCTCCTCTTGACAGCATTTGGAGGAAGACAGAGTCTCCATTGCTTTGGTTGCCTTGGCACTGGAATGTCTATGACTCCATCAGTGATGTTTTTAATGGAGGCCATGGGAACCTCACCCCCAGCACAGACTGAGACAATGGTGTGTGTTGCAGGATTGTGGTTTTATGACTGTGGGGACCATAACACTACTATGTGAGGCTATCAACTGGGAAATAGATCAATGAGGAGAAGCTCTAAAGGCAGGTGATGCTGAGCTATTCTGTAGAAGGCATAAATCAGGTCCATACACAGGATGCATGTTTTTGGAGAGGACAGGAAACTTCTGTAGTTAGTCAAAGGGACCCTATCATCTCATCCCCTCCTTCAGAAATAGGAAAGATATATGATGTGTTTGTCTACCTACCTGTATTTGCAAAAGAGTTTTCAAAAATCATATCAAAACCCTTGGCTTCTTAAACATTTGATGGTATAAAAGCTAAGTTGAAATATCTTTCAAGATTGAATTATAAAATTGCTGTGAGGGAATCATGCTTCCCTCTTACTATAGATATAATGATAAAAACTTACATAAGATTACTGGGAGAATTTGATAGGTGTTGCTGAAATTTGGATGTTTCAGGAACAAGTGAACTTGTATCTCTCCTTAGGAAAAATAAGAGTTGGTGGCTGCAAAGTAGTGGTTGGAGTAGTTTGGAAAAGGACTTTTACTAATGGCTCATCAAATGGCTGGGTTTATCATGGTCTATTAGAGAAGGTCAAGAAGCAACACTTAGAACTGGACATGAAACAGACTGTTTCAAAATTGGAAAAGGGTACATCAAGGCTGTGTATTGTCACCCTGCTTATTTAACTTATGTGCAGAGTACATCATGGGAAATGCGTGGCTGGATGAATCCCAAGCTGGAATCAAGATTGCTGGGAGAAATATCAGCAGTCTCAGATATGTAGATGATACCACCCTAATGGTAGAAATTGAATAGGATCTAAAAAGCCTCTTGATGAAGGTGAAAGAAGAGAGTGAAAAAGCTGGCTTAAAACACAACATTCAAAACACAAAGATCATGGCATCTGGTCCCATCACTTCATGGCAAATATATGGGGAAACAATGGCAGATTTTATTTTCTTGGGCTCCAAAATCAGATGCTACTGATCAGATGCTACTGCAGCCATGAAATTAAAAGACACTTTGAAGAAAAGCTATGGCAAACTTAGAATATTAAAAAGCAGAGACATCACTTTGCTGATAAAGGTCTGTATAGTCAAAACGGTTTCTCCAGTAGTCATGTATGGATGTAAGAATTGGACCATAAAGAAAGCTGAGCACTGAAGAACTGATGCTCTTGAACTGTGGAGTTGAAGAAGACTCTTGAGAGTCCCTTGGACAGCAAGGAGATCCAACCAGTCAATCCTAAAGGAAATCAACCCTGAATATTCATTGGAAGGATTGATGTTGAAACTTCAATACTTTGGCCACCTGATACGAAGAGCCGACTCATTGGAAAAGACCCTGATGCTGGGAAGATTGAAGGCAGGAGGATAAGGGGATAACAGAGGATGAGATGGTTGAATGGCATCATCTACTCAATGGATGTTTGAGTAAACTCCGGGAGAGAGCGAAGGACAAGGAAGCCTGGCGTGCTGCAGTCCAAGAGGTCGCAAAGAGCTGAACACGACTTAGCAACTTAACAACAAAAATTAGAGGACAGAGAAGGGCCTAATCAAGAGAATCTATTTGGACCATAAGTTGAAGGAGGAGTCATAAATTTCCAGGTAAACCTTATATCTTCTTTACACTGGAATTGCAGATGAGAGAACTTAAGAAAGACTCCATTATCATTTCCATCTTCTCCCCTATGTCTCTCCAACTCTGGAGTTATTAGGTGGGTAGGAGGAGAAGCTGGTCTAGCTGGAATATGGAAGAATTTCAACTCTGAAGTTTATTGAGAGTTTTAATTATAATACCTGTTTGGGTACATTAGCTATAGAGTGGGATGATTTCAATACTAAACTGAGCAGGGAAGTTTTATTAACTAAGAACAGTTCTGTGGTCTGGGCAAATTTTGGTTTTGGACAGAAATAAAATGGCCTCATGTAGTAAATTTTCAGGGACAGTCTTAAGTAAATAACCTAAGGTTGTTTTATATTGTTTTCGGATTGTTCCCTATGGCTCCTGTTTTCGCAATGTGCCAGTAATGTAATGTTCATTTTCTTCTTGTCTAGTTGCAGAAATGAGTTAAGGAACTTTCTTCATTGTTATCTTTTAATAGTAAGCTATCATTCCCACTATGGGCTACTTCTTCATGCTTCTTTTGATTCAGTATTTCCATTAAAGTCTCTTCTAAAATATCAGTTTTGTTTACATTGTAAATTATTATTTATTGTAGAAGAAGTTTAAAAATAGAGAAAGTCTAAAAAATTTATGTAAAAAATAAACCAGAAATGTACTACATGGGGAGAATCACTATTATCATCTTGTTTTAATCTTTCAATAGATATGTTTGTATATACAATATGAATATTTCATACTCACACTATATTTTTAAACTGATTCTAAACATCACTTGCTGTCATTTCCCCTATCATCAGTTTTAAAGGTTCTATTGTATTTTACTGCATGGACATCTCAGGTTACTTAATATTTCCATATTTGGGGACATCTTAGTTGTACCCTTTGAAAAAAAATAACACAAATGAATATTCTTGGAGAGAAAATTTACTTTGACTTCCGTAGTGATTACTTTTCCAAAATTTGCATACAGATATTATATATATATTTACGTGTATTTGATGATAATTTTTTTTGTTTTATCCTTTGTTCATATCCTTGTGGCATATTCTCTGAATGGACCATTAGTTCGGTATTTTTCTCTCTTCATTTTCAGGTAAAGAAAGCTGTACCTGATATGGGTAGAACTGTGCTGGACTCTATAAATAATTTACTTGAACATTTTGGAATCATCTTAGGTCTTAAGCTTTACGTTATGCTCTTTTTCTTATAATCCAGCAAGAGTAGCTACAAGAAATAAGCTGCAACCTAAAATAAAAGTTTGATCTAGTTTTTAAACTTTAGTATTATGGGCCAAAGTTCTAGAAATAACTTGGCCTTTCCTTTCCTCAAGATATGTGTTTATGGGCTTTTCCTATTCTACCTTTAATAGAAACTAAATCAATTCAATATTCTAGGTATCTATTCAGAATTAACAATAAGAATCTCAAATAATAATTTAATTGTTTGCTTATCTGATGTCAAGCTTTCAAATATTTAGAAATAACATTTCAAAATTTGTTTTTTAATTGTTCCTTCTTGTCAATGCATATATTTTTCAAATATGTCATTTTAAATGAGGCTATATATTCTATAAAATAATGTACCTTAAATAAGTTTGATGAATACATTTTATAGTATAACATATAATGCTGTGATTAATCATATTAACTGCATCATAATCTGGCTTTGTTTCTCATTTCTTCCTTTCCCAGAGATAGCTCTTTATTAATACATTGTGCATTATATAGTTGTTCTTCAGTCTTAAGAATCACATAATTCTGAATTAAGATACTTGTCATAGACCTCAATTTCACATATAATGTCTGAATTCAGTTCACACAAATTATGACTGCAAATTGTTTCTTTATAGGGATGACTTTGATCTCTATACTTCATAAATAGACACTATATATAGATTGGACTTCTCTGGTGGCTAAGATGGTAAAGAATCCACCTGCAATGCAGGAGACCTGGGTTCAATCCATGAGTTGGGAAGATCCCCTGGAGGAGGGCATGGCAACCCACTCCAGTATGCTTGCCTGGAGAATCCCCATGGACAAAGGAGCCTGGTGGGCTACAGCCCATGGGGCCACAAAGAGTATCGGAAATGACTGAGTGACTAAGCACATATACAGATTACGTGACATGATTCATAGACAAAATTTAGGCTTAAACTAATAAACTATATTTACAATACAAATTTATATTACTTTATACTGTATTTATATTTAATCAATATTTTCCAAAATGAGCCTTTCTTGAAAGCAGAAAATAACAAATTTCAGCAACTTGTTTAGATGAGAGCAAATTAAATCAAATGCATCAAATAAATGCATGAGAATAAAACATTATTGTTAAGTATCACACATAAAGACACATTTCTTACTAAAGCTTTATAGACCTACAATTAAGCAATTTGATTTTTATAAGTATCACTGATATTTTAATCTAAACCATTCATATGATTGAAAAATAATGTCTTTAAATATAAATCGTGTTCTTATAGTTCATCTATTCTTGATGAAAGACAGAAAGAATGCTAAGCCTGAGAAAAATTAATATTCAAGAATAAAGATTACATTTTAATATAGAAAGCAACAGAAATCTTTCAGCATTTCAGTGACAAAAAATTATCTTTAATAAATATAAGATGTAAACAAACCTTGAATGGCTTCATTCAAGCAAATGCTAGGTGACTTAAAAGGACATAATGAGCTAAATCTTTATAATGTAAAAGGTACAAATATTTTTAAACATGGTATTATCCAGATGTTGAAAAAAAAATGTTCTATCTTTACTTTAAATACAGGTTTCATTAAGTAGCAACATATAATGTAGTATGAAAAAGAGTATGAAAAAATATATAAACCTAAATAATTAGGTTTATATAAATGTATAAACTTAAAATAATTAAAATAAGTCAATAGTATACTTATTTATTGAAATACATGTTCATTTTAAATGATGTTTAACTTTGGTTTGTAGATAAACAGTAGATAGAGCTAATTAATTCACATCAGAAAATGTTTATACTGTCATTTCTAGAATATTAGAACTGTTTTCTTTGCATGATATACAGAATATTTATTTCATAAGTGAGTTACACTTTTCAAATCCCAGGAAGTTCACATTTATGCTGCAAGACATCAAGATAAAATGAAGAATAACTGTGATTCAGAAGACTTGAACATTACTGCTGATTTTGTAACTAATTCACTATATAAAACAAAAACAACAGGAATGAGACAACAGCTAAAACACCTATCATGAGTTCTCTACTTCTGATGTCCTATCTTCTACCTATTAGTTTGCACAATTATAATACTGGTATTATATATATATATTATATTATATATAATACTGGTATTATATACATATTATATATATATAATATGCATGATATGATAATCAGTTCAGTTCAGTTCAGTTGCTCACTCATGTCTGACTCTTTGTGACCCCATGGACTGCAGCATGCCAGGCCTCCCTGTCCATCACTAACTCCTGGAGTTTACTGAAACTTATGTCCATGAGTCAGTGAGATCCAACCATCTCATCCTCTGTCATCCCCTTCTCCTCCTGCCTTAAATCTTTCCCAGCATCATGGTCTTTTCAAATGAGTCAGCTCTTCGCATCAGGTGGCCAAAGTATTGGAGTTTCAACTTTAACATCAGTCTTTCCAATGATTATTCAGGACTGATATCCTTTAGGATGGACTAGTTGGGTCTCCATGCAGTCCAAGGGACTCTCAAGAGTCTTCTCCAACATCACAGTTCAAAAACATCAATTCTTCGGCACTCAGCTTTCTTTATAGTCCAACTCTCATATCCATACACGACCACTGGAAAAACCATAGCCTTGACTAGATGGACCTTTGTTGGCAAAGTAATGTCTCTGCTATGCTGTCTAGGTTGGCTATAGCTTTTCTTTCAAGGAGCAAGTGTCTTTTAATTTCATGGCTGCAGTCACCATCTGCAGTGATTTTGAAGTCCAAGAAAATAAAGTCTCGTTAAAGTGTCTTTTAATTTCATGATATGATAATACTAGTATTTATTACCATAATTATCTGAGACAGATGTCAGTTATAGGTGGGTTGGAGACCCACCTGGGGACCCCAGGATGGGAGACCCCATCCTGGGGAATCTTGACTGTCTGGATTCTGACCCCTGGCTCAGGTAAGGGTAGTGGAATTTATGATGATTTATTTAAATTTCTAAACTACTCCTGGAAATCCCCTAAACTTAGTTTCTTTACTGATGATGGTCTGCAACCAGCCTAACCAGTTAAGTTAATCTGGCTTATGCAGCTAGAGAGAATTAAAAACCCAGTTTAGGACTTTTGCTTTGAAAGTTAACATTCTTTGCATAGATATTGGTGGTTTAAGATAGAGACAGAACAAGATCAGAACATGTGAATTAAGACATGAGACAAGTGCTCTGGCCTGGTGCACTGGGAAGACCCAGAGGGATTGGGTAGAGAGCGAGGTGGGAGGGGGGATAGGGATGGGGAATACATGTAAATCCATGGCTGATTCATGTCAATGTAGACAAAAACCACTACAATATTATAAAGTAATTAGCCTCCAACTAATAAAAATAAATAAAAAAAAAAAGACTACTGGGAAGCTTGCTCATAGGATGTTTTGCAGAACCTCAATGCTTGCCTGTATTCTCTCTTTCATTTACTTTTAAATAAAAGCCTACATAAGGATTCTGTGTGGAATATGGTGAGTTTTTCCAAACACCTGAATTTGGGAAATATTTGCAATGTGTACTGGGAGACTGAATTAAAGCCCCCTCAGGGTATTTTCCTTATAGAGGAGAACTGGCCTGAGGAAGACTTAGACTTGATTAATGGTAGACTATAGGTTGTTTTCTTACTCCTTCAACAAATATACACCATGAAGTACAGAAAGCTGTTTATCAGGGAAGTGAAAAACTACAGTTGGTACAGAAATATGCAAAGTTTATACTGGTACTACTGGGTGGTTTAGCTATATACTTCCATACCAAACCCAAACATTTGGGTATTACAAACATTTGGAATCTGTATGTAGCTTTTGATTGCTGGACTATATATGATGTTATAAGGCAAGTACTGTTGACAATCTAAGAATGAGCATTTTGTCATAAGAAGGCCTTGACTGTCAGTTAGCAAATCAACTATGCTATAAAAATTAATTTCAGGAGATCTGGAATAAGTCTTAGCTTTCTTAGTGAAATAAGAAATACACATGTATGACACTGTCCTCTGGTCAAGGTATGAAACAATGATTAATAGTGGTGCTTTGTGATGATGGATCTGAGGAGGTATGTGGGGGCTTGTACTAGCTTGTCAGCTTTGTTTACTGTTACAGTGAGACTGATGATTTGAAACTGGGCTCAATGAGATATCTGGAGGGCTCTGCTGTTGAAGCTGGTGACTTGATAGGAATATGTAGGAATATGCCTACAGAACCAGCACTTGCTAGTAGTATGTGTCAGGCTTCCTGGTTTTGAAGCATTTTGTGCATTTCTTCTCTCTGTTGTCTGATGATGGTTTACATTTGCTGTCATTGCTGTCTATATATGAAGCATACATCTAGCACTTATTACAGGACTTTCTTCACACCAAATTGATTTGAGATAGAGTAGGATAGTCAAATAGTTAGTTCAGAAATCCCACTAGGGGATTACAGATAAAGAGTAAACTTTAGGGGGCTTTGGGAGACCACAGTAAGTTAATGGTCACTCAAGAAAGTAATGGAAAACTCCTGAAATGATGTGTGAGCTTGCTTGACTCATAAAGCAAATCAAGTCACTTAGCATCAAAGCCAGACGGACAACAAAGCCAAGCTAACTCGCTTAGTAATAAAGCCATGCAATGGAAGCATGAGTTATGCCTCAAGACAATAAAACACTAGTGGAAAAATAAGGCCTACAACCTGTTCAGTGACGTCAGCAAGTTAATATCCCTAAGATATGCTCTCTGTACACACGAAAAAACAATAATTTATAGAGAGGTTAAAGCAGGAGATAGATGGGCTCCAGGCTAGGCATTTATAACTAGCCTCCTGTTAATATTTCTAAGGAGGCAGATGGGCTTTAAGCTAGATATTTACCACCAGCCTCCTGTGCACTTTGAGATGGAAATAGCACAAGAACAGAGTAACCCGGACTTTCCTCCTGTGGACACTTTAAGATAACAGTTATGGCAGCGGCAGAGAGGGGTTAAAGCCTGTTTGAGTAAAAGATCAAGAGTTCACATATTTTTTCCATCCTTGGAGCAAGATAGAAGCTGCATATGTGCAGAAAGGCTCCTTGGGGGTCAAAAAGGAGGTGACACCACCCTAGAATAAGTGATTGCAAGGCTCCCCATAGACCTCTGGACTGGAATCCATCTTGAAAAAAAGTTGTGCATGCATGTTGGGGAGGGCTCTAGGGCAGATCAAGTGCCGAAAAAGAAACCAGATAATCGGCTAAAGCTATACAAAGATCTGGAAGACCTGTCCTATATAAATGAATTTAACCACCTCTTTATCGCGCTCCTTCTCATTACTGAGGACACTCACACCTTTTCTGTCTGGGTGTGTATCTCTGTCTTGTTTCTGTCTTAACTAAACAGTTTCTCTGTTTGCTGTCCCACTTGTTGGACTGTGTCTCTAATAATAAACTCTGTGATCACCTGGAGAAAGGAACAGCTACCCACTAGAATATTCTGGCCTGGAGAGTCACTAATGACTGAATAACTTTTATTTTTACTTTTCACCTATTTTTACAGTTTTTGCCTTCTTTCTAAGTACGTTTTTCAACATGGGCAAAGGCCAAGGGAATTTTTCTTCTAGCCTCTAGCCCTTGGTGGACTAACAGCTAAGACTCCTAGTTTTCATCCAGGCTACCGAGGTTCAATTCTTGGGCAGGGAACTAAGATCTTGTTTCAAGTCACTGTTCACAGATGCCTCTCTGAGATCAAGGTGACATTTCAAAGTGAAAGACCCTAATTGACTGACACCTGAGATAATTTTTCCATAGTGCCATGACAGTCCTGGATGCACCATGTATGGTCAAAAACTTCCTTGCCCAATATGCAAGAGGAGTTAATGATGGGAGAAACAGGAAAAAGGTGGCCTTCTCCACTTCTTTTTCCTTTGATTATAAAAATGTAACCCATTAAGTACTCACGGCAGCGCAATGCTCACTTGCCTGCTTGTCTCACAAGCATACTATCCTAACAAGTCATTTCTTACCTACCACTTTGTCTCTTGCTGAATTCTTTCTGTGCTGAGACATAAAAAGCCTCAGCTCTTTGAAGCTGAAATGCCACCTAGCGGTTTCAAAATTCCTACCCACTTAGACTCCTTTATTATTGCTTTGTTAGGTGTGTAGATCCACCTAATCTTGAAATCTTAACTTTTACTAGATGAATTCTATTAGAGTGCATCCTCTGAAGAACAAAACTACATTTCTCATAAAATTAATAAGAGTAGAAAAAACAAAACTAAGCAAAAAACTTGCTTCACTACTGTGCAACCCATTAACATTTTAGAGGTGCCAGAATTAAACATTGTTGGTATGCTAAGACATTTCTATTAATAGTGGAAACCAGAACCTATAGATTCCTGATTGCAGAACTATGCTAATTTGGAACTTTGGATCATATAACCTTATAACTGGAAGAGCCAGTTGAACTGATGACTCCTATTAAAATAACTCTGATAATGGATTCATTCAGGATATATTTAAAACCTCAGTTTAAAAGTCTGTACCTTTGAATTGCCACTACAAAAAAAGAGACTTCACAAAACTTTATCAAAAAGCTCTAATAATTGTTTGGTCTATTAATGAGTTTGATAGGGAACATATTTAGTGCTGTATAATTGGTTAAAATCTGCTGAATTTACCTTTATTCTACTTGTGATTTATATTTAATTTAAATAAGTCTATACCAACTTGTATGCATCATCATCCATATAAATAAGCTTTAAAATTGTTTCCATAGTCTCAAAATACACTAAATTTAAATTGATCAAAATATATATATGAGAATAAGAGTATCTAAAAATAATTTGGGGAGTAAATTAACATAAATTTATTCAGAAATAGGAGAGATGTTTAAATTATTGCTAACATACTTAAGTAGATTAAAATAAGAGAAATAAGTTAAGTATTGAGCAATTAGTTAAAAACATGCTTAATATCCATCTATAAATTATTTCCTTTAAAATCATTTTCTTTCTACTAGTTAAAACTTGTATAGTTTGATTAAAAAATCAAAGCAATCAATTAAAGTCCTTTCAATATTACACTATTTAAAATTCATTCATCAAATTTAGAGATGCGTATCAAATGTAAAAGGCTCTTATTGAGGTTTTCACAGGGAATAAGAATTAGAAAACTGTTTAGCCTTATTTCATATCATTCTTAAAAACTATAAATTATGTTTTAGAAATTTCCATATTTTTCTACATTTCTGACTATTCTTGTTTTCACATTTTTAGTAAAACAAAACTTTTAAAGGCAAATATCTTTATAATTTTGTTAACGATTCTTAAAAACTTACTACAAAGCATATAAATTATGGCTTCCTAATTGACATTTCAACTGTTGCATACTCAAAGTATACGAAGCACTTTTTAAAGAAATAGAAGAGGAAATGGAAATTGAAAATAAGTAAGTATGAGTAAAACTAAGATTGTAAGAGAGGAGAGTTTTTGAAATAATAAATGACAATACAGGAAATTCCATTAAAAAATTGAATCCTACTATATTTCAATGCCAAATTTATTTCTCCTAAAAATTCCATATATATTATACTGGAATTATTACATTGTGTTCCATATATTCCATATATATTATATATATTGGGTTTAGCCATTGCAAAACCCAAATAGTCTGAATTGCATAGCACACAAACAAGATGAAGCATATTCTAAAAGAGAAGGCATTTTTTTTAACTTTTCAGGTAGGTTACAAACTGAGGGCTGTGGATTGGACTTCCATCTGATTCCTCCAAAAGAGAGGCCCAGACTAGCTCCTTCCTGATAACACTCGCAGGCTAAAGGGAGTCTACTCATTTTCACAGATAAGCAGAATCCTGGATGGTAATATATGCATCCGCTTTTTTCTTGTATACTCTGGTAAAGTGTTTGGGTGAGGAATAACTGCACTTGCTTTTCCTTCCCTTTCCTCCTCGTCCATCTCCTCCTCCTCTTCTTTTTTTCTTTCTCCTCTTTCTTATTGCTATTGTATAAAATTAACCATAATTCAACACTATATTTATTGGTTATTACCATGTTAAATCAGTTCTGACCAATAGATCCCTGTTGATTCACAGACTAAAGAACGTGTCATCGCTTTACCTGATAACAATTCTGGTGGTGGTGGCTTAGTCACTAAGTCGTGTCCGACTCTTGTGACCCCATGGACAGTAGCCCGCCAGGCTCCTCTGTCCATGGGATTCTTCAGGCAAAAATACTGGAGTGGGTTGCCATTTCTTTTTCAAGGAAGGAAAAGTTCTGGAGCTACCAAATTATCATTAAAGAATTCAATTTCAGTGATTTGATCGTCAGCTGCTGAAAGTAACTTGAGGGTTATATGCAAGCAATGGGCATTTATTTATGACTCTCTACCTGACAAGGAGTAGAAGTTTTCATCTACTGACACTTCAGTATATATGCTCTAGGCTCTGTAATAATTTATTGTGATCTGTCCTTGAGAGCTTTCCTTAAGATTCTTTATAACTTCGTGCCACCTGAATAAACACTGGTGTGAGATGAGAAGTACTGAACAAGAACAGGGGGACTTGGAAGATATTATTGGTTGGCTTTAAGTTCTGTCTGGCATATTGAAGTTTATAGATTTTAAAGAAATTTAATTCTCAGTCATTTTTCAAAAATTCCACTCCTCCATTATAAATGAAACTAAACAAAATAACTCCTCCCGTGTTTCAAATAGAACTGCATACACATAATGGGTAAACATAAGGTCAAGAATGGCAGAAGACCAAGTCTGAAGATCCAAGATAATAACATTAAGAGAAAAAACATAATTATAAATGCTTTGGTTGTCATTCAACCATAGATGTTTTAATTGCCCTAATTCAACCTAAAAATCTGGTTTTGTAATTTAGTATCAATAAATGTAGCATAAATAAAATGAACTATATGGCTATCATTAGATGAAAGTTAGTATTCTCTCCACCACAAATGTCTATCTATGATCTTGGTCTTGCTACTTAATTTTCTTGTAAGAAAGATTCCTTATGATTTAAATAAAAAATTCAATGTCATTTATACAGTGGTCTAAGCATTCACTAAAATCAGAAGTGTATTTAATCAGTGATTATGAGTATAAACTATTTTAGGTGAAATAGTTTCTATAAATAATGTTACAATAAAGAAACCTTACACATTTACAATTCATAACATTCAGATTTTGTATAAAAAACTGTATTTATCATCTATATTAATATGATGCTGAGAGGCTGTTACTGCAAATAACTTGGCATACTCAGAATATCTTTCCTTGATTTTGAAAAAAGCTATAATTGAATTGCTCTTGAAATATAACTGTTATACAAGGCATTTTTCTATATGCTTAAGTAGTTGACTCGCAGTCAAATCATTTATGCTTAGCTATACAGTCATGAGTAGCTTGCAGCTGACTATGGATTGTACATAGCAATCAGTAAGGACACATTTTCAAAGCCCTCAAGAGGAAATATTCATGATACATCAAATTTTTAAGTGTGATATCTCCAAATCCACATTCTAGTGAACATTAAGCTTTCATCATATTTCCAAATCCATACTTAAGAATACATAAAATTTACCACATAAATATTGCATGTTGTACACTTCAACATGTGTAACAACAAAGAAGATAAGATAATACTGAAAAGGGAATGATTGAGGAATATTAAAAGAAACAAAGTACATTTTAATAATTTAAACATGATAATCCATAGAGAATAGAATAAATCCTATTTAATATGTATATATCTTTATATGCTTTATTATGTGTGTGTAGATTTTTGTTTTCCTAAAGGTAGCATTCAATAATACACTTCAAGTACTGTTTGGGGAAAAAAAATGCACTAATTTTTCTTTTGAAAGAACAGTGCTTAAATAAATGGTATGATGCTTATTTTCCTCTTGATAGATTCTTACTTAGGCTGATTATGATCTAAAGAAGTTTTCTAAATGTGGATTGTGTAGAAGACATAGAGATGATTGGAAAGAGATTTAAAACTCTCATAGAGGTATAATAAAATATTTCTAAAACAAAAGACGCAGAATTATGACATTTCTCAAGATATTTTATCAAGTGATTTTGTGTTTATTTGGTTGTTGTTCAGTTGCTAAATCATGTTTGACTCTTTTGCAGCCCCATAGACTAGCCTGCCAGGTTCCTCTGTCCATAGGATTTCCCAGGCAAGAATACTGCATTGGATTGCAATTTCCTTCTCCAGGGGATCTTCCCGACCCAGTGATCAAACCAGCGCCTCCTGCACTGGCAGGAGGATTCTTTACCACTGAGCCACCAAGGAAGCACCCTGTGTTTATTTACTTAACTTCAAAATATTATAGAGATTTTCAGAACTCTGGACAATTTCAGTGGAAATTTACTAAAGTTAGCAAACAGTTTACTAAAGTAGTTACTAAAATATATTGAGTAACTGTTAGAAGTAAAGTTGACCTAAAGGAAATGTCTAGGTATACTAAAAACAGTATTTAGTAACAACATTGTTGTTGGTTCTGTTGGTTTTTTTATTCTGAGACTGTTGTATATTTCTTACACAGGGTAAAATAAATGATTATGTTGGGGTCACTGAGAACAAGTATTTTTAACATTGATAGGTGGAGATATGGAGGTAAGACCAATGAGATTAAGTAAGATTAATTCTGATATTGAATTGGAAGCATCAACATAGTTATCTTAAAACAAAATGTGTCCTAGTTCTGTCTTTAAAAAAAATCTTAAAAATAATGACCAACCCAATAACCAATTAGCATTCCTAGTAACACGATTGTGCTAACTACCATTTCTCACTAAAAGGATATAGAACTCCTTGGAAAAATAGCTAATTCCAGATCTGCAACAGGATATGTACAAACTGAGCTATTCATGTCCAATGGAATCATGAAGAAGTTATAAATGATGACTGAGTCTTTAAAAGGACGCCTGGAACTAACTTTAACAAGCTCCCTATTGCCAAAGTTGGGACAATTTGAACATTTAAGACTAATAACTGTAATGGACTGAAACACATCAAATACATTTCCATCCATGACTTTGTAATAATAAAACTATTCTCGATGATCACTTACATAAAATACTAGGAAACTACCTCATTATTTTGAAAGAACCAGTCGTTATACTGTTCTTCCTATATGCTTTAGTGTAAATAAATAATTGATTAGAGAATATTTCTTTTTATGAAAATATTTTAGCTAATAGAAGTAGAGATTATATTAATAGAATTAAGCTAACACAATTTTACAACCATAATGAAAGGGATGGATTGAGGCAATAATAATCAATGCATGATGATAAAAAAGAGAAGCCACAAGTCATCATGTGCTTGCATAACACAATATACAAATACTCCTGCCAAAATATAAACCTGATTCTAAATCTAGCTTGTGAACTTATGTGAAGTACTGGAGTTAAAGAAACATGTTAAATGACACTGCAAAATTTCAACCAGCAAAATCCAGAATGGAATTTCTACTGTACAAATGACCTAATTAATTCAATAAATAAACTATATGGAAAAAATAAAAAGAGATAGAAACTATAAATCTAAAGACCTAAGAGTCACACTGTTGTTGTTTAGTCGCTAAGTCATGTCCAACTCTTTTGATACTCCAGGGATTGTAGCCCACAAGGCTTCTCTGCCCATGGGCTTTTCCAGGCAAGAATACTGCAGTGTGTTATCATTTCCTTCTCCAAGGAATCTTCCTGACTCAGGGATTGAACTTGTGTCTCTTGCATTGGCAGGCAGATTCTTTATTACCAAGCCACAAGGGAAACCCAAATCACATTAGCAAACTGCAAAATAAAGACTTTAAAGTATGGTCACTGAAATATACTTTAAAATTATATGAAAAAAATCTTATTAAAGAATTACTGTCACTTTTTGGTGTGATAAATGTTTTGTGGTTATATTACAAAAGGGTACTTATATTTTAGATATGTAAACTTTAGATATATTTGCAGACAAAAGATATAAATACCTTGCATGTGCATGCTAAGTCGCTTCAGTCATGTCCAACTCCACGCAACCCCATGGACTATAGTCCTCCAGGCTCCTCTGTTGTGGGATTCTCCAGGCAAGAATGATAGAGTAAGTTGCCATGGCCTCCTCCAGGGGATTTTTCTGACCCAGGGATCAAACCTGAGTCTCTTATGTCTCCTGCATTGGCAGGCAGATTCTTTACCACTAGCGCCACCTGAGAAGCCCAAATATCTTGAATTAGTTTCAAAATAAACAGGGATAAAGGAATTTGTTTGTTTGTTTGCTCAGTCACCCAGTCTGTCCGACTCTTTGCAACCCCATGGACTGCAGCACACCAGGCCTCCCTGTCCATTACCATCTCCCACAGTCTGCCCAAGTTCATATTAATTGCATTGGTGATGTTATCCAGCCATCTCATCCTTTGTCAGCCTCTTCTCCTTTCTGTCTTCAATCTTTCCCAGCATCAGGGACTTTTCCAATGATCCCAAAGATCCAATAGATCTTTGGTTTCTTTGCGTTAGATGACCAAAATGCTGGAGATTCAGCTTCAGCACCAGGCCTTCCAGTGAATATTCAGGGTTGACCTCCCTTAATATTGACTGGTTTGATCTCCTTGCTGTCCAAGGGACTTTCAGGAGTCTTCTCCAGCACCATAGTTTGAAGGCATCAATTCTTTGGTGTTCTGCCTTCTTTATGGTACAGCTCTAACAACTGTTTGTGACCACTGGGAAGACTATAGCCTTGAATATATGGACCTTTGTCTGTAGAGTAATGTCTCAGCCTCTCAGTGTACTGTCTAGCTTTATCATCACTTCCTGCCAAGAAGCAATCGTCTTCTGATTTCATGGATGCAGTCACCATCTGCAGTAGTTTTAGAGCCCCCAAAGAGGAAATCTGTCACTACTTCCACCTTTCCCCCTTCTATTTACCATGCAGTAATGGGGCCAGATGCCATAATCTTAGTTTTTATTTTATTTTTTTTAATATTTAGTCTTAAGCCTGGTCTTCCACTTTCCTCCTTCACCCTCATCAAGAGGCTCTTTAGTTCCTCTTTGCTTTCTGCATTTAGAGTAGTATCACCTGCATATCTGAGGTTGTTGATGTTTCTCCCACCTATCTTGATTCCAGCTTGTAACTCATCCAGCCTAGCATTTCTCATGATGTGCTCAGTGTAAAGGTTAAACAAACAGGGACAGCAGACAGCCCTGTCATACTCTCTTCCCTATCTTGAACCAATCAGTTGTTCCATACAGGGTACTAACTACTGCTTCTTGACCTGCATATGGGTTTCTCCGGACAGGTAAGATGGTCTGGTATTCTCATCTCTCTAAGAGCTTTCCACAGTTGGATAAAGGAATGCAGAGGTATCAAACAGTGCCATGAATTTATTATTCAAACTAGGATACACATGCAGATGAAAGATGATTATGTTATTTTCTCTATAATTTTATATAGGTTAAAATTTTTTATGAATGAGTTGGTAAAAGCTATTCAAAAACAGAATAATTATGTATTATTAGAATAATTCATTATTAATTTAAAAAATGAATGTAAATACTATCTTTAAAAGCTCCTTTCCATATGAGGTTAAAAAATATTTACATAAATTCTGCCTCTAGAACATGAGGTTAAAAACAGGTAAGATCAGAGGCTTCCTTGGTGGAGCAGTGGGTAAGAATCTGCCTGTCAGTGAAGGGGACTTGGAAGATTTTATTAAATGTATCAGCAAGAAGATTTTAACCTTTGTAAACTGGGTCTTCACTGCGGTGCAGGAGCTTGGACCCCTGAGCTGCAGTTACCGAGCCTGTGTGCCACAACTCCTGAAGCCCACGTGCCCCAGAGCACGTGACTGCAAGAAGAAAAGCCACCACGAGGAGAAGCCACCTGTGTCCCACAGCCAAGAGCAGCCCCTTCTCACTACTGGGGTTACTCTCTAGTTGACTAAGGAAAGCTCCTGCATAGCAATGAAGACCCAGTGCAAGCAACCAGAAATAAATAAATCTTAAAAAAACAAAAACAAAAACAAAAACAGGTAAGATCAAAGCCACTGTTTACAAAGGTTAAAAAACAGCATGTATATTATCTATGGTGAAACAGGTCACCAGCCCAGGTGGGATGCATGAGACAAGTGCTCGGGCCTGGTGCACTGGGAAGACCCAGAGGAGTCGGGTGGAGAGGGGGGTGGGAGGGGGGATCGGGATGGGGAATACATGTAAATCTATTGCTGGTTCGTGTCAATGTATGACAAAACCCACTGAAAAAATAAATAAATTAATTAATTTTAAAAAAAAAGAAAGAAAGAAAGAAAAAAAAAAGAATAGGTACCATGTTTCCTTACTCTTATCTTCATGGCACAGAACAATGCCTGCAGCTTTATAGACATCTATTAAGTGGTTGCTGAATGACTAAATAAACGAATGGATAAAGTGAAAAAAAAAAATCTTCTTGCTGATATATTTAGTAAAATGAGTATAAACAGTGCATAGAATTTGTACTTGTGCTATTAATTAGGAATTGGCAACAATTTTCTATGAAGGAGAAGGCAGTGAATAGTTTAGGCTGTGTTGATTGTGTGGTCTCCATCACATCAACTGAATTTTATTTTTACAATGCGAAGCAGTCATAAAGAGTACATAAATGAATGAGTGTCACAAGTTTATTTCCCCAAATTGGTGTTGGGCCAGATTTGTCTCTTAAGTTCACTCACTTTTTACCAGTTCTATCACCAACATTTTTGCCATTTTTAATCCTCCTAGATCACTGCAATAGACACCTCATTTCACTGCTTTTTTCCCCCATATAATTAAAATCTAACCTGAAATATACTATTTTTTTATGTCCTTCCCCTGTATTTGACAACACTTTGGTTAACTAATGTCATATACAGAGGCTTCCTTGGTGGCTCAGATGGTAAAGAATTAGCCTGTAATGAGGAGACCCAGGTTCAATCCCTGGGTCAGGAAGATCCCGGGGAGAAGGGAATCATTATCCACTCTAGTAATCTTGCCTGAAGAATTCCACGGACAGAAGAGCCTGGCAGATTACAGTCCATGGAGTTGCAAAGAGTGGGACACAGCTGAGCAACTAACACACACTAATATATACTGTGTGATAGAAACAGAATGAGAAGAGAGAATTAAACTTGTTGCTGTAGGAAATGAGAAGAATGGGAAAAAATCAGTGCTTAGCTTTTATGATCAATGAAAAAAATGTTTTGGAGGCTTTTTTTTTTTTTTTTTTTTAATTCCCTAGCAGTATAATAGTATGAAGTTGGAAGTGAAAGTGAAAGTTGCTCAGTCGTGTCGGACTCTTTGCAACCCCATGGACTATACAGTCCGTGGAATTCTCCAAGCCAGAACACTGGAGTGGGTGGCCTTTCCCTTTCCCAGGGGATCTTCCCAACCCAGGGATTGAACTCAGGTCTCCCACATTGCAGCCGGATTCCTTACCAGCTGAGACACAAGGGAAGCCGTGTAATAGTGTGAAGTTGGAAGGATTATCAGTATTAATTATCCTTTTTTGGGCTTTCCAGGTAGCACTAGTGGTAAAGAACCCATCTGCCATTTAGGAGACATAAGGGACGTGGGTTCGATCTCTGGGTCAGGAAGGTGCCCTGGAGGAGGGCATGGCAACCCACTCCAGCATTCTTGCCTGGAGAATCCAATGGACAAAGGAGTCTAGTGGGCTATGGTTCACAGAATTGCAAAGAGTTGGACATTAATAAAGTGATTTTGTTTTGTTGTTATCAACAAATTATGGACCTGGAGTAGTACCATTGAATATTTGTTTCACTATTAGCAAGAGATAAAGAGAACTCAGAATATCTTGGGGGTATTCGGAGGAAATACTATCCTCAAGAAAGGTAGAGGGCAAAGAGTTCAATATTAATGTCCTTACTTCTGGACCTTTATGTGAGAAAACTCAGTGTGTACATATTTGTAGTTTTGGTGGATGAATATGATAATATATCTAGGGATTCAAGAAACTTCCAGAAGGATAAGAGGAAACATGAGCACATTAGAACTGATGACTCAATTCCCTGGATGAAATCCATGAAAGGTTCCATTTGGTCTTTTGCCGTATTTTACAATAATACATACATGTGGAGGCAGTGGCTACAGAGAACATGGGAGACATAATGACCTCTTATAGGTTATATTAGGTACCAATGGTGGGATGGCCATGGGATGGATGGTTGTTGAGGGATGGAATATGGAGATGCTAGCAATATCTGAGAGTCTAAAGAATGCTGTAATTTAAAAAAAAAAAAAAAAAAAAAGAGCCACTAAGATTCTGTGCAGCCTATCCAGAAATGGATGAGTGGTTTATAGCTTAATAGAATCATCTACAACACGATAGATACTAGGTCAGGAAATTGTGAGAAAAACCATTCTGTCAGAGAGACCACTGGTAACTCAAAGGTGGTGGGAATACTTATACTTGGAAACCCTTTGGAGAGAAGCAAAAGAAAGGGAAAGAGAACCAAAGAACAAGCAATTAACCAGAAGAAATTGTTCTGTTTTAAATTGTTTCATGTTCTAAAATAAGAATAAGCGGTGTACTGTGTAACTTATCATTTTACTACATTTTTCTCTTTTTTTCTAGTAATACTTTGCTTTAAAGTGGGCAATCTTTTCAAAGTACAAATCTACATGTCATCTATCCATTAAGAATGTTTATGGTTATCCCATTGCTCTACAGTAAAATCAACCCTGAATATTCACTGGAAGGACAGATGCTGAAGCTGAAGCTCCAGTACTTCAGCCACCTGATGTGAAGAGCCATACCTGTTGGAAAAGACCCCGACTCTGAGAAAGATCAAGGGCAAGAGGAAAAGGGGACAACAGAGGATGAGATAGTTGGGTGGTATCACTGACTCAATGGACATAAGTCTGAGCCAACTCCAGGAGTTAGTGAAGGACAGGAAGCCTGGTTGTGCTGCAGTTCATGGGGTCGCAGAGAGTCAGACACAATTTAGTGACTGAACAACTACAATAAATAACAATATTCATCATATGGCCTGTGTGGTTCCAAAAAATCTTTATGTCCAGGCTCATATGTTTTACTGCTCATATTTTACTTCACTTCATCCACACTGATCTCTCTTATCAAGCACTTTATGTCTATTCCTAACATGAGCTCTTTTCTCATGATGTATCTTCACACTGAAATGTTCTTCCTTCTTTGCCTGGTTACTCTTTTATCAATCTTAATCTGTCCATCACCACCTCCCGGAGTTTACTCAAACCCATGTCCATCGAGTCAGTGACACCATCCAGCGATCTCATTCTCTGTCATCCCCTTCTCTCCTGCCCCAATCCCTCCCAGCATCAGGGTCTTTTCCATGAGCAACTTCTTCGATCAGGTGGCCAAGTATTGGAGTTTCATGCTTTTGCAGCATCAGTCCTTCCAATTGAACCCCAGGACTGATCTCCTTATAGGCATGGACACGTTGGATCTCCTTGCATCCAAGGACTTCAAAGAATCTTCTCCAACAGCACATTCAAAGCATCAATTCTTTGGCGCTCAGCTATTCAATAGCATCCAACTTCAATCCTACAGACCACTGGAAAAACTAGCCTGACTAACGGACCTTTGTTGGCAAAAGTAATGTCTCGTTTTTAAATATGCATGTCTTAGTCTGGGTATAACTTTCCTTCCAAGGAGTAAGTGTATTTTAATTTCATGGCTGCAATCACCATCTGCAGTGATTTTGGAGCCCCCCCAAAATAAGTCTGACACTGTTCCCCCTGTTTCCCCATCTATCTCCCATGAAGTGATGGGACCAGATGCCATGATCTTAGTTTTCTGAATGTTAAGCTTTAAGCCAACTTTTTCACTCTCCTCTTTCACTTTCATCAAGAGGCTTTTTATTTCCTCTTCACTTTCTGCCATAAGGGTGGTATCATCTGCATATCTGAGGTTATTGATATTTCTCCCGGCAATCTTAATTCCAGCTTGTGTTTCATCCAGACCAGCGTTTCTTATGATGTACTCTCATAAAGTAAATAAGCAGCGGTGACAATATACAGCCTTGACAGATTCTTTTCCTATTTGGAACCAAGTCGTGTTGTTTCATGTCCATTCTACATGTTGCTTCCTGCCTGCATATATTTCTCAAGAGGCGGTCAAGGCGGTCTGGTATTCCTCTCTTTCAGAATAACTTCTGCTTTTCGATTGATCCAACTGGTGTTGCAATTTGGTCCGTCTGTTGGCCTTGTGGTGGTTCCTTGCCTTTTCTCAAACCCAGCTTGAACTTCACGTTCTGTATGTGAAGCCTGGGCTTGCGAGAATATTTAAGGCATTACTTTACTAGCGTGTGAGATGAGTGCAATGTGTCGGTACTTTGAGCATTCTTTGGATTGCCTTTCTTGGAATTGGAATGAAAACTGACCTTTTCCAGTCCTGTGGCCACTGCTGAGTTTTCCAAATTTGCTGACATATTGAGTGCAGCACTTTCACAGCATCATCTTTCAGGATTTGCTATAGCTCAACTAGAATTCCATCACCTCCACGAGTTTTGTTTGTAGCGATGCTTTCTAAGGCCCACTTGACTTCACATTCCAGGATGTCTGGCTCTAGGTGAGAGATCATACCATCGTGATTATCTGGGTCATGAAGACATTTTTTGTATAGTTCTTCTGTGTATTCTTGCCACCTCTTCTTAATATCTTCTGCTTCCGTTAGGTCCATACCATTTCTGTCCTTTATTGAGCCCATCTTTGCATGAAATATTGCCTTGGTATCTCTAATTTTCTTGAAGAGATCTCTAATCTTTCCCATTCTGTTGTTTTCCTCTATTTCTTTGCATTGATCACTCTGGAATGCTTTCTTATCTCTCCTTGCTATTCTTTGGAACTCTGCATTCAAATGGGAATATCTTTTCTTTTCTCCTTCACTTTTCACTTCTCTTCTTTTCACAGCAATTTGTAAGGCCTCCTCAGACAGCCATTTTGCTTTTTTGCATTTCTTTTCCATGGGGATGGTCTTGATCCCTGTCTCCTGTACAATGTCACAAACCTCTGTCCATTGTTCATCAGGCACTCTGTCTATCAGATCTAGCCCCTTAAATCTATTTCTCACTTCCACTGTATAATCATAAGGGGTTTGATTTAGGTCATACTGAATGGTCTAGTGGTTTTCCCCACTTTCTCCAATGTAAGTCTGAATTTGGCAATAAGGAGTTCATGATCTCCTTTTTAATCATTTAAAAATTATTGACTTCAAAGTAGGCTTCTTTAAAAGGAATTAGAATTTACTGGGCGGAGGAAGCAGGATTACGGCCCCAAAGTCAATTTCCGGAAACAGAAGCTAAAGATGGCCGGCTTCCGAGGCCTCCCCAGCTTCAGCCGGGAGGTGGTGCAGCGGATGGGCCTGTACCCCATCCTGGAGGACTTCCGGCCCGAGGAGCAATGCAACCTGGACTACTGCCCGGAGCGGGGCTCCGCCATCGACCCCCACCTGGATGACGCCTGGCTGTGGGGGGAGCGGCTGGTGAGCCTCAACCTGCTGTCCCCCACCATGCTTTCCATGTCCCGGGAGGCGCCCAGCAGCCTGCTGCTCTGCCTGGCCCCATCCGGCTTCCCGGAGGCCCTGGCAGACGGCGCGATGGCCCCCAGCCGGTCCGTCCCATGCCAGGAGGTGGAGGTGGCGGTCCCCTTGCCCCGCCGCTCCCTGGTGGTGCTCAGGGGAGGCGCGCGGCACCAGTGGAAGCACGCCATCCACCGGCGAGACATCGGGGCCCGGCGCGTGGGCGTCACCTTCCGGGAGCTGTCGGCCGAGTTCGGCCCTGGAGGGAAGCAGCAGGAACTGGGGCAGGAACTCCTGCGAATGGCGCTCTCCTTTCATGGGAGACCCACCATGTGAGCCGCCAGGACGGGGAGCTGGCCGCTGGGCCTGGCGGAGGCGCTGGCTCCCGAGTGGACCGTTGGCCAGCATCGAAGGGAGCGCCCAGCGCCAGGGTCTTTCTCAGGTCTTAAGGGGAGACCGCCGGATACGCCCTGGCACAGGGCAGCTCAAGCCCTGCCCGGGATGGTTTCACTGTCAGGGGCCTCAGGTCAGTCCCTTTTGACCTGCGCGGTGGCCACTTGTTTGGGTGGTTTGTCACAGTTTGAGGGCAGTGGCCTAATTTGAGCTTAAAAATGGTTGGTGCTCCTTCAGGCTGTTTTCTCCTTTATCCATCTGTCTTAATGAGGTTAGAGGGTAACCGAGGTTAGAGGCTAGGTAGCATCACCAACTCAGTGGACATGAATTTGAGCAAACTCCAGGAGACAGTGAAGGACAGAGGAGCCTGGCATGCTGCAGTCCATGGAGATGCAAAGAGTCGGGCACCACTGAGCCACTGAATAACAGCAAGGTTGCAGAATATCCCAGCCTGCAGGCCCCACATTTATTTACTGTTTTACTTACTTACTTTTGGCCATGCCACACAGCTTGCAGGATTTTGGTTCCCTGACCTGGGGATTGAAGCTAGGCCATGGCAGTGAAAGCGACGAGTCCTAACCGCTGGACCGCCCGGGAGTTCCCAGGCCCCCCCGTTTAGGGAGCGTGTTGGATTGGAGAGGGGATTGGTAGAGGATGTGAGGTGGTTATTGTTTCAGACGTCAGGCCTGCTGACAGCTTCTGAGCCGGCTCTGCCCAGGTCATGCTTGACTCCATGGGGTGTGCGGTGTGGTGATGGGGCAGTCTGCTGGGAGTCTGGGCCCCCCACCCCCAGTGATGTTAGAAGTTGGGGAGGGGCCTCCTCAGCCCCCAGGACAGCACAGGGCAGCTCACTGCCTGGCAGCAGTGCTGTGAGGGCCGACCTGGACGGGCGGCGGTCCCCCGTGGCCAGGTGAGGAGCAGCCTGTGGAGGCGGGCGGCATGGCGGGCCAGCCTGGTCTCCTGCTGCTTATATGACAGTATACCTGGCCCACCAGCCACATGCTAGGAGCCAAACTTGGGGGACCAGCGCCCCATCACAGCCTGGAGACATTCACAGCACTGGTTTTCACTGTCACTGGAACTTTTTAAGAGCTGTCAGGCGTTCAGAGTCACTGGCCACTCTGCACTGTCTGCGTAGTGGCCCTGGCAGAGGCCCAACAGAAGGGCTGAGTGGGCCCAGCGGCCGGCCGTGGGGGGCAGTGGGCTTCCAGACACCTCGACTGGTGGGGACTGCTGCTCCTCAGGTACTGTGACTGCCCTGCTAGCCCTCACGCCCCTCAGGGTGGCGCTTGGGCAAGGCGGCCAGAGCTCCAGCCCCTCTTGCCACATCAGCTGCCAAGCAGGCGCACAGACCCGGTGGTCTGCTCGCTGGGAGCTTGGCAGGCTGGGCCTCGGGGCAGCCCGACCCCTGAATGGAGCCTGCAGGGTGCTCCGCCAACAGAGGGCCCCATTTGAGCTGAGGCCAGGCAGTGTCCTCTAGGCTCTTCCTGCAGAGATGGGTGCAAAACTCGCCGACTGTGTCCCCAGGAGCCTGGGAGGGACGGCAGGGGCTGGAAAGACAGCTCAGCAGGTTCTTAATGGGCCTGGGGAGGAGTCTCTAGCCTTGTCTGTCCATCCTCTCCCTCTGCCCTCCTGGAGGCATCCAAGTCAGGACCGTCTCTGCAGGCTGGCTGAGCTCACCCAGGAAATGGTCAGAGTGGGCTTGCTGGCCCAAAGATCTGCACTGAGCCCAGGCCTTTTCTGGGGTCCCCCAGGGCCTGGAGAGTCATCTTGGGCTGCAGAGGCAGGCTGGCCCTCTGGGTTGAAGTGCCAGAACATTCAGAACAATAATGGTGACTTTCCTGGTGGTCCAGTGGTTAAGACTCTGTGCTTCCACTGCAGGGGGATGTGATATCAATCCCTGGTTGGGGAGCCAAGATCCCATATACTGCACAGTATGGCCAAAAAAACAAAAGAATCTTTTTTTCTTTAATGTTTAAAAAATAGTAAAGGCCAGAAGTGTCCAATAAGGGGACCTCTACCTCCCTCACCTGGGAGCCTGTTGGGGCACTGGTGACCAGTGGTTGGAGCAGGGGCTTCTGAGTATCCCCTCTCCCTGTGGCCTCCCACCAAGAGCAGAGAGCAGGTTATAGCTTTATTTATTCAGTTCAATCCAGGGCAACTGTTTTTAAAAACTCCATATACAGGATGGGGGGGAATGGGGTTGCATACACCACATGTGGTCTCCATGATGTCATGCATAGTGCATTTCTCAGCAGAAGACAGATAAGGTCTGTAAATGAGCCTCAATCCACTCAGGCTTGTGTGGTTTTGTCCTGCACGGATTTCCCTAGAAGACACTGAAATACATTCTGCCCTGGCAGTTTGTCCAAAATAGAAACCCTTGCGTTTGCTTCTGGTCAGGTACTAAATGGAGATTGTGTTCCACTTTGGAAACGGCCTCTGTGTATCTGCGGGCGTTTGTTTTATGAGCACCAGGAAGGCTCCTTTCAGAGGAAAATAGGGCAAGCCCACACTGGCTCCTCTCACCATGGAGAGGCCACTGTACTCAGAACCCTCTTCACAATCAGGTTAAACCTCCAGAAACTGAATTTCTAGCCTGTAAATACGCTTCCCTCTCCTTCCGAGACTGCCCTGCTGCGGCTCCAAATAGTAGTTTACTCTCCTGCCCCAGAGGACGCTCTGGGCTGCCCTGAGGGGACCCCCATCGCCAGGCCCCAACCCACGGTCATCTCTGTTCTCACAGAAACTGCCCCACACCTCGGAACTAGAAAGGCTGGAGCCAAGAAAACTCGCTGGATGAAAATAAATTACAAGAACATTGTTCTCCTAAAAAAAAAAAAAAAAAAAAGGAATTAGAATTTACCTGTATGATCCTTTGTATAACTGGATCAAATTAGTCAGTGCTTCAGAATCAGCTTTTTGCCAGACATAAATGTAGTGCTTTAATTTCTCCGATACTCAAATTTTATTCATTCTGGAGCCATCATTTTAGTATTTGACAAAACCATGTACCATTGCATAACATTTCATGATTTGTTTTGCTGTATCTGTTGTATGGGTTTCCCTGGTGGCTCAGTGGTAAAGTATCCGTCTGCCAATGCATGAAGTGCAGGTTTGATTCCTGGGTTGGAAAGACCTCCTGGAAAAGGAAATGGCAACCCACTCCAGTATTCTTGCCTGGGAAATCCCATTGACAGAGGAGCCTGGTGGGCTTCAGTGCTAGACTTCGTCTATCTTCATATGTCATCCAGTGATGAAGAAAGGCAGAAAATACTCAATCGATATTTAATTAAGCTAAAAAATTAAAATCACTTTTTAGTTTCAGGCCTTTTGAAGGGAAAAAGAGAATTTTTTTAATGTCATAAAAATATACTCACATCTTAACTGTATCTCTCTCTCATCCTCAATAATTCCTGTGTACCACATATGGAAACAAGTTAAGCATTTGATAAAAAACATCCTTAATGAATTAATGGAAATTCATTCCTCATTTAAACAGAAAATTTATGTAGTGATTGTTAAGATGACCAAAACAATTTCATGATAATTGCAAGTCATGCCATTCACACAAAGTGCATATTAAAAGGAGAAATGATATTTTGTGAAAGTAATTACAACCATGACAATACTGATCCTACTGATCATTAGAAGTTCAATTGTCTAGGTTTCTTAATTTTTATACCATTATTACCCTAGTGAAAAATTAACTCCTATTTCACACAGAATATGCCAAATTTTATTGACTGGGCAAAATTATTGTTTATAATAAAATAAATACACTGCTAGAATATCTTCTGGAGAAATTTTACAGTAAATTACTTTGTGAAGAATTAAAGGTCTGTCTGTAAAATCTGATAAATATCAAACCCTTGCTCTTAAAAGGAAAATCAAAGTATTTTAGTAATATACAGTGCAGTTCACTCACTTTTCTCTCAATTTTAACAATAAACTATGTAAAATAAAATCCACCTTTGATGAAATCACAATGTATCAAATGTAGATTCTTAAAACCCACAAACATAACCATTATAATTAAGCATACATCCTCAGAAATAGTTTATTAAGTGTAATTAGTATAGCCTTTCAGGCACTGTTTCTATTTTTCTGTTGCATTATATCGTCACATTATTATATCAAAAAAAGTTTATAAGCATAATTAATAAATGCAATGAATTTTTAGAACTTAAGGCTAAAGGCCAAAAATATTAAAAAAAAATTACTTTGTGCTTAGTAATAGGAGAGGAAGTACAGTTAAGAAGCAAACACCAGGTTTTTCATTTATGTCTGGCAAAAAGCTGATTCTGAAGCACTGACTTATTTGATCCAGTTATAATTATACAAAAGATCATGCAGGTAAATTCTGATTCCTTTTAACAAAGCCTAATTTGAAGTCAATAATATTTAAATGATTAAAAAGCAAAATACCTTTACTGATGCAGATTTTTCCCTGTAAATTCTAGAATTAAAAAAACCAGATCTTAAACTGACAGAAAAGTTATCCATGCAATCAATACAAAGGATTCTTTATTCCCTGAGAATAAGTTGAGGACACAAAGGCCTGGTGTACTTAACTGAAAACAAGAACATTCTCATAAATAACCCTATTACAACATCAGAAGCAGGCAATTAATATTGATACATTACTATTATCTAAAAATCACCATATTCAGCTTTCCCTAATTGTCACAATGCCTTAAAAAATTATTGGATATAGTTGCTTTACAACATTGTGTTGGTTTCATTTTTTTCACAGAGATAATTAGATTTGGTTTTCAGTTCTCTTTGTTCTCATTCAGTAAAGGTTATACAATTCCCTTTAATCCTCCATTAGTGTTGACCCTTCTGTTTTAATCTGCTTGATCTTAACCATCATACTTCTCAAAATACTTTGTTTTCTGTTATGATTTCCTTGTTGACCCATGACTTTTTATTTCAAGTGTATAGCTTAATTTACAATGTTTTGAGTATTTCCTAGTTTTATTTTGTTTCTGAGTTCAACAGCATTTGGTCAATTTGAATAAGTGTTCCAGTGATCTTGAAGAGTATGTGTTCTGCAGTTGCTTGGTGTAATGTCCCATGTATGCCAATTAAGTCAATATGATTAATTTAGACTCAAATGTTATATCCTATAAATAAATATTTTGTCTGTGTTCCTCAATTCCAGAAATTAAAAAGTATTGTTTTCTAATATGATTGTCAGTTTGTCTCCTTATAAACTATGTCACTTTGTCTGCATTGTAAAATTAAAACTATCATTATTAAGCACATGAAACTTTAAGACCCTTCTGCCACCCTCCTGCCATTATCACATGTCCTTCTTTGTTACTATTTTTTTAAGTAAAGGATACTTTTACATGGTATTAATATAGCTATATTTCTTTTTTTGGTTGATATTGCTTTTTATTTTCAATATTCCTTTATCTGTCTATTTGTTGTTGTTGCTCAGTTGCTCAATCCTGTCTTACTCTTTGCTACCCCATGGACTGCAACACATCAGGCTTTCCTGTCCTTCACCATCTCTGGGAGCTGGCTCAAACTCATGCCCACTGAGTTGTGATGCCATCCAACCATCTTGTCCTCTGTCGTCTGTCCCCTTTTCTTCCTGACTTCAATCTTTCCCAGCATCAGGGTCTTTTCCAGTGAGTCAGTTCTTCACATCAGGTGGCCAAAGTACTGGAGTTTCAGCTTCAGTATCAGTCCTTCCAATGAATATTCAGGACTGATCTCCTTTAGGATGGACTGGTTTGCTCTCCTTGCTGTCCAAAGGACTCTCAAGAGTCTCCTCCAACACCACAGTTCAAAAGCATTTATTCTTCAGTGCTCAGTCTTCTTTATAGCCCAACTCTCACATCTATACATGACCACTGGAACAACCATTGCTTTGATTAGATGGACCTTTGTTGGCCAAGTAATGTGTCTGCTTTTTAATACACTGTCTAGTTTTGTCATAGCTTTTCTTCCATGGAGCAAGCATTTTTTTAATTTCAAGGCTGCAATTGCCATCTTCAGTGATTTTGGAGCCCAAGAAAATAGTCTCTCACTGTTTCCATTGTTTCCCTATTTATTTGCCATGAAGCAATGGGACCGGATGTCATGATCTTGGTTTTTTAAATGGTGAGTTTTAGGCCAACTTTTTCACTCTCCTCTTTCACTTTCATTGAGAGGCTCTTTAGTTCTTCACATTCTACCATAAGGGCGGTGTCATCTGCATATATGAGGTAATTGATATTTCTCCCTGCAATCTTGATTCCAGCTTGTTCTTCATCCAGCTCGGCATTTCTCATGGCGTACTCTGCAGATAAGTTAAATAAGCAGGTTAATGATATACAGCTTTGATATATTTCTTTCTCTATTTTGAACCAGTCTGTTGTTCCACATTCTAACTGTTCTAGTTCTAACTGTTGCTTCTTGACCTTCATACAGGTTTCACAAGTCAAATTTGTGTATTTAAGGTACTCCTATTATAATCAAAATATGACTGAATTTTGAAAATCTGACAATATTTGATCTTTTATTTGAAATATCTGGTTCACTTGCATTTATTGTAGTTACTAGTATGCTGTGTTGTTTAGTCACTAACTTGTGTTCTATTCTTCTATAACCCTATAAACTGTAGCCAGCCAGGCTCCTCTCTCCATAGTATTTTCCAGGCAATAATACTGGAATGGGTTGCCATTTTCTTCTTCATGCGATCTTTCCAACCCAGGGATCAAACCCTGTCTCCTGCTTTGCAGACAAATTAAATCTAACATCATACTGTATTTTTGCTCTTTGATCAATTTGATTTCTATTCCATCTCCTTCATTATCTATTTTGCATTAACCCTAGATTTCAGTTACTTCCTCTACTAGTTTGATATTTTAAACTTTCTTTAATACTTTTGAGTGGTTATACTAGAGATTATATACCATATCCCTGATTTATTCTAGCAATATGCAAATTGGTATTTTTATCACTTTTCAGATGGAGCAAAGACATGGAAACACTTTACTTTCAATTGTCCTTTCATTTTCTTGAAATTATTTTGCATATTTTAAATTTTTAATAATCACTAAGGAGCAGAAATAAGCTATCCCAAGTTTGCTTTACTTGAATTTCTGAATTTTAAAACTGTGGTACAATAAGATGTTTTTGAGTTTCATTCCATTTTTTAGTGCAGCAATAGCTAACGAGCAGTTTTTTAATATCAAAAGTGGTATTGTACCTTAGCAGAAATCTGAAGCATGGGACGTCAAGTTTGAGACTTAGCAAAACGAAGGAGCTGGAAGGGCCTCCAGGAGACTTAGTGAATGCTGGATGGTCCTCAAGGAATTTCTTCATGAAGTTGAATGCAGTGTGAAAATTGTTATCACTAATAAGATATATGGAATCAGGACAAATATCTCCATACATTTTGTTCTACTGATGTCTAAAAAGACTGTATTACATTTTCATTTAATTAACTGATACACATGAAACCAAACTCATTTTTCATATCAAGTCAGAATGTACATTAGGCCTTGATTAGTATGAAGAAAATATAACTCTAAATTATCAGTTAGCTCTATTGTATAATTTCAAGTTCATCAGTAATCTGTTCAAATTTACAACTATTAGCACTGTATCTTATTCAAATTTCTACTTTTTAGTTTTCCCTTAAACAACTGAGGCCATATAATGGCAAGCAATTAATACAAACAATGAAGGAGGTTACTGAAATATATGACCCTTTAAAATCACTTATATATATGACATATATATATATATATTTCATACATTAGACATGTGAATTCTTAGAAAATGGAACTTGAAACTCCTCTTAAATTAGACATTTTAAAATTGTTCTTTTGTAAACACAATTTGAATACTTTTCAATTTCGTACTGACACTGGTTTCTTTTTAAGAACTGAAAGGACTCAGGTAAATACATGAGTAAGATAATAAAGACATAGATAATTGCTACCCATGACTCCTATATTGTACATGTAGTGTTTTGATAAAAAAAAAGATAAACATAAATAAAATTATAAAAGCAATAGCTATGTTAGAAGAGTGAAGAAGGAGAAAGCATTGCTTCAAAAGATGAAGAGATTCACAAAATTTTAAGTTAGGAGTCTATTAAATATTTTATAAGAAAAACAAGTTGTTCAGGAAAGAAATTATGCTTTTAAAAATTAGTTACCTTCCAATATTTAAACAACTTTTGTGTTGTTCTCTGTTGAATAAATAAATCATAAGGTAACTTTTTGACCTTTTCCTACTCCTTAAGTTTCTCTTGTTTAGTGACTGTGAAGCAGAAATTTTAATTAAACTAATCAAAAGGCAATTTGTGATGATGAATTTTGTTTACAGAAAAACTAGTGAAGCTGCACTGGTCAGAAAATGAATCATTGTCTAGAAAAAAAATTAGTCAACAGGATGAATTTCTCTGTCAACATATGTAGAACATCTTTCAACAATTAAAGCTTCTTCCTTCCATTTCAGCAGAGTTTACATTTCTGCCATCTGTTTGGAGTAGACATAGTGTTGATATCTAATCAGTTCATTCACAGCATTTTTCAGTTGTAGGTTTCCCTGAGTTATAAAGTGTATTTAGTTAACAATTAAATGGTTCACTGATGATGTTCAGACATAAGCTATGGGAGCACTTCTCTGAAGGGAATTTGGCAACTGAATGATAGTCATAATTGCTGTTAGCCAAATAACCCATTTCCCACCACATCCCCACCTTCCAAGTCGATAGTAGAATTGTACTTCTGGCTCTTATATTTAGAAATATCATGGTGCCTAGTTTTGACCACATGAGTCATTGACATTTATTTGCTGAAGCCAGAACTTAGTATTACTTCCAAAAACATGAGCTCTTAAAGTTTTTCTGTTTTTTTCTGGTATTAGTTCAGTCAGTTCAGTTGCTCAGTCAAGTCTGACTCTTTGCGACCCCATGGACTGCAGCACGCCAGGCTTCCCTGTCCATCACCAACTCCTGGAGTTTACTCACACTCATGTTGATTGAGTCGGTGAGGCCATCCAGCCATCTCATCCTCTCTTCTTCTCCCCCCTTCAATCTTTCCCAGCATCAGGGTCTTTTCCAGTGAGTCATTTCTTCGTATCAGGTGGCCAAAGTATTGGAGTTTCAGCTTCAGCATCAGTCCTTCCAATGAATATTCAGGTCTGATTTCCTTTAGGATGGACTGGTTGGATGTCCTTGCTGTCCAAGGGACTCTCAAGAGTCTTCTCCAACACCACAGTTCAAAAGCATCAATTCTTTGGCACTCAGCTTTCTTTACAATAGAAGCCAACACTACATGCAAAGACAGCCACTCCATTGTCTTGAGTCTCTGAGTGACTGCAATAAGCAAGGTCCGTGATAGACACAGACCATAAACAAAAGTAACACTTTGTTTTTTTATGCCTCTGAGGTACTAGGGATTGTTTACTACTTCAGAAAACCTCAGCTCTATCCCACATCACCCAGGATTTTCAAGCTAAATTTCTAACCCTAAGAGTACAGTACATTGTTTTGTAAAGACACAGTAACAAATTATTTGGATGAAGGGATATTTGGGGTCAAGGGCTCCAATTTCAAGTGAATTTACTGTCCAAAAAGCATCTATATATCTTTACTCATTTTTTTCAGCTCCTTGTTTCCTTGTACCAAGAATAGGCTTATTTCAGTCTTGCTTTAGGTGTGGTCTACCATCAACAGCACCACGTAAAACAGGTAAGGAGGAATTAGTTTATGAAAATGTTAACTATTTGGTTCTGTCAAAATTAACAAAGTTATTTTAAATGTATTTAAGGACTACCATTGAGTTAAATCCAAAATCACTGCAGATGGTGACTGCAGCCATGAAATTAAATTTCCTTCCTCCTTGGAAGGAAAGTTATGACCAAGCTAGATAGCATATTTAAAAGCAGAGACATTACTTTGCCAACAAAGGTCCATCTACCCAAGACTATGGTTTTTCCGGTGGTCATGTATGGATGTGAGAGTTGGACTGTGAAGAAAGCTGAGTGCCAAAAAATTGATGCTTTTGAATTGTGGTGTTGGAGAAGACTCTTGAGAGTCCCTTGGACTATAAGGAGATCCAACCAGTCCATCCTAAAGGAGATCAGTCCTGGGTGTTCATTGGAAGCACTGATGCTGAAGCTGAAACTCCAATACTTTGGCCACCTCATGCGAAGTGTTGACTCTTTGGAAAAGACCCTGATGCTGGGAGGGATTGAGGGCAGGAGGAGAAGGGGATAACAGGGGATGAGATGGCTGGATGGCATCACCGACTCGACGGACATGAGTTTGGGTAAACTCCGGGAGTTGGTGATGGACAGGGAGACCTGGCATGCTGTGATTCATGGGGTCACAAAGAGTCAGACACGACTGAGTGACTGATCTGAACTGAAGGACTACCATGTATTTCATGAATTCTGATGTGCATCCCACCCCCCCACCACCACAATTTAACCTCTTTAAAATAAGAATACATATTACCAAAATTTGTGGCTTGAAGGATTACAGTTCCTAACAGGCAAAAAGCTAACATAACTTGGTTGCATGAAAAATTCTGTTGACTCTTGTGACAAGATTAAGATAAGGAAGCTGTGGTACATATACACCATGGAATATTACTCAGCTGTTAAAAAGAATTCATTTGAATCAGTTCTAATGAGATGGATGAAACTGGAGCCCATTATACAGAGTGAAGTAAGCCAGAAAGATAAAGATCATTACAGCATACTAGCACATATATATGGAATTTAGAAAGATGGTAATGATAACCCTATATGCAAAACAGAAAAAGAGACACAGAAGTACAGAACAGACTTTTGGACTCGGTGGGAGAAGGCGAGGGTGGGATGTTTCAAGAGAACAGCATATATATTATCTATAGTGAAACAGATCACCAGCCCAGGTGGGATGCATGAGATAAGTGCTCGGGGCCTGGTGCACTGGGAAGACCCAGAGGAATCGGGTGGAGAGGGAGGTGGGAGGGGGGATCGGGATGGGGAATACATGTAACTCCATGGCTGATTCATGTCAATGTATGACAAAACCCACTGCAATGTTGTGAAGTAATTAGCCTCCAACTAATAAAAATTAAAAAAAAAATTAAAAAAAAAAAAAAAAGAAACAGCCATCATGAAAGTATCCTAGATTCCCTAAAATATAGGTATATGAATCCAATTCGTGTGATTTGATATCAAAGCATAGAACTAAAAAAGTAAAGGAGCAGTAAAAAGTAATGAAGCTTTGAAGTTAGATCTAAGAGTTTGAATTCTAGCTTGACCTTTGATTTGTTTTGTGATTACTGTCAAGTTATTAACCTCTCTGTACCCATTTCCTTATTAGTGAAAAAGAGAAATAATGGCATTTATGTCACAAGATTGTTATCAGGACTATATTATGTATAGATGCAAAGCCCTTTAAAGGCTCTGACACATAGTAAGTCCTTCACAAGTGCTGGCTCTATTTTCCCTCTCCCCACCATTCTGAAAAAAAAACCTTATACCCAGCAGATTAGAATTACGATCTTTCTGAGAATATTTTCACTTCAACTGAAACATCATTTCATGTAATTATCTTTTATTAATTTGGGAGGTTTACCAGGAGGATTATTATTTTCTATAATTGCTTTATTATTCTATGTATTATTATTTTTTGTCTCCAGTTCAGTTGGCCATAGAACTGGAGTTTCAGCTTCAACATCAGTCCTTCCAATGAATATTCAGGACTGATTTCCTTTAGGATGGACTGGTTGGGTCTCCTTGCACTCCAGGGGACTTCAAGAGTCTTCTCCAACACCATAGCTCAAAAGCATCACTTCTTTGGTGCTCACCTTTCTTTATAGTCCAACTCACACATCAGTACAAGACTACTGGGAAAACCATAGCCTTGACCAGAAGGACCTTGTCGGCAAAGTAACATCTTGGCTTTATAATATGCTGTCCAGGTTTGTCACAAATTTTCTCCCAAGGAGTAAGCATCTTTTAACTTCATGGCTGCAGTGACCACCTGCAGTGATTTTGAAGCCCCCCAAAATAAAGTCAGCCACTGTTTCCACTGCTTCCCATCTATTTGCCATGAACTGATGGGACCAGATGCCATGATCTTTGTTTTCTGAAAGTTGAGCTTTAAGGGATTTGATTTAGATCATAGCTGAATGGTCCAGTGGTTTCCCCTACTTTCCTCAATTTAAGTCTGAATTTGCCAATAAGGAGTTCATGATCTGAGTCACAGGCAGCTCCCAGTCTTGTTTTTGCTGACTGTATATTGCTTCTCCATCTTCGGCTGCAAAGAATATAATCAATCTGATTTTGGTGTTGGCCATCTGGTGATGTCCACGGGTAGAGTCTTCTCTGTGTAGTTGGGAGAGGGCGTTTGCTATGACCAATATGTTCTCTTGGTAAAACTCTATTAGCCTTTGCCCTTCTTCATTCCGTACTCCAAGGCCAAATCTGCCTGTTACTCCAGGTGTTTCTTGACTTCCTACTTTTGCATTCCAGTCCCCTAAAATGAAAAGGACATGTTTTTTGGGTGTCAGTTGTAGAAGGTCTTGTAGGTCTTCATAGAACCGTTCAACTTCAGCTTCTTCAGCATTACTGGTTGGGGCACAGGCTTGGATTACCATGATATTGAATGGTTTGCCTTGGAAACGAACAGAGATCATTCTGTCGTTTTTGAGATTGCATCCAAGTACTGTATTTCATTTTCTTGTTGACTATGATGGCTACTCCATTTCTTCTAAGGGATTCTTGCCCACAGTAGTAGATGTAATAGTCATCTGAGTTAAATTCACCCATTCCAGTCCATTTTAGTTTGCTGATTCCTAAAATGTCGACATTCATTCTTGCCATCTCCTGTTTGACCACTTCCAATTTGCCTTGATTCATGGACCTAACATTCCAGGTTCCTATGCAATATTGCTCTTGAAAGCATCAGACTTTACTTCCATCTCCAGTCACATCCACAACTGGGTGTTGTTTTTGCTCTGTCTGCATCTCTTCATTCTTTCTGGAGTTATTTCTCCACAGATCTCCAGTAGTATATTGGGCACCTGTGGACCTGGGGAATTAATATTTCAATGTCCTCTCTTTTTGCCTTTTCATACTGTTCATGGAGTTCTCAGGGCAAGAATATTGAAGTGGTTTGTCATTCCCTTCTCCAGGGGACCACATTTTGTCAGAACTCTCCACCATGACCCATCTGTCCTAGGTGGCCCTACATGGCATGGCTCATAGTTTCACTGAGTTAGACAAGACTGTGGTCCATGTGATCAGATTGGCTAGTTTTCTCTGATTGTGGTTTTCATTATGTCTGCCCTCTGATGGAGAAGGATAAGCGGCTTATGGAAGCTTCCTGATGGGAGACAACGACTGAGGGGGAAACTGGGTCTTCTTCTGATGGGCAGGGTGATGTCCAGTAAATCGCTAATGCAATTTTCTGTTGATGGGTGGAGCTGTGTTCCCTCCCTGCTATTTACCTGGGGCCAAACTATGGCGGAGGTAATGAAGATAATGGTGACCTCCTTCAAAAGATCACATATTCTACTGCTACACTCAGTGCCTTCAACCCTGCAGCAGGCCACTACTGACCTATGCATCCACTGGAGACTCCTGGACACTCACAGGCAAGTCTGGGACAGTCTCCTGTGGGGTCACTGCTCCCTTTTCCTGGGTCCTGGTGCACAAGGTTCTGTTGTTCCCTCCGAGAGTCTATTTCCCACTCCTGTGTAAGTTCTGACAGTTCTACGGTGGAGTTAATGGCGATCTCCTCCAAGAGGGCTAATGCCCCCATACCCAAGTCTACTGAACCCAGAGCCCCTGTCCCTGTGGCAGTCCACAGCTGACACATACCTCCACAGGAGATGCTCAAATATTTGTCTGTCTCAGTCTCTGTGGGGTCCCAGGTTCCTGGTGCACACAAAGTTTGTTTGAGCCCTCTGAGAGTCTCTGGCAGGAATGCTGCCTGATTCCAAACTTGAACTTGCCCTTTCTGCCATCTTGCTGGAGCTTCTCCTTTGACCTTGGTCGTGGGATATCTCCTCATGGCCACCGCTCATTGCAAATAGATGGGGAAATAGTGAAAACAGTGAGGGATTTTATTTTTTCAGTCTCCAAAATCACTGTAGATGGTGACTGCAGCCATGAAATTAATAGATGCTTACTTCTCAAAAGAAAAGCTATGACTAACCTAGACAGCATATTAAAAAACAGAGACATTACTTTGCCAACAAAGGTCTGTCTAGTCAAGGCTATGGTTTTTCCAGTGGTCAAGTATGGATGTGAGAGTTGGACTATAAAGAAAGCTGAGTGCAGAAGAATTGATGCTTTTGAACTGTGGTGTTGTAGAAGACTCTTGAGAGTCCCTTGGACTACAAGGTCCAACCAGGCCATCCTAAAGGAAATCAGTCCTGTATATTCATTGGAAGGACTGATGCTGAAGCTCAAACTTCAATACTTTGGCCACCTGATGCAAAGAACTGAGTCATTGGAAAAGACCCTGATGTTGGGAAAGATTGAAGACGGGAGAAGAAAGGGAGGACAAAGGATGAGATGGTTGGATGGCATCACGGAGTCAATGGACATGAATCTGTGTAAGCCCCAGAAGTTGGTGATGGACAGGGTAGCCAGGCATGCTGCAGTCCATGAGGTTCCAAAGAGTCGGCCATGACTGAGGGACTGAACTGTGTATCCACACACCTACTTTTAAATTGATTGTTTCTTGAGGAGAAGAGTGGTGCCCATCTATGTCCAGGAGGATGCAGAATGTTTTATGAAGGTAGTATTTATTAAAATAAAATATTTCACAATTGGTAAGCAAATGGCTAGTTGAAGATAAGCTAGCATTAAAATCACTACAAAATAATGTATCTGAGACAAAATACTACAATAATTAGTCGTTGAATTTCTGACCTTAGTACTAATATGTTTCTCTAAAAAAATTCAACCTAAATCTTATAAAGTGGTTAAAGTATATTGAAAAAAATTGGTGAATTTTTCTTCCCTTATTTGCGATTCTAAAATGAATGAATCATTTGTTCAGTATTGATGGACATTTCATTAAGAAGTCTCAATATGCATAATAGCTACGTCTATCAAGATTTTAGAAAATCTATGACAACAAAAATGTTATTTTCATTAAAACATGCCTGTTTAGTGAATATTATATTTTACTGTATACTTTATACTGGGCTTCCCATGTGGCACTAGTGGTAAAGAATCTGCCTGCCAATGCAGGAGACATAAGAGATTCAGGTTTGATCCCTGGGTCAGCAAGATACCCTGGAGGAGGGCATGGCCACCCACTTCTGTATTCTTGCCAGAAGAATCCCATGGAAAGTGGGGCCTGGCTGGCTACAATCCACAGGGTTGCAAAGAGTAGGACATGACTGAGGTGACTTAGCACACATGCATTTTATACTTATTTATTTTGGGGGGAGATAGGCGCAGATAAATTAAGAAATTACTTAATCACATGAAAGGAAATCAAGTATTCCTATCGAGAAATTTGTAGACTTCATATAATAATATTATAACATATTACAAAATTATGCTATACCCGATGAAGGATTATGATATAATAATCTATGTATAATATTTCAAATGAATGAAACATAACCTCAAGAGAAGAAAGTTTCTAGAAAAAAAAATGATATTTTTAATCTTGAGTACTAATATATATCTTTAACCAGTGATGAAAATATTACATTTTTCTAACATTTATGGTAGAAATTACTGAGCCAGAAAGTTAAGCTAAAAGGCAACCAGTAGCAAGAATCAACAGTGAGTGCAAATGTTTATAATGCTTTCATTTTTTAATTGTTTCCAAGAATAGATGCTGCCAACATCTTTTGAACAATAATGGATAACTGTATTAGTTAGGACAGGCTGTATTGTTTCTTAAATAAGGTGCAATTTCTCTCACAACTCATAAAAAAAGTTAAAAAAAAAAAGTCTCATGAAAAGGTATTACGACTTTAGTGATTTCTGGCTCCTTCTTTCCCCTGTTTTCTCCAAATAAGCAGTAAACAGGTTGAATTCTCTTGCCCACATAAAGTGCCATGAATTATATTCATAAGACAATGCAAATGTTATCTGTATATTTGGTCTGTTTCCATTTTTGAAAACCTAATTTGAAAACTATTTGCAAACTGAGATATACTTTTTAAAGGATCCATCACAAAGTTTCTTCAAGTAAACAATTTCTCCTTCAACACTTAAATTAGAACTCAATTTCTCTTACTTCTCAATCCCACCTCAATTATTTTTTTCAGATACCTGTTCACAGACATAAGAATTCTATCAACAGTATAAATTCCCTTAGCTTTGACATGGAGTTACAAAACTCCGAGGTGACCAAGTTAGGTGTTGCACAGAGGTAAGTTCTGTGTCCTACACCTCACTAATAATAACATAAAGTGGACAGTGACCTTAGATGTGGGACGTTTAGACCCAGGGTATGACGTCAGACGTGCAGACCTGACAGGGGACTTCAGACCTTAGGATCCGAGAGACGACGGCAAATGTTAAGACCTGACACATGACGCCGGATGTGACGTCGAATGTGACGATCTGATGGACAGCGTCCAACTTGGAAAAGTTGATAGACGATGTCAGATGTGACATTGGATGTGAGGAATTGACAGACGACGTCTGACTTGGAAACCTGAAGATGACGTCAGATGTGCACACGTGACAGTGGACGGCATGCTTCCCTGAGGTGACTGTGGGAGCACCGATATGAGAGATGTGGTGTGGCGGCAGGACCAAAGACATCGTGAAAGATAGGGTTTGAGCACCATGGACTCCGGAGCTTACTTCTGGCCCCCTGTCTGGAATAAGGTGAGAGTACATGTACAGGCTGCAGGAGCCGCTGAAAGTTGTAGGAGCCTCTTGGTGGCGGGGATGGGGCAGCGAAAGGAAACATGAAGAGCGGCTGCTTCTGGGAGCTCCTGGCCATTTCAGGTCTCTGAGAGCCCAGGGAGGATTAAGGTATAAGCCACAGAGGAAGGTATGGAGGAAAGGAGGGAAGAAGGACATACTATAAACAAAACGATGAAGAAAACACAGCAACTGTGGGCTGTGGCGGAGAAGGCAGTGGCAAACCACTCCAGCACTCTTGCCTGGAAAATCCCATGGACCGGGGAGCCTGGTGGGCTGCAGGCCTTGGGGTCGCGAAGAGTCGGACACGACTGAAGCGACTTAGCAGCGCCAGCAGTGGGCTGTAGTGCAGAATAACTGAGATGCAGAGGGTGGAAAAGGAACAGTTTTGAGGATAAAGATTTTGGATTTGGACATGTTATATTTCAGGTGTAAGGAGTGATATTAAAATAATTAACAGCTGATATTCTCATAGAAACCAGTTGATGAGAATGGGCGTTTTCATGAACAGAACAGAGATGATTCAGTGTACCTAATTGACATATACCAGTGCTGGAGTTTCCTACTGGAAATTATGGTGTTATACTGAGTAGGTATTATATGTGGTATGAATGTGGGCATGCTTAGTTGCTTTATCGTGTCTGACTCTTTGTGACCCTATGGACTG
This sequence comes from Cervus canadensis, assembly GCF_019320065.1. Lineage (NCBI taxonomy): Eukaryota > Metazoa > Chordata > Mammalia > Artiodactyla > Cervidae > Cervus > Cervus canadensis. The sequence goes on from NC_057400.1 coordinate 65,728,251, forward strand.
TAGCCCTCCAGGCTCCTTGGTCCGCGGGATTCTACAGGAAAGAATACAGGAGTGGGTAGTCATTCCCTTCTCCAGGAAATCATCCCAACCCAGAGATCGAACCAAGTCTTCTGCATTGCAGGAGGATTCTTTACCATCTGAGCCACCTGGGAAGCCCATATATGGGTGGGAAACTCAGACAAGAGATCAGAGTTGAAGCAAACAACAACAACAAAAAAAATGTGTGGGCCATTGGAAGGAAATCATTGATTTGGCACTTGTAATTTGACACAAGTAGTTTCAGTACTGAACTGGAGTTTAGGCATTTGGTTGAGGAAGGGAATGAAAAAAGGGAATATGGGAGATAAGAATGCAGAGGCAATCACTGTAGATAATTTGATCAAGAAGAAGAGATAAGAAGTGGAGTGGTAGCTAAAGAGAGATGAAGGATCAAAAAAGAATGTTATCATATTTTAAGATTGTAGATACTGAGGCATATTTGTTCCCTGGTAGGACTGATCTAGTGTAGGAGAAGTCAATGATGTAATAAAGGTGAGAGTTACTGGGAAAGTACTTTTGCATAGGCAGGAGCTGGTGAGGTGCAGGGTACAAGTGAAAGGGTTGGATTTTGATAGGGAAAGGGGACATATCAAACATCACACCAAGAGAGAAGGCAGAGGGCATGATGGGTGCAGAAGTAGGTAGGTTGAGGATTTGGTGGTGAGAAGCTGAGGAAACCATTGTCTAATTGTGACTGTTTTCTCCATGAAATATGAGTCTAGGTGATGAGCTGAGAATGGGAAGAGAGAGGAGATATGGGAAACTCAAAAAAAGAAAGAAGTGTGAAAGCATTATTTTTGGGGATGGGATGAATTTACCAGGGAAGCTTGGTGGTCCAGTTTGAGATCTGAAGACTTGAATTTCCAATGAGACCATTCAATACAATGTATGCTTTCCCTGAATCCACACTCAACTCTGGGGCAGGTGCAGGTTAAGTGGAGAGCTGGGTTTAAATTCAGTTGGTTTTGTCCAGTGAATGCAGTGGAATGAGAGGAGTCTAGGGAATTTGGAGAGCACTGATTCTTAGATGCACCGGAAGGAGTGAGGGTACCGGGAGATGATGGGTGGTGAGAACATGGTAGACCTGATGTTTTCACAGGGACAACAAATCAAAGAAATCCAGAACAAAGAGCGCATCATGTGAAGTGAATGATTAGAAGGTGGAATAATTGCCAAAGCAACATGGGAGGTGGAGTGGTTATTAAAGATGGCAAGGCCACAGGGGAAGGGGTGAAATTAAAGGTCACTGGTGGAGATAATGTCAAGGAATGAAGGCCAAGGAATAGAAAAGGCCATCCATGTTTCACTTGTATAAATAATATGTTCCAAAGCAGGCAAAACTCATGTGTGGTGTTAGTTGTCAAGATAATGCTTGTTTGAGGGATGAAGGAAGGACAATGCCTCGGTGGGGGATGGGGGGAATGGGGAGGCTTCTGGAGGCTGGTGATGTTCTGTGTCTTGATCCAGGTGCTGATTGCACAGGTGTGTATGTTCACTTTGTGAAAATTCATCAAGCTATATTGCCTTATAAGTTGTGAACTTCCTTCTATATTTGTTATAATTCAGTACAGAATTAAAACTATAAACAGAAGGAAAACACCAATGAAGATTATAAATCAAGTTGCATCAAAGATTAAATAAAAACTGTTATTTTCTTTCTAGGCATTTTTGAATAAAATGCTAATGTAAAATTTGAAAGAACTTCCTGCAAAATTAGCTCCAAATTTTAAGATGAATAAGATAATATTTTAAGCAAAATAATAAGGAACTTAAAATCTTCATGGGGAAGCATTTTAAAAGATTATACCTTGTATAAATTAAATTGAGCCTCATTGATTTTTCTCTATATTAGTAATACATTTAAACGATAGACTGAAGTTCTTAAGAAAAATCTGAAGTAACTGAAAAGGATTTAGTGAAAAATTATAGAGAATTATCACACACCTTGATATAAGAACCTATGAAGAAAAATCATCTGTTTTGGTTATGTAAATAGACTGTTTGGGAGGTAGATTCTGAATGATATATCAACATGATTGTAAGATATAACAACAGTGATGATTATTCCACTTTCTATTGGAATTTTTGTACTGATGCAATGGGATTTTTATGAAAAAATATGTTTGGTACCATATTGGACTTCCCTTGTGGTTCAGCTTTTAAAGAATCTGCCTGCAATGTAGCCAATAGTTCTTCTTGATCTTAATCTGGAGTCCACAACTATACAAAGCTGAAAGGTATTAGGTCAAATCTCCATGTTATATCTTTCTTGCCATCTCTACCAGGGTTAGACGTAGAAAACATATTTGACATCTCTGAGAAGATATCAACATCTTACTCAGATACCTAATGAGACTGTATTATGTGCACACACACATAAACTCATAGACAATATTATTTGGAGATTGTCTTTAGTTATAATTTACCTACTTCTTTCTCTTTTGATAAAATACCAGTTCCATTTTCATTGATTATATTTGTTCCTTCTTAATAAATGAGGATATCACTGCATTGGACCTGCCAGTAAGGCAAAATACAAAGCCAAAGAATAATAATATGAAATTTACCTACACTGAGAATTTCAAAATAAGAAAGCCAATGTACTATAAGAAGACACATTGTTGAGGCATTGGCTACTTGAATGAGATATTAAAGGAAATAAGAACAAAATTTGGAAGAGAGGAATTTCCAGACAGAGAAGATATTCCTTTTTCAGTGACCCATGCAGAGAGATAATCAAGATTTCAGTATTAAAGGTAATTAGGAAATTGATTGTCAGAGGCAGATAAAATGAAATTCATGGTAAATGGAGATCAAGTTACAGATACATATTATATATTATAATAAGAGAAACATCCTCCTCTTTTTCCCCCCCAAAATCTTTTAAATGATCAAGTATGGATGATTTTGATAATGTGGTGAAAACAGTGGAATGACATATTAGTGAAATTTGCTGTTCGGGTTTGGAATTAAAAGCAGTACATATTGCTCAGAATCTAAAGCACTAAGTTGACAAGTTAGAAAAATTAAGTGAATGCAGCAATGTTTCAGGTTCAAGCAGTAATCTCTTCCACATGATTTTTCACTTAAGTTCTGACAAATATTCAAAATCACATCAAGGACAAACTTGGCTGAAATCACTTCATTTGTATTTATTTTAAAAGCAAAAATATAGTTATATAATATCAAGCCTGATTCTCAGATGTGATCTCTTATATCTGTAGAACTCATTTGATTGATTTTCAGCCAAAGGGTGATGATATTTCTGGTTTTTCTGCCAACAAAGAGCAGTGTGTGGTCATGGCCAGTAAGATTTGTAGGCCTTTGATTATTTTCCTGCCAGTGTTCCCTCTACCTCAGTAAGTTACCTATTCTACGTTCCTTTTATTTATTCAGTGAACCTTTAATATTATCATTTTGATGCCAGACACTGTTCTAGGAACAAGGGTTTCACAGTGTACAAGTCCTTACTTGTCAATATAGAGAGACAGAAAATGAACTGGTGAATGATTAGATGAGATAACTTCTCTTTGTGATGACTGCTATTAAGATAGTTCTCTCTATCTTTGATAAGTCTATGGTGTATTGGATTACAGACTTAATGGTATATTGAGGAGCTATATTAAATAATATTATACCTTTCTATGGGCTTCCTTGGTACTCAGCTGATAAAGAATCCACCAGCAACTCAGGAGACCCTGGTTTGATTCCTGGGTGGGGAAGATCCTCTGGCAGAGGGCATGACAATCCCCATGGACAGAGGAGCCTGGTGGCTACAGTCCATGGGGTTACAGAGTCAGACAGGACTGACTGACTAAGCACAAGACAGCACATGCCTTTGTAGGTGGCAGATATTTAGTTTAAAACTTGAATATTGAAACAGGAAACTGAAGAATAGAAGAGAAGCATCCCAGATGGAGAGGCAACAGATATAAAGGCCCAAAGAGGCAATGAATTTTATTGTTATATTTTTAAAAACTGGCTTCAAGGCTGGCCCATGAGACAATCTTTCGAGCTATATAAGTCTTATATGTAGGGAGAGTGATTTCCTGCTGGAGCATATCATTCCCTGAAATTATAGTGAACTTGATGGTACGATGCTGGGCAAGCAGTCATTAAACAGGTTGTTAATCTTTCTCCGGGACACATCTTCACTCACTTTGCACTTCTGTTCCCCTTCAGTTCAGTTCAGTTGCTCAGCCGTGTCTGACTCTTTGCGCCCCCCCCCCCCCACCCCGGACTGCAGCACGCCAGGCCTCCCTGTCCGTTACCGACTCCCGGAGTTTACTCAAACTCATGTCTGTGGAGTCAGTGATGCCACCCAACCATCTTATCCTCTGTTGTCCCCTTTTCCTCCCACCTTCAATCTTTCCCAGAATCAGAGTCTTTTCAAATGAGCCAGCTTTTTGCATCACGTGGCCCAAGTATTGGAGTTTCAGCTTCAACATCAGTCCTTCCAGTTAACACCCAGGACCAATCTCCTTTAAGATGGACTGGTTGGATCTCCTTGCAGTCCAAGGGACTCTTAAGAGTCTTTCTTCTCTAACACCACAGTTCAAAGGCATCAATTCTTTGGCGCTCAGCTTTCTTTATAGTCCAACTCTCACATCCATACATGACTACTGGAAAAACCTTAGCCTTAACTGGACGGACCTTTGTCGGCAAAGTAATGTCTCTGCTTTTTAACACGCCCTCTAGGCTGGTCATAGCTTTCCTGCCAAGGAGTAAGCATATTTTAATTTTATGGCTACAGTCACTATCTGCAGTAATTTTAGAGCCCAAAAAATAAAGTCTGCCACTGTTTCCACTGTTTCTCCATCTATTTGCCATGGAGTGATGGGACCAGTTGTCATGATCTCAGTTTTCTGAATGTTGAGCTTTAAGCCAACTTTTTCACTCTCCTCTTTCACTTTCATCAAAAGGTTCTTTAGTTCTTCACTTTCTGCCATAAGGGTGGTGTCATCTGCATATCTGAAGTTATTGATATATCTCCCGGCAGTCTTGATTCCAGCTGTGCTTCATCCAGCCCAGCATTTCTCATGACGTACTCTGCATATAAGTTAAATAAGCAGGGTGACAATATACAGCCTTGACAGACTCCTTTTCCTATTTGGGACCGGCCTGTTTTTCCATGTCCAGTTCTAACTGTTGCGTCCTGACCTGCATACAGATTTCTCAAGAGGCAGGTCAGGTGGTCTGGCATTCCCATCTCTTTCAGAATGTTCCACAGTTTATTGTGATCCACACAGTCAAAGGCTTTGGCATAGTCAATAAAGCAGAAATAGGCATTTTTCTGGAACTCTCTTGCTCTTTCAATGATCCAGTGCATGTTGGCAATTTGATCTCTGGTTCTTCTGCCTTTTCTAGAACCAGCTTTAACTTCTGGTAGTTCATGTTTCACGTATTGCTGAAGTACCTGGCTTAGAGAATTTTGAGCATTACTTTACTTGCGTGTGAGAGAAGTGTATTGTGTGGTAGTTGGAGCATTCTTTGGCATTGCCTTTCTTTGGGATTGAAATGAAAACTGACCTTTTCCAGTCCTGTGGCCACTGCTGAGCTTTCCAAATTTGCTGACATATTGAGTGCAGCACTTTCACAGCATCATCTTTTCGGATTTGAAATAGCTCAACGGGAATTACATCACCTCCACTAGCTTTGTTCATAGTGATGCTTCCTAAGGCCCACTTGACTTCACATTCCAGGATGTCTGGCTCTAGGTGAGTGATCACACCATCGTGATCATCTGTGTCATGAAGATCCCTTTTGTACAGTTCTTCTGTGTATTCTTGTCACCTCTTCTTAGTATCTTCTGCTTCTGTTAGGTCCATACCATTTCTGTCCATTATTGAGTTCATCTTTGCATAAAATGTTTCCTTGATATCTCTAATTTTCTTAAAGAGATCTCTAGTCTTTCCCATTCTCTTGTTTTCCTCTATTTCTTCACACTGATCACTGATAAAGGCTAAAGAGTCCCAACCACGAGTCTGGAGGTAAACTTGAGCTACATCTTGTTCTTCGGCTGCCAAGCCTTTAGATTCCCTACAGATAGTGTCTCTCATTTTTATCTGTTTAAAATGCAATTTATGACCCAATAGTGTTTTGTTTTGTTTTGTTTTGTTTTTAGCTTTCTGATCCTGGGGCCGTGTCTTAGTATCTACTTTAGATCAGAGGTTTCCCAAGCTTCTGTAGCAATATATGTATGGGTTACCTCTTTGAGTGGGTGCCTCTTACCCTTCCCAGGCTTCTTTGCCTGTTTCAGTCCCAGTGGGACATTTTTCACGACCTTGGTCCCAGATTCTAGTGTTTGTTACTGTATCTCTGTGTTCAGTTCAGCCTTTGTGTCAAGCCTTGAGGAGCCAGCTGTGAACAACCCAGACACAAAAGCCAACCCTCATGAAACTTACAGGTTCGTGGGAGAGACGGAGATTAAGAATTAGAAGTGTGGGAATTCCCCAGAGGTCCAGTGCTTAGGACTCTGTGTTTCTATTGCAGGGGACATGGGTTCAATCCCTGGTTGAGGATCTAAGATCCTTCATGCCACTCAGTACTGAAAAAAAAAAGAATTACAAGTGTGGTGGACTTTATGAAAGTCAGGATTCTATTGTCAGGCGGGTGTATGCTCTTCGGTTCTTAGTCTCGTCACAACAAAAATTTGGAGTGATGGACATTAAAGCCCCCTCAGCAGGTCACAGCTCTCGGGTCTTGGACAGACCATGTTATAGCTCTCAGGTCTCGAACGGACTGCGCTATAGCTCTTAAATAAATCAATGTTATAGCTCTATTTTATTTAGATAATAGCAGGAAAATCCATCTTCCAGGCGTGTGGGTATGTCGATCCAAAGACGCGAAGAGAAGAGTGCCCCATCGAGTGGGAGAGAGAGAGAGAAAGAGCGTTTGCATGCGTGGGAGAGAGAGAGAGAGAGAGAGAGAGAGAGAGAGAGAGCCTTTTGGCTCTTCTTTTTATATGTTCTTTTCTTCCCCCTGGGCCTGTCCTATGCAAATTGGGCTTAGGCAGGAGCGCTGTTCTACCTGAAGTCCTCACTCCGGTCCTCAGACCTTCCTTTGACCTTCCTCTGCTCTATTTTCTCGGACTTTTCCCTTCCTGTCTTTTAGCCACCGCCATTTTGGACTCCTTTTCCCTATTCTAACTAGCTAACACTATGATACTTATTGCAAGGGGACCAAATATGGTCTCAGGCTGAGGAAGGCGGCTGAGGAAAGACCTTTAAAGTCTTAAGGGTTGAGCAGGAGTTGACCAGGCAAGGGTCTGGAGGAGGGGGAGTGTCTGAAGGCCCTGAGGAACTGAGGAACTGAAGGATGGTAGCGAGCGGCGGCTGCATGGTGCTGGAGTGGCTGAGAGGAGATACCCCACATCCAAGGTCAGAGAAACCCCAGTAAGATGGTAGGCGCTTGAGGGACTGTGAGGAGATACCCCGTGTCCAGGGGCAAAGGAGAAGTCCCAGCAAGATGGGAAGAGGGGCGAATTCACATTTAGAATCAAACCCCATTCCTACCAGAGATACTAAGAGGGCTCAAACAAATCTTGTGCACACCAGGACCCAGGGACTCCACAGAGACTGAGACAGAACTGTGTTCGACCGTCTCCTGTGGGGGTATGGGTCAGCAGTGGACTGCTGCAGGGACAGAGGCTCTGGGTGCAGCAGACTGGGGTATGCCATTAGCCCTCTTGGAGGAGGTTGCCATTAACCCCACCATAGAGCTGCCAGAACTTACACAGGACTGCGAAAAAGACTCTTGGAGGGAATAAACAGAACCTTGTGCACAAGGACCCAGGAGAAGGGAACAGTGATCCCATGGGAGACTGACCCATGACTTGCCTGTGAGTGTCCAGGAGTCTCCAGTGAAGCTGTGGATCAGTGGTGGCCTGCTGCAGGGTTGGAGGCACTGAGTCTAGCAGTACATGCATAAGATCTTTTGAAGGAGGTCACCATTATCTTCATTACCTCCATCATAGTTTGGCCCCAGGTAAATAGCCGGGAGGGAACACAGCTCCACCCATCAATAGAAAATTGGATTAAAAATTTACTGGGCATGGCCACGCCCATCAGAATAAAACCCAGTTTCCCCCTCAGTCATTCTCTCCCATCAAGAAGCTTCCATAAGCCTATCCTTCTCCATCAGAGGGCAGACAGACTGAAAACCACAATCAGAGAAAACTATGCAATCTTATCACATGGACCACACCCTTGTCTAACTCAATGAAATGATGAGCCATGCTGGGTAGGGCCACCCAAGATGGATGGGTCATGGTGGAGAGTTCTGACAAAATGTGGTCCCCTGGAGAAGGGAATGGCAAACCACTTCAATATTCTTGCCCTGAGAACTCCATGAACAGTATGAAAAGGCAAAAAGATAGGACATCAAAAGATGAACTCCACAGTTTGGTAGGTGCCCAATATGCTACTGGAGATCAGTGAAGAAATAACTCCAGAAAGAATGAAAAGAGGGAGACAAAGCAAAAACAACACCCAATTATGGATGTGACTGGTGACAGAAGCAAGATCCGATGTTGTGAAGAGCAATATTGCATAGGAACCTGGAATGTTAGGTCCATGGATCAAGGCAAATTGGAAGTGGTCAAACAGGAGATGGCAAGAATGAACGTCAACATTTTAGGAATCAGCAAACTAAAATGGACTGGAATGGGTGAATTTAACTCAGATGACCATTATATCTACTACAGTGGGCAAGAATCCCTTAGAAGGAATGGAGTAGCCATCATAGTCAACAAAAGAATCCAAAATGCATTACTTGGATGCAATCTCAAAAACAACAGAATGATCTCTGTTCATTTCCAAGGCAAACCGTTCAATATCATAGTAATCCAAGTCTATGCCCCGGCCAGTAATGCTGAAGAAGCTGAAGTTGAATAGTTCTATGAAGACCTACAAGACCTTCTAGAACTAACACCCCAAAAAACATGTCCTTTTCATTTTAGGGGACTGGAATGCAAAAGTAGGAAGTCAAGAAACACCTGGAGTAACAGGCAGATTTGGCCTTGGAGTACGGAATGAAGCAGGGCAAAGGCCAACAGAGTTTTACCAGGAGAACACAATGGTCATAGCAAACACCCTCTTCCAGCAACACAAGAGAAGACTCTACACATGGACATCACTAGATGGTCAACACCGAAATCAGATTGATTATATTCTTTTGCAGCCAAAGATGGAGAAGCTCTATAGAGTCAGCAAAAACAAGACCTGGAGCTGACTGTGGCTCAGATCATAAACACTTTATTGCCAAATTCAGACTTAAATTGAGGAAAGTAGGGAAAACCGCTAGACCATTCAGCTATGATCTAAATCAAATCCCTAATGATATACAGTGGAAGTGAGAAATAGATTTAAGGGGCTAAATCTGATAGAGTGCCTGATGAACTATGGAAGGAGGTTCATGACACTGTACATGAGACAGGGAGCAAGACCATCCCCAAGAAAAAGAAATGCAATAAAGCAAAATGGCTGTTTGAGGAGGCCTTATAAATAGCTGTGAAAAGAAGAGAAGCGAAAAGCAAAGGAGAAAAGGAAAGATATACCCATCTGAATGCAGAGTTTTCCATCCTCCAGATGGAATACTTATAAGGTACAGAAAAACATCAGAGAGGCTCCTTGTTCAACCTACTGTCATACAGTGCCCTCTGTGTGAAACAATGAGATACTGGACAGAACAGTTTAGATGCATTACGTCTGGTTACAAAATTCACATACGAGAAGTGCCTTTTGTTTGTTTTTTTCTTTGTTCAACTCCATGAGATATTAGTTCAGTTCAGTTCAGTCACTCAGCCATGTCCATCTCTTTGCAACCCCATGGACTTCAGCACACCGGGCTTCCCTGTCCATCACAAACTCCCAGAGCTTACTCAAACTCATGTCCATTGAATCAGTGATGCCATCCAACCATCTCATCCTCTGTTGTCCTCTTCTCCTCCTGCCTTCAATATTTCCCAGCATCAGGGTCTTTTCCAGTGAGTCAGTGCTTGGAATCAGGTGACCAAAATATTGGAGTTTCAGCTTCAACATCAGTCCTTCCAATGAATATTCAGGACTGATTTCCTTTAGGATGGACTGGTTGGATCTCCTTGCAGTCCAAGCGACTCTCAAAAGTCTTCTCCAACACCACAGTTCAAAAGCATCGATTCTTCAGTGCTAGCTTTCTTTATGGTCCAACTCTCACATCCATACATGACTACTGGAAAAACAAAAGCTTTGACTAGACAGACCTTTGTTGGCAAAGTAACATCTTGGCTTTATAATATGCTCTTTGGGTTGGTCACAAATTTTCTCCCAGGGGGTAAACATCTTTTAATTTCATGGCTGCAGTCACCATCTGCAGTGTTTTTGAAGCCCAAGAATATAAAGTCTGTCACCGTTTCCATTGTTTCCCTATCTATTTGCCATGAAGTGATGAGACTGGATGCCATGATCTTTGTTTTCTGAATGTTGAGGTTTAAGCCAACTTTTTCACTCTCCTTTTCATCAAGAGGCTTTTTAGAACTTTTTTTGTTTTCTGCCACTTGGTGTCAGATGCATATCTGAGGTTATTGATATTTCTCCTAGCTATCTTGATTCCACCTTGTGCTTCATCCAGTCTGACATCTCCCATGGTGTACTGTGCATATAAGTTAAATAAGCAGCGTGACAATATTCAGCCTTGATGTACTCCTTTCCTGATTTGGAACCAGTCTGTTATTCTGTGGCCAGTTCTAACTGTTGCTTCTTGATCTGCATGTAGATTTCTCAGGAGCCAGGTCAGGTGGTCTGGTATTCCCATCTCTTTAAAAATTTTCCACAGTTTTTTGTGATCCACACAGTCAAAGGCTTTGGCGTAGTCAATAAAACAGGAAGTATAAAGATTTTTCTTTCTGGACACCTGATTACTCATGGTCATATAACTGATTTTAGGCTTCCACTGAAAGGTTGACAGGGTCAGAAACATGAAGTGCATTTCAAATTGTCCCATATAAAAAATGTAAAATTTCCTAGAGTCTTCATTAAGAGGTTAGATTGGAAAAGAGTGTTATTTGCATAATGACATATTAAGAATTTATTTTTAGATTCAAACAGATTATGCTATTTTTGACCCCAATTAACAGAATAATCAAGAATGGAATGCATTTCCTGTATACATCACACGTTACTGACAGTAAGCGGCTTATGGACATCAGTTACTGCCAATATGTCTTTGGCTTTCAATATATTTATAACTTTTTTTCTGTAGGGTGAGTTCCATAAATTGGAATTGAGCTATTAAACATGAGTAAATCTGCAGTTGCAGTGGGATTAGAGGGAACCCAAGAGTGACCAAGTGATTGCCACATCTGTAAAGTCTGTTTCTTACAATTTTTATCAATTTATTAAGCGATGGTTAAATGTTTCACCCAAGCTGCACATTAAAGAAACTGACTTATAAACTAAAGCCCAATAACTCAGTAGTGATGTGAGAAATACAATTTGGGGGATGACTGTATTTGTCTCCTCTATTTAGGACTGTTTTTGACAGTGTCAGGGTCCCATGACTGAGAATGAAGCATTTTGAAATTGTTTAATTATTTCATCTGAATATGATAGCACTCAGAGAATTATTTATTTTCTTCCTTAATATCCATCTTTCTTTCTTTTTTTTTTTTTACTTACAGGGACATGTGAATTAATCAGTGCCCATCATACACAGGCACATGTGAATTAATCAGTGCCCATCATACACAGGCTGTCCTGGTTAAACTTGAAAAGAAATGTGAACAGATGTGCAAAAATAAAATCAAGTTACATCTTCCATCTACTGTAGTTCTTTTCTTTAATACAATTAAATTATATATTTAAAATATGGAGGGTTACTGTGTAATTTTATCTTCAATCAGTAGTATTTGATAAAAATGTTAATTACTTGTTATTAATGATTAAAGTCCATAAACTACTTAAATTCTTCTTATTTGCATTTTATCGTGTAGTTAAGAATGGATTACTAATAACAAATCCTATATATTGACACTATATAGATACTTATAATATCTGCTCTGAATCTAACTTCAGTGATATAAAAATTAGTGGAAAAATACAGATAATTGAATATCATAATTTAAAAACTTCTTTAGTGCTTTTAGGAAGGTGTACAGAGGTACAAAGAAATGTCTAACATAGAATTATGAATCTAGGAATCAGAATACATGATATAAATATTATTTTCAAGTATATTTGAAATATTTTATACTATTTAACATGTAGAATTTAACAAAATGAATCTCGATAAATTAAAAGTGATATTCAATACTTATTTGCTGGCAAAAGATAATAAAAAGAAATGAACTAACTATACAGAGTTTATTTTTTATTGGAAATTAAAGAATATATTTCTACATACATTCTCAGTTAAAAGGGAAAAAATAAAAATAATAAACTATTTAAGATTGAATTGTAGTATATTAAATAACAAAATGTATACAGTGGTACAATGCAGTTCTTAGAAAACAATATATGTTCTTAAATTCAAGAAGTTTGAAATTAATAACCAAATTAAAAAAACAAACTAAAAAATACTAGCAGGAAGATAATAAAAATGATAAAGATAACCAGAAAAATTACAAAGTTGGTTGATAAAACCTAATAATTGATATTATATAAATTGTCATAGACTTACACAATTTTGTGTGATACATTATTTTAGAAGACTAGTTTTTCCTAATTCCAAAACTGACAAGCACAGGACAAGAGAAATATAGACCAATTTTATTTCTGAATAGGAAAACCAAAAACACATGTGATTTAATATTTCTCCCTATATGTCACATCTTTGTTCTCCTTGCGTCATCCAGTTAGCCACACATGGTCCTCTCAGACTGGAAGCAGAAGTACCTGAGGACAAGTGAAAACAATCCATCTCAAGGTTCAGGCTCCAGAAAGGCACAGAGTGACTTCCACGCACCTGCTGTTGGTAAAGGACCTGCCTGCCAATGCAGGAGACGTAAGAGAAACTGGTATGATCCCTGGGCTGAGAAGACCCCCTGGAGGAGGGTGTGGCAGTCCACTCCAGTGTTCTTGCCTGGAAAATCCCAATGGATAGATGGGCCTGGCAGGCTATGTAGTTCCTGGGGTCTCAGAGAGTCGGACGTGACTGGGCAACTACCCCACATGGTCACATGCCTAGTCTAAAGTCAAGAGGTGTGTAAATACATTTCTCTTGTAATAAAGCAATGGAAAGAGTGTGGATGCATGGAGAATTAAAAGATCATGTCATTAATTGCACTGACCACAGAACTATATCATTAGAAAATCATCTACCTTAAGAGATGAAAGTAGAAAAGCTTGTAACCACCTAAATAAATATCCAAAAAGCATTTGCTAACATTTACATTTATAATAGGTCCTTAACATGTTAAAAAGAGAGCAAGGCTGTCTTAACTTTGTAAGTTGTGTCTACCAGAAATATACCACAGATATCCTAAAGGTGAAATATTAAAAACATTCCTTTTAAAATAAAAAGGCAAGGATATCTACTGTACCCATTTTTCAACATTTTACTAGAGTTTAGCCAATACCATAAAATAGAAAAAACACATATGAGTTTGAGCACCAATAATGGATAGACAAACATATATAACCTTGTATATTGTTAAAGTGACATTTCACATCATTGGGAAAAACAGTCTTATAATAAATGGTGTAGACAATGCACCCCAGGTCAAGTCATTCCTGGGATTGCCAAGATTCAATATCTGATTGATGTTGACATCACACAGCTCTGACAGGCCATCAGTGGGGTCAAGTGAGACTTTTGGAACTGCATTACAGCTCTGCTTCTCCACTGGACAATTCTGCTTATTCTTTTTCCACTCTACAAGTGTTAATCCCTGAAAAACATATGTACACAAAATTTTGTCTAAGAGTCTGGCAAAGTTAACAAAACACCTCTTTAATAAAACACAATCTACTTCCTGCCAAGAAAAGCTATGACAAACCTGGACAGTGTGTTAAAAAGCAGAGACACCGCTTTGCCGACAAAGGTCCATATAGTCAAAGCTACAGTCTTCCCAGTAGTAATGTACAGATGTAAGAGTTGGACCATAAAGAAGACTGAGTGCCGAAGAACTGATATCTTTGAATTGTGGTTCTGGTGAAGACACTTGAGAGTCCTGTGGACTGAATGGAGATCAAATTAGTCAATCCTAAAGGAAATCAACCCTGCATATTTATAGGAAGGACTGGTGCTGAAGCTGAAGCTCCAATACTTTGGCCACCTGATGTTTCAGTTCAGTTCAGTCCTCAGTCATGTCTGACTCTTTGTAACCCCATGGACTGCACCATGCCAGGCTTCCCTGTCCATCACCAACACCTGGATCTTGCTCAAATTCATGTCCATCGAGTCAGTGATGCCATCCAGCCATCTCATCCTCTGTCATCCCCTTCTCCTCCTGCCTTCAATCTTTCCCAGCATAGGGTCTTTTCTAGTGAGTCAGTTCTTTGCATCAGGTGGCCAAAGTATTGGAGCTTCAACTTCAGCATTCCAGTGAGTATTCAGGACTGATTTCCTTTAGGATGGACTGGTTGGATCTCCTTGCACGCCAAGGGACTCTCAAGAGTCTTGTCCAACACCACAGTTCAAAAGCATCAATTCTTTGGTGCTCAGCTTTCTTTATGGTCCAACTCTAACATCTGTACATAACTAATGCAAAAACTATGGCTTTGACTAGAAGAACCTTTTTTTTGCAATGTAATGTCTCTGCTTTTTAATGTTTGATGCTTAGAGCCGACTTATTGGAAAAGATCCTGGTGCTGGGATAGATTGAAGGCAAAAGAAGAAGCGGGCAGCAGAAGATGAAAAGGTTAGACAGCATCACCAACTCATTTGACATGAATCTGAGCAAACTCCAGTAGATAGTGAAGGACAGGGAAGTCTGGTGTGCTGCGCTGCATGGATTTGTAAAGAGTTGGGCAGGACTTAGTGACTGAACAATTAACAACAATTCCTTTCATGAGGGTTTCACTCTTATGATCTAATCATCTCCATAGAGGCCATAATTTAACATATAAATTTGGGGGTAGGGCACAGAAATCCAGTCCACAGCAGATCTCTTCTGTAAAACTCAAAAGCTGAAGTGGATGATTTCTAAGGTTTCTTCCAACATTCCTGCATGTGTATAGATTCTTTTTCTTCCTTTTTCCATAGAAAGGTATTAAAGAAAGTGTTAAAGGGACAGTCAGTCTTAAGATTATATATAAATGAGTCAGAACAGAAGAAGCACTGAATTATTTCACTGAAATATAAGTAATTTTTACTTATATATAAAAAATAAATAAGCCATTGGAATAAAAATCAATGGTGGTTTTTGTTTGTAACTGATCAGAAATTGAAATCTGTCTAGCTCAGTAAATATGAAATATATTCCTCTCATAATAAGGAAAGTCATGGATGACAGTAACAATGGAAATAAGCTCTTATTCACTGTTAGGATCTGTTCTTCTATTGTTGCTCCCCTCTACCTGTCGATATCTTCACTGGAGACAAGACCATCGACAACTATACTAACATCCTGAGAACTGCCTTATCAGAAAAGAAAGGGACATTTATTAACAGCTCTGGTATGAAAAAAAATTGTGAGTGAGACTCCAGTATTCCATCAGGGGTCTTTTTATCAGAGAAAGAGAAGTAATGGCAGTGATGACCACTTAGGCAGTTTTTGAGCAAGCTCTCCTGTTAGATATTTATGGCAGTTGAATAAAATATTTTTAGGAACCAGAAAAGTAAATGCGTAGAATGTGTATATACATTACTACTTAAACTATGCCACTGCTGAGAATGAAAATGTTGGTATTTGAGAATGAAATGTTATGACCAGTGTAAAATAGGATCATAGTTGGCTAGTGGGGAAATATAATTTCCTTTTGTTTGACTGAAAGAGACTGACAATTATTGTGGAAACCTAGAAAAAACATTTTCCATCCAAAGGGGTATATTGGTATAAAGCAGCAATATTATAGGGTCTTGTTGTTCTGATATATTTTAAAAAGCTGGAAATGTGTACTTTTGTGTGAATTTAAGACTTTTCTTTTATAGCTGATTTCAATTTTTTGGTCAGTACTGCTGTGTTGACAAACCTTCATTCAGCCTATGAGCAAGCAGTTTGCTGCCACTAGTCTAAATCAGACAAAATTATTTTAAATCTTTTTCTGCCTTACTCATAAAAATATATATTCTCTGAAGTACTCCTGTCTCTGTCCTACATACATTTTGACTTAAATCATAATTTATACATAACCTTAATTCACAAGAGATTTATATTGTAGTGTATTTATTCTGTACTGTAAGATATTTATCTTGTACTGATTTATGGTCTAAGATGTAGGGTACTGATGCGTCTTGTCAAGTAATTTGTCCCCTCAAGCAAGTGGAGCAAGATAGCATATACTCAAATATATGTATGGAACTAAGGTTCATGGAACTAAGTATCTGTGTGTGTGGTGCAGGGTAAGGGGTTGGTAGGGTCTAAAGAGGAAGGAAGTGGCCCTTGATTACAAAAAGGTGAGCCCAAGTTTCCTGATCTGGTGCTCTGTTTTCATCTAGCTCTGATGATCTCATAATTAGAAATGTGTGGGTGAAGCATTTGAGAAAACAGAAGGGAATCTCAAAGTATCCATTGCCTTCTAAATAATTATTTTGATTTTGGAGCCTTTTAAATAGCAAAGACTTGGGACAAAGCTCTTTTTGTTCCATCCATGATATGGCTCCCAGATTTCCACACTACAGTTAACTCTCGTGATTCATCATCCCCAAGTAATATCTCTAACTGACATATTGTAAAACATGTCTGAAAAGGAAAGATAAATGTCTATTGATGGCTGATGGAGGGAATTGGAAAGCAGGTAAACCACCTATGTAGTTCATTTCATAAGTAGTTTCTGCCAAGGCTCTTGAGGACAAGGCCCCAAGATGGAAGAATGAGAATAGGGGTGAGATGTTAAGACTGAAAAAGTGACTGTGGAATGACAAATTTGTTCAGCATACAGGGTGTGTAATATCACCCATATATTAGCTTTTGAATTATGCCCTTTCTATATGCTTTGGTGTTCTCCATATATTTTTCAAATAAATAATTCTTGCCAGTTACAAAGACTATTAGTAGTCATTTACATTTATTCATAGCTCACCTGTTGGAGACCTAACCCAAAACTGTAAGTATAATAAGAAAATGTTAAGACCAGTATAGCTTCTGTTCTTGTACATGTAATAGATTTTTATAAGTAATTGTATATTTTGTCTTCATGACTTAATATTTAAAGATTATTTTTTATTGGTGGATATTTTTAGTGACAAATAATTGTAGGTAATTTGTTGTATTTTATGTTTGTATTTTTAGTTTTGTGGCTATGTTTATGTTAAATATAAATATTTAATATTCTTTCTTTTCATATTTTTACACAGACATATGCTATTTCTGTAAGCTTTTTTATCCTAATTCTTGAATATACAATTTTACTTTTATTACAAACAGTAGTATTCAGTTATGCATGATGGTGATCTAGTCACTAAGTCCTATCTGACTCTTGCAACCCCATGGAGGAGCCTGCCAGGCTCCTCTGTCCATGGGATTTTCCAGGCAAAAATACCGGAGTGGGTTGCCATTTCCTTCTCTATCAATTATGCATAGAGTTTTATAAATTGTGTCAAGCTTATGGAAGAATTTAGATAAAAGTAAATTGTATACACAGTTGAGACTTTGCATCACACAGTTTTACCCTAATAATAAATAGGTAAAGGAAAATGATGACTGATGTGCTCAGAGATGCCCAATATTTGGCCCCTGAATTCTTGGCCCTCAGCGAAGATCTCTGTGCCCAACCTGGATGCAGAAACAACTGGACACCTGGTCCTCAAAGGATGATGAAAAAAACAAAACTCGGCTGATGGTCATTTCATAGGCAATATGTAATAAACAGACGAACCAACACTAGATGGACAACTCTGACTTTTGTTGAGATGCAAACTCTAAGGACCTTATCACAATTGTGGCCATAATTGGTTAAGGAATCCCAATAGACAGAGATGGAATGGAGTCTTATGATGAATTACTTTGCTTACAGGATATAAAGTTGTGTGACTTTTTTGCCCAAGTTCATGGCATAAGCATAATGTTTATTACAATTTCATGTACAGATTTTCCTTTTGGACTGTTAATAATTACTGATTCAATTTCTTTAATAGAAACAGGCCTATTCAGATGTCTGTTTCTTCTTATGTGAGTTTTGTCAGATTGTGTCTTTCGAAGAATCGAGCCATTTCCTCTTTTCTGTTTTGTGGCCATGAAAGTGAAAGTGAAGTCGCTCAGTCGTGTCTGAGTCTTTGCGACCCCATGGACTGTAGCCCACCAGGCTGCTCAGTCCATGGGATTTTCCAGGCAAGAATACTGGAGTGGGTTGCCATTTCCTTCTGCAGGGGATCTTCCCGACCCAGGGATCGAACCCGGGTCTCCCTCATTGTAGGCAGACTCTTTACCGTCTGAGCTATTCCTTTTAATGTGCTCTTTCCTTTCATTTCTGATATAAGTAATTGGTATTCTTTCTGTTTAAACGTCTTAGAAGCATGTTGATTTTATTGATCTTATCAAAGAGCCAGCTTTTGGTTTTATTTTTTCTACTGGTTTCCTATTTTCAATATCATTTATTTCTACTCTCATTATTTCTTTACTTCTGCTTACATTAGATTTAATTTGCTCCTCTTTGTTTAGTTTCCTAAGGTGAAATCTTAGATTATTATTTTAGATATTTTTCTTCTTTTCTAATATATGCCTTGTAATAAAATGCCATATTTTTCTCTAAGCACTGGTTTCTCTGCATACTGTTTTTTAAGTCATGTTTTCATTTTCATCTAGCTCAAAATTTTGTTTTCTTGAATTTTTTATTGAAAATTTGCTGTTTAACCTCTACATATTTGAGGATTTTCCAGTTATCATTTCTTTTTGATTACTAGTTTAATTCAGTTATGGTAAGTTAGTAGATATTGCATTGTTTCTATTCTTTTAACTCTATTAAGCTATGTTTAGTGGCCAAGATGTTTCATATTAGTTTGAGAAAATGATATTCTGCTGTTGTTGGATGAAGTAGTCCATAAATGTCAATTATATCCAGTTAATTCATGGTGGTGTTGAGTTCAGCTTATGTCCATACTAATTTTCTGCCTGCAAGATCTGTCCATTTTTGAGTGAGTAGTGTTGAAGTCTCCAACTATGATAGTGGATTTATCTGTTTCTCTTGGCTGTTCTGTCAGTTTTTAATCTCACATAGTCTGATGCTCTATTGTGGATGCATACATACTAAAAAATATTATTTCTTTTGGAGAATTGACCATTTTGTCAGTACATAATGCTCTTCTTTATCCTTGATAAGTTTCCTTCCTTTTTAGTCTGCTCTGTTTGAAATTAATATGGCTACCCCTGCTTTCTTTTTGATTTTTGTCAATATGGTATATTTTTTTCCATCCATTTACTGTTTTGGCCGTCAAAAATATGTAAAATAAAGTTAAAAAATAAATTTTTGTTTTCTGTTGGAATATAATTGGTTTGCAGTGTTGTGTTAGTTTCAAGTGAACAACCAAGTGATTCAATTATACATATATCTGTTCTTTTTCAGATCTTTTTCCTATTTAGTTATTACAGAATTTTGAGTATAGTTTGTACTATGCAATATATCCTTGTTGATTATGTATTCTATGTATAGCAGTGTGTATATGTTAATCCCCAAATCCCAATGTATCCCTCCCTCTTCCCTTTGGTAATCATTAGTTTGTTTTCAAAGTCTGTGAGTCAGTCTGTTGTCTCTTTTGTGAGATAAGTTCATTTGTATTGTATTTTAGATTCCGAATATAAGTTGTAGCACATGGTATTTGTCTTAGTCTGACTTACTTAGTATGATAATCTCTAGGTCCATCCATGTTGCTACAAATGGCCTTATTTCATTCTTTTTATGACTGAGTACTATTCCATTTTTATATGTACCATAACTTCTTTATTTTTTATTTTTTTATTTTTACTTTTTCATTTATTTTTATTAGTTGGAGGCTAATTACTTTACAATATTGTAGTGGTTTCTGTCATACATTGACATGAATCAGCCATGATTTACATGTATTCCCCATCCCGATCCCCCCTCCCACCTCCCTCTCTACCCGATCCCTCTGGGTCCATAACTTCTTTATCCACAGACCATAGGTAGGATACTCCTTGGCATAAATTGCAACAATATCTTTTTGGATCAACCTTATAGAATAATGAAAATAAAATTATTTATTGGAAATAAACAAATGGAACCTAGTTAAACTTAAAGACTTTTCCGTAACAAAGGAAACCATAAACACAATGAAAAGGCAACCCATAGAATGGGAGAAAATATTTGCAAGCAGTATAACCAACAAAGGATTAATCTCCAAAATATACAAACATCTCATGCAGCTCAATATCAGAATAATGAACAACACCAATCAGAAAATGAACAGAAGATCTACATAGACATTTCTCCAAAAAAGACATACAGATGGCCAAAAGCACATAAAAAGATGTCCAGCATAGATAATTATTAGAGCAATGCATGCCATCCATTTATTTTTAATCTATGTTGCTTTTGTTCAGTCACAAAGTTATGTTCAACTCTTTGCAACCCCATGGCCTATAGTATGTCAGGTTTCTCTGTCCTCCACTGTCTCTTGGAGTTTGCTCCAATTCATGTCCACTGAGTCAGTGATGCTATCTAACCATCTCATCCTCTGCCACCTCCTTCTCCTTTTGCTTTCAATCTTTTCTAGCATCAAGATCCTTTTCAGTAAGTTGATTCTTTGCATCAGGTGGCCAAAGTACTGGAGCTTCAGCTTCAGCAGCAGTCCTTCCAATGAATAGTCAAGATTGATTTCCTTTAGGATTGACTGGTTTGATCTTGCAGTCCAAGGGACTCTCAAGAAACAGTTCCAAAGCATCTGTTCTTCAGAACTCAGGCTTGTTTATGACCCAAATCTCACATCTGTACATGACGACTAGAAAAACCATAGCTTTGACTGTATGGACTTTCATTGGCAAAGTGATGTCTCTGCTTTTTAATATGGTGTCTAGGTTTGTCATAGCTTTCCTTACAAGGGGCAAACATCTTTTAATTTCATGGCTGCAGTCACCATCTGCAGTGATTTTGGAGACCAATAAAAGAAACTCTGTCATTGCTTCCACTTTTTCCCTATTTGCCATGAAGTGATGGGTCTGGATGCCATGATCTTCGTTTTTTGAATGCTAAGTTTCAAGACAGGTTTTTCATTCTCCTCTTGGACCCTCATTAAGAGGCTCTTTAGTTCCTCCTCACTTTTGGCCACTAGAGTTCAATTATCTGCATTTCTGAGGTTGTTGATATTTCTCCTGGCAATCTTAATTCTGGTTTTTGATTCACACAGCCTGGCATTTCGCATGATATACTCTGCATAGAAGTTAAATAAGCAGGGTGACAATATACAAACTTGCTGTACTCCTTTCCCAATTTATATATGTTCTTATATTTTAAAGTGAATTTCTTGTAAAAACACTGTTTGCATTGTGGTTTTTTTTATATTCTTTCTGACAATCTGTCTTTAATTGTTGTTTTTAGACTATTGATGTGCAAAGCAACTATTGAAATAGTTGGATTATTATCTCCCATATTCATTGTTATTTTATGCTTGTTGGCCATTCTTTTTAGCCCTATTTTATGCCTTCCACTCTTTTCTGTGTTTTTTAGTTTTAACTGAGCATTTTATATGATTCCACTTTCTCTTGCCTTCTTGGCATATCAG
Source organism: Cervus canadensis (assembly GCF_019320065.1). Lineage (NCBI taxonomy): Eukaryota > Metazoa > Chordata > Mammalia > Artiodactyla > Cervidae > Cervus > Cervus canadensis. The sequence continues at coordinate 65,750,100 of NC_057400.1, forward strand.
TCATATTTGTTTATTTTTCTTACTTTTTCTAGTGGTTGACCTAAATTTGCACTATAAGTTTACAACTGGTTCAACTCTACTTCCAAATAATATTATTCCATTTCATAAGTAGTATGAGTACCTTATAATATCAAAGTAATCTTAATCCTCCCCTCCTATTCCTTATATCCTTGCTGAGATTCATTTTACTTATACCTGAATGCGTGTGTGCATGTGTGTGTTATACATATATATATATCACATAATTGAATGCATGTGCTATTTTTATTTGAACAAACCACTTTCTGATAGATCAATTAAGAATAAAAAAATGAAAGTTTTTATTTTACTCCCTGTACCTGCTGTGATGATCTTAATTTTTTGTGTAGATCAGGTTTTTGACCTATGTAATATTCCTTCTCTTTAAGGAACTTCTCTTAACATTTCTTGCAGGACAGGTCTACTGATAACACATTCCTTCAATTTTCTGTTGGTCTGAGAGAGCCTTTATTCCTCCTTTACTTTTGAAGGATAATTTTGTAGGGTACAAAATTTTATGTTGGTGGTTTTTTAGTCTCAACAATTTAAAAATTGCAATCCATCCTCTCCTTGCTTGCATGACTTGTAAGAAGTCAAATATATTTATTTTTTCCTTTTATAGATAAGTAATCTTTTCCTTTTCTGTCAGATTTTTTTTTTCTTTAACTTTGATTTTCTGTAGTTTGAAAATATTATGACTAGGTGGTAGTTTTGGAATTTATTTATTTTGGTATTCTCTGGGCTTCTTTTATATGTGGTTTGGTGTCTGATATTAATTTGGGGAAATTTTCAGCCATTACTGTTTCAATTATTGCTGTTATACCTTTCTTTCTTTCTATATTCACATTATATGTATATTATATCTTTTGAAATTATCCCACAGTCTTGAGTGTTTTGTTTTCAGTATTTGTTCACTTTGCTTTTCAGATTTAGCGATTTCCACTGAGATATCCTTAGACACAGTTTCTTTCATCACCTGTGTCCAGTATTCTGATAACACCATCAAAGACATCCTCCTTCTATTACAGTATTGCTGGTCTCTAGAATTTCTTTTTTATTCTTTCTTGGGATTTCCAGCTCTCTAGTTACATCTGCTATTGCATGCTGTCTACTTTATCCATCAGAAGAGTAAGCATATTAAGGCAGGTGTTTTAAATCTTGTTCTGATAATTGGTGTCCTTACCATGTGTGGTTCTGTTGTTTGCTTTGTCTCTTCCACATTATGTTTTTTGCCTTTTGGTATGCCTTGCAAATTTTTCTGGATAGCTGCACATGATATGAAGTAAAAGGGCTTTAGTAATGTAGTAGTAAGGTTTGTGTGGAAAAGAAGCATTCTATAGTCCCGTGATTAGATATTAGTCTGTGGTGATCCTATGCATCTGAGCTGTCAGCTTCATAAGCATTTCTCCATTTTGTTTTTTCTCCCCTTAGGTGAGACTGGATGGCTAGCATGGGCTGCAGTTGAGTATTGCTCATTTCCTACGTGGAAGACTAGAATTGACTAGAGTTGAACATTTCCTTTCCTTGAGGTCGATTAGGTTTTAAAAATACCTTAGCCTGATAGGCTCTGGTTAATTAATTTCTCCTGTGGGCAGGCCTTGTTGAGTGGAGGGCTTTGTCATATTTCAGAATGGTTCCTTTTCCCCTCCCTCTGTCCAATGGATGTTTCTCTGATGTTTGTGAGAAATCTGTGAGAACCTATTAGAGCCTCTGGAGACTAAATCTCACAAAATTGTAGGGGCTCCCCTATAACTGGATCTCCCTGGAGCTGTTAGCTGTCAAAGTTGTTCATTCTGAGCCTCAAGCAGTTAATCAGTTATAATTCAGGTTTTCCTGCTCTGGCATTAATCCCTGTTGTAGTTTTCCCCTGTGAATCTACGCTCAGGTAAGCCATGATCCCTGGTATTCATCTATCTGTATCTCTGGTCTTGCTGACAGAAGTTCATCTCATGTCCTTATTTTCTTAAAGATTCTAAAAGAATTGTTGATTTTTTGGTCTGGTCAATTTTTCAATTGTTTAGAATGAAATGGCCACTTCCAAACTCCTTACATGTAGAACCAGAAACTGGAAGTTCCCTCACCTTGTCTTTTAACCTCTGTTTTAAAAAATTTCCTTATGTCTACCTTCAAGTTCACTAGTTTTATCTAACATGAGATTAACCTAATAGATTAAATTTCTAACTTAATATATTATATTTTTAATATATTATTTTAATTCTTTATTTTATATTTGAAACATATTATTTCTAACTTGTATCTGTTTTTGAATTTGCCTGCTTTTTCAGTTTTATGTATTATGGTTATTCTTTTCTTATGCTTTTCATTCTTTGTATATTTGATTATTTAAACAGATGAATTTTGTATTCCTCACAAATGTCCTATTTGTTTAAAATTCTTGTGATTTTAAATTTATTCATTTTCTCATGATTCTAATGGTGAACTGTTATTCATATGCTTTTTAGTGTAAGATGCTGTGAATTCATCAAATTCACTTGTGAGAAATCTGTTCAGCTTTGCATGACTTCCACTCCCCCTGACCCATGGGAGTATCATTTGGCAGATACCCTAGTTTGTCACAGTCTGTGATCACTTTTGCACGTTTGTAAACTTCTGAGTTTGGAAACCACATGCAAAATGTAGTTTCCATCCTTGGGCCATGTGGAGAAATGCTTTTCCCTCTCACAGCCCAGGAATACATAGCAAAGCATTGCAGTCTTTTTTTTTTTTTCCATGCCAGGGGACCTGAGTTTCTAGAACTTTGTTGCTATAGCTCTTTAAAGTTACTTCTTTTATGTGGGAAGTCTCCATTTCTATAGTCACTCCAAATGGAACCAAGAATATTTATTCTATGCCTGAATAGCCATGAAATAAAGCTCTTGGTCTACCAAGAAGGACATTTTGCATTAACACGCTCACGTGTACCAACATACACAAGCACATATACACACATACACATAAATACACTCTAGGGCAGTTAGAGTTTCACTTTCCATTTGGGTTTACAATTCTGTTTCTAAAATCTATGTGTAATACTTTATATCCTGTGATTGTGGTTTGATATATTTTATCCAGTATCATTAGCATTTCAACAGATGGTTTTCCAGGTAATTAGTCCACTTAATTTCTTTACATTTAAAAAATAAATACAAAGCAATGTAAACTTTAATAATTGCTTTATCACTTCATCAGCAGTTATGGTTACCGTCATGAATGTTGAATGTGAAAAAGTATCATTTTATGTATAATGATTCATTCAGATTTTTCTGATTCTTACTGAAGTTCTCTTTTCTTCAACTTTTTGCCTTAAATGTTGGAGACTCTTACTTTCATTTGGGTATTTGATTTTATTTTCCTGTTAAGAAGAGAGAAATTTGGCTGTCATTTGATGTTATTGTGGATTAATGCTTCTCCAGAGCCCATATAGTGAAGTTAATGTTTTGAACTAGTGAAGTATTTATTATTTCAAATTATGAAATGATACATTTTCATTTGTTTCATCTGCAAGAGTGGATGATTTTGGACTTAACGGTAAATTAGAGAGCACAACAAAATTACACTTGACCAACTGGGATGACTGGGCAATCTGATGCTTCTTTTAGAGTTATTTGAGATGTTGATGTCATATTTCTTTTAATTTCTTTCCTTTACAAACTCAATCTGAACTTTTTTTTCCTTTGTTCAAAACTTCCATGTAAGATTCCAAATATTTTGTTTAAGTTTAATGGTTTTGCTTCGTATTTAATGATTTATATGTTGTGTACATGCCCTTTGGTTGATGTTCTGAATTCCATTTCTATGCATTTCATAAATATTCCTCCTTCTAGTTAAGAATTTCTAGAAATAAAACAAATATTGTTTTGTAGCATATCTCTTTTATTCATATAGGGATTATTATGCTGTATTGATTTTATGGAACAGTTCTTCAAGCAGTTGTACTGCAATATTAAATTTTCAAAATACCCTTAGGCATCATGGTACAACAAAGCAGATTCGTGACATCTGAGGTTGACTGATGAGACTAATAGAAAATTAAACAACCAGTAGGCTTTGTTTGGTGTTATTTCAAGGAGGAAACAGAGAGATCAATAGTAGAGGTGGAATTTTTATTTTTAACAGATGTATTTATCTATATTATGTTTGGTAACTTTTATTTAGAATAATGTGATATATAAACACATACATATATAGAGAGAGACATTATACATGTATACATATGTGTTTACAGACACATTTTTATACTACTCATTGTTTCTATAGCATAGATCATAATTACCAAACACTGGTGAAGTTTTTTATTAGTATTGACATTTTTCTAGAGAAGGAAGAGAAGGAAAAAGTATTCCAGATATTGTTAGTTTCTTTTCAAAAGAGTTTTATCTGTATGGACATTTCCTTTGCTAATTTGCATGTCTCATCACTATTAAAGCTCTAGTGCACACACTAGTACCTTAACATGTAGTACTCTTTTTCATCTATAGCTTTTAGAAAAAATTATAAACAAGTTAGTCTTCCAAGAAGCACTGTTTGAAAGAATATTTTTTAGTTAATAATTTTGATATTTTTCTTCAGTTGATCTTAATACCAACCAACATTCCAAGTTCATACATATTCACATTGTTACCAAAGTTGGGTTCAGCTGTGTGCTGCTCAGAAAGCAATGCTTGAGAGGCAAATGTTGATAGGAAACTTTCTCTAATCAGAAAAACTGGCAATCTGGGGAGAAGATGAATTCATAACCTAAAACCAACACTGGACATTTTGATAGACTGTGAAAATTTTTCAAGAGAAAGGGGACGTAACCTCAGTTAATCATTGAGATATAGGACTGGAATTGTAGCTATTTCTCACTGTGTGCAAGCTTATTTACTTCTCATGATCTTTTGTCTTGATACTGTCATGTTCACACAGTTTGCCTGTAAATTGCTGAAGAAAAGAGAAGAGATCTTGTCATCTCTTAATTACTTGTTCATTTTTATTTCTTTAATCTACATAAAGAATCAACAGGTTAGGCAAGGTATTATGAGACAAAAACATTTGAGAGGTGTGCATAGGCCAGAGATGAGTAAAGCATGGGGTTGCCTGGTTTAGGATAGTTGCAATAGTTTTAATAAAGTGACAAGACAAAAAGGGGCCTTTTGCATAGAGCTCTTTCCTGCAAAGGTTCTTTCCTGTCAAAAGCTGCTTGTAAATCTCCACTTCTTAGAATATCATATTTCTATGGGATTACGAAGAATTATAAAAAAAAAAAAAAGATCTTAATGATCCAGATAGCCATGGTGGAGTGATCACTCACCTAGAGCCAGGCATCCTGGAGTCTGAAGTCAAGTGGGCCTTAGGAAGCATCATTGCAAATAAAGCTAGTGGAGGTGATGGAATTCCATTTGAGCTATTTCACGTCCTAAATAATGATGCTATTAAAGTGCTGCACTCAATATGCCAGCAAATTTGGCAAACTCAGCAGGGACCAAAGGACTAGAAAAGGTCTGTTTTCATTCCAATCCCAAAAAAAAGTAATGCCATCGAATGTTCAAACTACTGCACAATTGCACTCATCTCACACGCTAGAAAGTCATGCTCAAAATTCTCCAAGACAGGCTTCAACAGTACGTGAACCATGAAATTCCAGATGTTCAAGCTGAATTTATAAAAGGCAGAGGAACCAGAGATCAAATTACCAACATCCTTTGGATCATCAAAAAAGCAAGAGAGTTCCATAAAAACATCTACTTCTGCCTTATTGACTATGCCAAAGCCTTTGACTGTGTGGATCACAACAAACTGTGGAAAATTCTGAAAGAGATGGGAATATCAGACCACCTGACCTGCCTCCTGAGAAATCTGTATGCAGGTCAAGAAGCAACTGTTAGAACTGAACATGGAATATTAGACTGGTTCCAAATTGGTAAAGGAGTCTGTCAAATTAGTATATTGTCACCCTGTTTATTTAATTAATATGCAGAGTATATCATGCGAGATTCCAGGCTGGATGAAGCACAAGCTGGAATCAAGATTACTGGGAGAAATATCAATAACCTCAGATATACAGATGATACTACCCTTATGGCAGGAAGTGAAGAGGAACTAAAAAGCCTCTTGATGAAAGTGAAAGAGGAGAGTGAAGAACCTGGTTTAAAACTCAGCATTCAAAAAACTAAGATCATCTCATCCAGTCCCATCACATCATGGCAAATAGATGGGAAACAATGGAAACAGTGAGAGACTTTATTTTGGGGGGCTCCAAAATCACTGCAGATGGTGACTGCAGCCATGAAATTAATAGATGCTTACTCCTTGGAGGAAGACTATGACTGACCTAGACAGCATATTAAAAAGCAGAGACATTACTTTGCCACCAAAGTTCTGTCTAGTCAAGGCTATGGTTTTTCCATTAGTCATCTATGGATGTGAGAGTTGAGCCATAAGGAAAGCTGATCACTGAAGAATTGATGTTTTTGAAATGTGATGTTGGAGAGTACTCTTGAGAGTCCCTTTGACTGCAAAGAAATCCAACCAGTCAATCCTAAAGGATATCAACCCTGAATATTCATTGGAAGGGCTGATGCTGAAGCTGAAACTCCAGTACTTTGGCCATGTGATGTGAAGAACTGAGTCATTGGAAAAGACCCTGATGTTGGAAAAGATTGAAGGCTGGAGGAGAAGGGGACAACAGAGGATAAGATGGTTGTATGGCCTCACCGACTCGATGGATATGAGTTTGACCAGGCTGCATGAGTTGGTGATGGACAGGGAGGCCTGGCATGTGGGAGTCCGTGGGGTCATGGAGAGTAGGACTTGACTGAGTGACTGAACTGAACTGAACAAAGGTCCATCTTTTATACCTTCTTCATGCTGACATAGGGTGCCATATCCATAGCGTGGAAGATGAGAGCGTGGGTTTGTAGCATCTCTTTGGAGACAGTTTTAGTTGCCAATTTATGAATATGGTTAGAACAAGTTACAATTGTGTGTGTGTGTGTGTGTGCACAAATGAGATGGATGATATAGTTGGATAGCATCACTGACTCAATGGACACGAACCTGGACAAACTCTTGGAGATAGTGAGGAACAGGAAGGCCTCAGGTACAGTCCATGTGGTCTCAAAGAGTTGGACGTGAATACTGACTAAACAACAATAACATATAGGTTATAATAAGCAGTAGTGTTAATACCATTCTTTTAAGGCCAGTTCTTAGAATTTTGCTAGCCATAGATTCACTGCTACTCAAGATGGATAAGTTTATGTCACAACTGGCCTCTGGTCATCATGCAGCTAGCTTTCCCCCTCTGGTGGCAGTTATAGTATCTATAAAACAGCTCAGGGATATCCATCAGAAACTTCATCAGTGATTCTATGTCCTAATCATTAGCTGCTTGAACTTGCTCTTTTGTGACTCAGAGAGGCCTAGGAGGAGACTTCAGCTTTTCTATGAACAAGATGCAGGGGACATACAGGGACCTTTGTACTTGGAGGGTCCAACAGATTTCTGCTTGGTTCATAGTTGTTTCTTTGTTGATCTATTTATGTTCAACTGATTAGTGTATCAGGTTCTAACCCTTGTTACACCAGGGGTCCTTAGCTGTGTTTTGTAACCCTTGTTAAGTTGTTCAAAAGTTTGTCTCAATATCTTCATTTGTAACACGGTAGTAGAATCCACTTCATAGGATTGTGTTGAGGACACTTTTATACATATAGATAGTTATAACAGTTCATGGTACACAGTGGTCATTTAGTAACTGCTAATTATTATTATTTGCTATTTGTTTAAAAAGCTAAAAAGAAATATTTTGTCATAAATTATTGTTAGTTTCACAGCATCTTTGGTATCCATGACATTAAATTCTGTGAATTCTACCTTCATAAATACTTTTATATCTGTCCTAGACATTTCTGTCTCCCCAATCACTAATTTTATATAGTCTATAAACTAATATTTCTTATTAGTTTTGCATAAACTAATATTTTTTGCATAAACTAATATTTCTATTAGTTTATGCAATAAGATATACTTATTACATAATTATTGCGCAAAACAATTTTTAGCCTTTCTTGATAAACCAACATCCACATTTCTACTATAATTTATTTCTACACCTAACTAGTCATATCATCTGGAGAAGGAAATGGCAACCCAGGCCAGTATTCTTGCCTGGAGAGTGCCATGGACAGAGGCGCCTGGAGGGCTGCAGTCCATGCGGTCGCACAGAGTTGGACAGGACTGATGCGACTAAGCAGCGGCAGCAGTCATAACATCACTGTGAAAACTTTAGTGGGCTTTTCTAGAAATGAGCTTCAGCATTCTGAGTAAGGAACCAAAGGTGTTTGGTTGTCTTGTGTTGGGGAAATGGTTAAAAATAAAATCTGCTATCCCGGAAGTTCTTTCTACAAGTGTAAAAAATAAAGAAAATAATTTTATATTGAATAAGCATTAACTTGGACTGCTGTATGCATCTTAGGCTATCCAGTAAAGAAATTACAAAGACAGAAAGAGATCCCATGCTTTCATGTAGCTAGGTTGATACAATTCATTATACAAAATTAGGTATTTTATCCAAAGGAAAAATAATCTCTTATCTCTGAGACAAGAAAGAAGTCACCAGTTGTAGCCAGGTCTCTAGAAAGACAGAAACAGGGAGACAGGCTGCAATCCTCCCTGATGTTCCTATTTCAAAAAGATGGCTCCAAGAACCTGAAGAAAGATTCCTGGGGTGAAAAACCAGCAAGAGTCTTATTTAGCTTTTAAAAGATTTAAGTACAATTCAGAGACATCGAAATAACTTACATGAAAGGAGCTACAAGTTTAAATTATAAGGAAATGCTGTTAAGAGAAGAGAGAACCAAAAGTTTCTTTTTCACATTGGGCACTAGGAAAAATTCAAATTTTTGAGATTTGTTATTATTCTTCTTGTCACAGTCTTCAAAAATGACATAATTTTCTGGCAATGCCTTATATCTCCCTGAAGCACATTGTGTCTGTGCTAATTCACACCATACCTTGCTACTTCCATGCCTTTACTAATGTAATTTATTCCCTCATCCTGAGACATCTTTGCTTTCTTTTTCTGGAAAACATCTAGGATCAGGCCAAATACTGCTTTCTCTATGCATTTGCAAACATCAAAACTGCTGTATCTAGTGGGAAATATTAAAAAATAAAATAAAATAAAAACACACTGTTTATCAAGAAGAGGTTTATCACAACATACCAGTAACATATTTCTTATAAAAGATATGTTTTATAGATTAATATAGAATACTATTGCACATATTATGTCTGAATAGGGTAAATGTGAATAGGTTGTTGACCTGAATCAAATAGACTGACAGATATTTCTCCAGCAATAATGTACTTATTTGAGATGAGCAGAAAATGGCAATTCAGAGTCTGCAACCATGGTGAGCTGCCTCCCAAGTACCCCCACAGCAAGGGAAGGAGACCACTTTCTAGAGAGGAGAGGAAGCTGGGAGTGGGAAGGTTATAATGAATCCTTGCCAGGAAAGAAGAGAAGTCTTTCTTCTACTGGTTGGGCTCTGATGTCTCAGTGTGTGAGAACTTCCCCTTCTGGTTTCTCAGCTCTGTTTAAATGAGATGTTTGTTAATTTTTTGCAAGATGCTTGAGAAATATATAAGTTATATACATATATTTGGACTGAGAGTCAATAATCTATATCCACTGTACACAAGGAAACAAATAGCTTCTTCTGATCCCTATGGAATCCTTCAAGCTTCCTACTTTAGGAGCTTCATAGACACAGTAAGGTGAATGAGGTAGAGACTTAGAGCTTCCCAATTTTTAGTGAGTCATTATAAAAAATTGTCATTACAACATATCTATAAATTATAATAAATATGCTGGCAGTTCACTCTGTAGTATAGTCAGCCATATTTTAGCTGAGAGGCATACATCAGCCTATATATCATACAGTTTCCTTAGATTGTATTTGAAAGTTATTAGGCATCCTACTCTTCAACTTCAATTAGCATCATGTCTAAAGCAGGAAGAGAGAAGACACCATATTTCAATTTCCTGAAGAGAAGATTTCATTTCTTTGATAATGTATTTAAGTTGGTAACAATCTGTAAGAACCCTAAATTATTTGTTTTTACCTCTATTTTTATAAAGTAGTAGTCAAATATAAAAAATGAGTGTTGTTATTGTTGTTTAGTTGTGTCCGACTCTTGAGGCCCCATGAAGAGTAGCCCGCCAGGCTCCTCTGACCATGGGATTTCCCAGGGAAGAATACTGGAATTGATCACCATTTCCTTCTCCAGGGGATCTCCTGACCCAGGGATCAAAACCACATCTCCTGCACTGGCAGGGAGATTTTTTACCACTGAGCCATCAGGGAAGCCATGCTTGGTGCGTGTACACTTGTCCATCTTAGAAAAATGTGTTTCTAAGAGTTGTAGAAAACAGAAATGAAATCATATACACTAAATGGGATCTCAAAACCTGGAATGTCTTAAGATCCCAACCAAATTTATTTACATTTTTCTATGTTTCTGCACCTTCTGCTAGGAACATACCTAATGTTTTGCTGTCTAGCAACAGGGCAAGGTAGGTATATTCATGACAAGAACAGATAGCTGTAATATGGATGGTTCATTTGTTAATTAGCAAATGTTACACTCAGTTAACATATTAAGAAGATAATAAATGCCTACCTTATACAGTTATTGTTAAGATTAAATAGCTAATATATGTTTTAAAAAACATAAAAGTCTAGAACATAATAGGCACCCATAAGTGATACTTTTGATTAGGCTGTGTTGTTGTTGATTTTGACAATATTGATAATGATAATGAAGTTATTTCTCTTTATATTTTAAAATTGACTAGAACATATTTGTCTTATTTTTTAGTGTATTCATGCTTGTTGGTGAGAAAAAACAAAACAAAACAAAACATTTGATGCTGTGTAAACATGGACTGTAGCACACCAGGCTCCTCTGTCCATGGAATTCTCCAAACAAGAATACTGGAGTGGATAGCCATCCCATTCTCCAGGGGATCTGCCCAACCCAGGGATTGACCTGGGTCTCCAGCACTTCAAGCAGACTCTTTACTGTCTGAGCCACAAGGGAAGCCCTAGCTTTTCCACTTACTTACCTGCTATATAAACATTATGCATTTATTAAAGTGTTTTAATAGTTTGTCCCTAGATTATATTTTCTTTTTATTTTAATATGAGTATAAACATTCATCTTCTCACCAAATAGATCAGAGCTTATAGCTGTCAGAGTTAGTCTGAATGCTGAAACTTAGAAGCAGACATCTTAATTGTAATATTAAATCAAGAAAAAAAAAATTCAGCACCAATTTTATGCTGTTGGCAAACTTCTGGTGTTTAATTGACTGTTGGGAGAGAATGCTACTTACACAATTGCATTAATAATGATTCCACTGGAACCAGATGAGTCTCCATGTCATATTAGCCCTTCTGAATTAAATCCTGCACTGCTTAACTTCTCTCCGTCTCTTATGAACTTTTCATCATATGATATAAAACATGTCTCCATGGAAACGAAAAGCATTTCCCTTAGAAGACAAAAGGTGAATAATTCCTGCTGAATCCTATCATTATTTTTCAGAGATATATTATTTTATTTTATTACAAATGAAAAAGCTTCAACAGCAGTCTGTACTCTGCAATTAAGAACAGGACAATTTAATCATTTCAATAAGGCTGAAGCAACAGCCACTAAGAGCTATTTTATTAATTTCCTAGAGGATTTGTGGTTGTACAACATTAAAACATGCCTTACAGTAAACTAAATTCCAGGGGGTAAAAATAGTATAGTTCAACCACATAGGATAGGTCAGAAAAGCCCCAGAACAGTATATGAAATATTTGGTCTTCTAACTACCTATCAACAAAATAACACTGTGTCATATCTGTGTTTACCACAGGCTGTCTTATATCATCATTACTTGTTTAAGATTGATTTTTTAAGATTATTAAAAATGCTGATAATTATTTATGACTTCTAATTACTTTGTGTGGAAACTTTATGACAGGGGCCACAATCTCCTACCATGCATGAAGCTTTTGCACATTTCTATTTTCATTATTGTTTTCATGTATTTCTTTAGTAAGTATATATATGATTTATAATCAGAACATAAAACATTACATTGTTTCATCTATGTGCTTTCAAAAAAAAATCATGCAAAAAATGTCAATGACTTTTCATTCCTTACCCTAAGATTTAGGGCTTTCTGTGTTTTACAAAGAAAACACAGCCTATTTTCTGTCTTCCTTTATTACCTCATAAAAATATTTGGATAAGTGTGTGGTATCTATCATTTGCAGCAGATGTGTAACGTTTAAAACACGCTATTAGAAGCAAATTCATAAAGATAAGAAATAGGAGCACTTCATGCATACAGCTATCAAAAACTTCCCAAACTAGTACATTAGACTAGTGGAGTTTTGAGAAGATAAAAATGACTTTAGGAGTAGAGAAGCAATATGTGTGTGCACACATGTGCATATAATATTGTTTAGTCACTAGGTCGTGTCCAACATTTTTGTGTCTCTATGGCCTGTATCCTGCCAGGCTCCTCTGTCCATGGGATTTCTGAGGCAACAATACTGGAGTGGGTTGCCATTTCCTTCTCCAGGGGATCTTCCAGACCCCGGGATCAAACCCGAGTCACCTGCATTACCCATGGATTTTTTACCACTGAGCCACCAGGGAAGCTTGCACATAGTACACACAAACACACACAAACACACACACACACACACACACAAACAAACACACACACACACACACACACACACACACTTTATATATGTACACATATAATGTGTTTGTGTATGTGTTTCATACTGTTGATTAATTTCAGATATTTTCTCTGTATTTCTGCAGCATTCTTAATTTTAATCAAAATTAAAATTAAAGGAAAAACACAAAGGAAAATTTTTTGGTTTCCTCCAATGCAGTTATTAAGAACTTAACCTATTAAATTTTTTTATTTGATAAAACAAGTTGATTATATTGCTCTTTTTTCTCTGAAAATCAAAAATGATGCAAAATAGCAAGTGGTTGTAAACATGAGAAAGGACAGAAGCTGCTCTAACCCCCATTCTTGCTTTAGTAACAAAATCTTAAATTTTATGAAGATACTGGCTCACCTGGAATAAAGACTAGCATCCCAGACTATACTGCAGCAAGTTGAAGACACCTAACTAATTTTGACTAATGTAGTGCTAATGTAAGTAATGGATACATGGCCTTGTAATGAAAGAGATCACTGTATCTTTTTCTTCTTTTCAGCTTTGGTTGTGATCCAGTGGACCATATGGATTTGAGTAATGCTATAAAGTGGCAGAGCAATAAGTTAGAGTGAACTTAAATCCCTGATGTATTGATAATTACTATATCTCTATTATTCTGATTCTTTGCTGTAGAAACTAAATGTATATCCTCTTTAATGCAGAGCATAGCCTTTCATATGAGTGCAAATATTCATTTACTTATTCAGTTAATCAATACTTACTAAGGGTCAACTATACACCAACAACAGATTATTTCATGGCAATTACCTTCTTTTGTGATATGCAGATAATAAACGCAATATAAATAAGTATGAAATTAGAATTGGGTTGAAATAAAGAGAGGATCTTAATGCAAACAGCTTCACAAACTAGAACACTGGAAAATTGGAGTTTTGGAAAGGTGCAAATGCCTTTAAAAGGAGCAGTGATAATGATGGATAGGAACATATAAGCTAAATAATAACATAGTACTTGAAGGGAATAAGGTATTGAAGATGTGTTACTAGCAGAAAAGAATAGGTGCAAAAAGGACTGAAGGACACTCAAAAGCCACAAATTGATGGTAATAACTTCTTGTGGCATGGGAGATCTTCAGAAATAAGTATGTGTATTTATAAATATACATGAATAAATGTAAAAGTTATATTAGGAAAAAATATAATATTAAGACAATTTAAATATATGACTTTAAAACATAATACGTACTTAAAAATTATACAGCCATCAGAAAACACGAAATATACTCTTTAACAAAAGAATGGAAAATTCAAACTAATTGGACAGTGTGGAAAGATATAATATTATGTTTTTACCATATATGAAATTTAACATCTAAAGAAGAAATGAAACTATCCAAAAGTTTTGTTATACTACTCCAGAGAAACATTTGTGTATGTCTCTTTTAAAGCAATGTGTTTATTTGATGTTCAACTTCAACTCTGGTAAATATTTATAAAATATTTTAATGAAAATAGTCCTTTGACTGTGTAGCCTAAATTATTTATTTCCTGTATATATCTGCTTTAAATTATTTTGAAAATAACAATTTTGTCTTATGCTATGGAAAGATGCTTGAATATTTAACAGATCAATTCATAGCATTTAAAAAGTGAAAAGAAAATATTGAGCTCTTTTCAAGAAGCAAAAATTATCATAAAGAATAATTCTGGCTCATTAAGAAATCAGACATTGTAAATCATATCAGAATTGTGTCCAAAGTGTCTTAACGATCCGAATATTTTTACATGATGCTTTACATTTTTAAAATTTAAGATCTTTCTTTTAAAGATTAATCCCTTGTCAGTTGCTTTTTTTTTTTTTGGCAAGTATTTTCTCCCATCCTGGAGGTTGTCTTTTCATCTTGCTTATTGTTTACTTTGCTGTGCAAAAGCTTTTAAGTTTAATTAAGGTCCCATTTATTTATTTTTGTTTTTATTTTCATTATTTAGACAGTGAGTCAAAAAAGATCTTGCTATGATTTATGTCAAAGAGTGTTACGCCTATGTTTTCTCTTAAGAATTTTATAGTGTCTGGCCTTATATTTAGGTCTTTAATACATGTGAATTTACTCTTGTGTAAGGTGTTAGAGAGTTTTCTACCAATATAATTTTATTCTTTTACATGTAGTTTTTCCCAGCATCACTTACTGGAGAGAATGTCTTTTCTCCATCGTATGTTCTTGCCTCCTTTATCATAGATTAGGTGGCCATAGGTGCATGTGTTTATCTCTGGGCTTTCTATGTTGTTCCATAGATCGATATTTCTGTTTTTCTGCTAGTACCATCCTGTCTTGATTACTGTCAAAAACAAAACAAAACAAAACAAAAATCCAATCAAAAACTGGGAGGAAGACCTAATAGGCATATCTCCAAAGAAGACATACAGATGGCCAAGCTGCTGCTGCTGCTAAGTCACTTCAGTCGTGTCTGACTCTGTGTGACCCCATAGACGGCAGCCCACCAGGCTCCCCCGTCCCTGGGATTCTCCAGGCAAGAACACTGGAGTGGGTTTCCATTTCCTTCTCCAATGCATGAAAGTGAAAAGTGAAAGTGAATTCACTCAGTCATGTCCGACTCTTAGCGACCCCATGGACTGCAGCCCACCAGGCTCCTCTGTCCATGGGATTTTCCAGGCAAGAGTACTGGAGTGGGGTGCCATTGCCTTCTCCGACAGATGGCCAAGAGGTACATGAAAAGATACTCAACATCCCTAGTTATTCACTTCAGTTCAGTTCAGTCGCTCAGTTGTGTCTGACTCTTTGTGACCCCATGAACCGCAGCACTCCCGGCCTCCCTGTCCATCACCAACTCCCGGAGTTCACCCAAATCCATGTCTATCGAGTCGGTGATGCCGTCTAATCATCTCATCCTCTGTTGTCCCCTTCTCCTCCTGCCCTCAATCTTTTCCAGCATCAGGGTCTTTTCCAATGAGTCAACTCTCCGCATCAGATGGCCAAAGTATTGGAGTTTCAGCTTCAACATCAATCCTTCCAATGAATACTCAGGACTGATCTCCTTTAGGATGGACTGGTTGGATCTCCTTGCAGTCCAAGGGACTCTCAAGAGTCTTCTCCAACACCACAGTTCAAAAGCATCAATTCTTCGGTGCTCAGCTTTCTTTAGAGTCCAACTCTCACATCAATACATGACCACTGGAAAAACCATAGCCTTGACTAGACACACCTTTGTTGGCAAAATAATGCCTCTGCTTTTTAATATGCTGTCTAGGTTGGTCATAACTTTCCTTCCAAGGAGTAAGCGTCTTAATTTCATGGCTGCAGTCACCATCTGCAGTGATTTTGGAGCCCAGAAAAATAAAGTCAGCCACTGTTTCCACTGTTTCCCCATCTATTTCCCATGAAGTGGTGGGACCAGATGCCATGATCTTAGTTTTCTGAATGTTGAGCTTTAAGCCAACTTTTTCACTCTCCTCTTTCACTTTCATCAAGAGGCTCTGTAGCTCTTCTTCACTTTCTGCCATTAGGGTGGTGTCATCTGCATATTTGAGGTTATTGATAATTCTCCCGGCAATCTTGCTGCCAGCTTGTGCTTCTTCCAGCCCAGCATTTCTCATGATGTACTCTGCACATGAGTTAAATAAGCAGGGTGTCAATATACAACCTTCACATATTCCTTTTCCTATTTGGAACCAGTCTGTTGTTCCATGTCTAGTTTGAGCTGTTGTTTCCTGACCTGCATACAGGTTTCTCAAGAGGCAGGTCAGATGGTTTGGTATTCCCATCTCTTTCAGAATGTTCCACAGTTTATTGTGATCCACACAGTCAAAGGCTTTGGCATAGTCAATAAAGCAGAAATAGACGTTTTTCTGGAACTCTCTTGCTTTTTTGCTAGTTATTAGAGAAATACAAATCAACACTACAATGAAGTGTCACCTCACACTGGTCATAATGGCCATCATGAAAAAAATCTATAAACACTAAATGCTGGATAGGGTGTGAAGAAAAGGGAAGCCTCCTACACTGTTATGGGAATGTGGATTGGTGCAACCGTTATGGAGAAGAGTATGGAAGTCCCTTAAAAAAACTAAAAGTAGAACTAGTTCCTTAAATAGAACTAAAAATGGCCCAGCAATCCCACTACTGGGCATAGACCCAGAGAAAACCATGACTCCAAAAGATACAAGCATCTCAATGTTTATCGCAGGACTATTTACAATAGCCAGGACATGGAAGCAACCTAAGTGTTCATTGACAGAGGAATGTATAAAGATGATGTGGTGTATATATATAATGGAATATTATCCAGCCATAAAAAGGAGTGAAATTGTGCCATTTGCAGAGACGTGGATGGACCTAGAGGCTGTCATACAGAGTGAAATGTCAGAAAGAGAAAAATGTATTATGTATTATTGCATATATATAGAATCTAGAAAAATAGTACACTTGAACCTATTTGTAAAGCAGAAATAGAGACATAGACACAGAGAACAAATGTAGGGACACCAAGGTGGGAAATGGGAGGGTGGGATGAATTGGGAGATTGGGATTGACATATACCCAATACTATGTATAAGGCAACCCACTCCAGTATTGCCTAGAGAATCCTGTGGACAGAGGAGCCTGGTGGGCTGCTGTCCATGGGGTCGCACAGAGTCGGACACGACTGAAGCGACTTAGCATGACATAACACATGTATAAGATAGATAATCTTTTTATTAATTTGGTGTAGTCTGGTCAAAAAAACAATTATATACAGCTGTGAATTCCAACCTCAAAGTAGCATTATTTTAACCCAGCCCTTGACAGGGAAGTGCCTTTAATTCAGGAAAAAAATAAAGGATACAGCAAATGCTCAGAAAGTATTTGTTGATTGAGCCATTATAATGCATGTGTCATATCTAAACATTGAACATAGTTTAATTATACTCAGCTGAGTGTTACATTGTTAAGATTGGTCTTGTCATCTTTATAGGAAGTATGAACAAATTGTTTTATACAATTATCAATTTGCATTAAATTAGAAATCTGTTCAAATATATAGAAACCAAATTTAAAACATAGGGTGCATACTTAAACATAGAATTATATAGTGCATTATTTAAAAAAATTACTGGAATATAGTTGATTTACAATTTTGTGTTAATATAATGCATCACATTAAGTTGATCTGGTCTCAAGCCAGTCCCTCTACTTGGTCTCTATGACCCATCCTCTCTTCCCTGTTCAAGAAGTTTGAACCTATAATTATCCTCTCTTACAGCATAAATTTTCCCTTATCTAGTGGATTATCCCCAATGACATATAAATATATTATGCACTTAATCATCTTTTAAAAAGAATGAGCAAACATAAGCTTTTCTTTTACATTTTATTGCTTCTTTTGCAGCAAGTTTCATCAAAATAATTTTCTCTACGTTGCCAGTGTTGTCTAATAACTCTCTCCTTATTTCTCTATTCAGTCACTCAAAAAAGTGTTTTCCTCCTTCAGCCCCAATGAAATTGTTCTTGAACTCTACATTAACAATAATAGATTCTTTGTACTCTTAGTTTACTTGTACTATATCTTGTAGTTTCTTCACTTGACTTCTAGAAAACCACTATTCATTACTTTCCCTCCTACTTCACTATGAAGAACTTTTTGTTTTCAATTATATTTTACTGATTCTTTCTCTTTCCTTAAAATTCTTCACATTGGAGTCATCCAGTCCTTAGTCACTGACTCTTTTCTGTGTACCTACATTCTCTCTTGTGCTGACTTCAGTTTCCTGACATTGTATACTACTTCTACACCAACTACTTTCATATTTGTATTTCCAGTCCAGGCCATATTCTGTAGCTCCAGTCACATATTGCTGTCCACTTGATGAAACTGATAGATCTGTGAATCATTATATACCTGGAGCTGAATATTTCTTATCTGCCTACCCTAAATCTGTCCCTACTACAGTCTGCCCTAGCTCAGTGATGATAGTCTATCCTTTAGGTTACTTAAGACAAAAACTTTAGTGTCATTGTTGGTTTCAGTTTTTCTTTGACATATACCACATCCAGTTTGTCATGAAGTCATGTTTGCTCTCCCTTCATAGTATACCTAGAATCATAACCCCTTCACCACCTCTGCTTTATTTAAGCTACCTATCAGCTCTTGCTTAATTTTGTTTATTGCCTTCCTAACTGGTATTCCTGTTTCCCAATTTGTCCGCCCTGTTCCCCGGTTTGCATTGTCAATAAAACATTGCTGAGGTTTGATAAAACATATACCAAGTAATGTTATTCCTCTGACTCAGAGGGAAGTCTTTAAGAACTTCCCGTTTCACTAGCAGCAGATACCGAAGCTCTGCAGAGCTCTCCGACCCAGTCTCTTGCCTTCTCCGTCACCTCACCTCGTGTTCCTCTTCCTTTTGCTCATCCTTCTCCAGTCACACTGGCCTTTTTCTTCTTCAAATATTTCAGGACATTAAAGCATATTACTAAGTGTGTGCCCTTGCTGCAGTAGTTTCCTCTTCCTGGAACTGCCTTCTCTGGAAATCTGTATGATTTACTATTTATCAGGTCGAAGTCATTGCTCACCTTCTCATCGATACTTTCCTTGTGCTGTGCTTAGTCACTCAGTCGTGTCCCATGATTCAAGACCTCATGGACTGTAGCCTGCCAGGCTCCACTGTCCGTAGGGATTCTCCAGGCAAGAAAGATGTAGTGGGATGCCTTGCCTTCCTCCGGGGATCTTCCCGACCAAGGGATAAAACAAATAGAACCCAGGTCTCCCACAATGGAGGCGGATTCCTTACCATCTGAGCCACCAGGGAAACGCTTTCTATGGCCATGCTTTATAAAATAGCTACCCAACATCACCTTATGGCAAATAGATGGGGAAACACTGGAAACAGTGACAGACTTTATTTTCTTGAGCTCCAAAATCACTGCGGACTGTGACTGCTGCCATGAAATTAAAAGACGCTTGCTCCTTGAAAGAAAAGCTATGACAAAACTAGACAGCATATTAAAAAACGGAGACATCACTTTGCCAACATATTTTCTGTATAGAAAAGTACAAATGTGAGAGTTGGACCATAAAGAAGGCTGAGCGCTGAAGAATTGATGTTTTTGAACTGTGATATTGGAGAAGACTCTTGAGAATCGCTTGGACTGCAAGAAGATCAAGCCAGTCAATCACAAAGGAAATCAACTGTGAATATTCATTGGAAGGACTGATGCTGAAGCTGAAGTTCCAATACTTTGGCCACCTGATGCGAAGAACTGACTCACTGGAAAAGACCCTCATGCTGTGAAAGAGTGAAGGCAGAAGAAGGGGGCGAGAGAGGATGAGATGCTTGGATGACATCACCAATTCAATGGACATAAATTTGAGCAAACTCCGAGAGATAGTGAAGGACAGGAAAACCTGGCATGCAGCAGTTCATGGGGTCACAGAGTGGGACATGACTGAGCAACTGAAAAATACAAACAACCCCCTCCCTCCACTATATTTTTGTCATCCCTCATTCAGTTCAGTTCTGTTCAGTCACTCAGTTGTATCTGACTCTTTGTGGCCCCATGGACTGCAGCATGCCAGGCTTCCCTGTCCATCACCAACTCCTGCAGTTTACTCAAACTCATATCCATTGAGTCTTCTCCAACACCACAGTTCAAAAGCATCAATTCTTCAGTGCTCGGCTTTCTTTATAGTCCAACTCACATCTACTCAATGACTGCTGGAAAAACCATAGCTTTGACTAGACAGACATTTGTTGGCAAAGTATTGTCTCTGCTTTTTAGTATGCTGTCTAGGTTTGTCATAGCTTTTATTTCAATGAGTAAGCATCTTTTAATTTCACTGTGACAGTTACCATCTGCAATGATTTTGGAGATAAAGTCTGTCACTGTTTTGATGTTTCTCCAACTATTTGCCTTGAGGTGATGTACCAGAGGCCATGATCTTAGTTTTCAGAATGTTGAGTTTTAAGCCAGCTTTTTCACTCTCCTGTTTCACCCTCATCAAGAGACTCTTTAGTTTCTCTTCACTTTCTGCCATAAGGGTGGTGTCATCTGTATATCTGAGGTTATTGATATTTCTCCCAGCAATCTTGATTCCAGCTTGTGCTTCATCCACTCTGGTATTTTGCACAATGTACTCTGCATATAAGTTAAATAAGCAGGTGACAATATACAACCGTGATGTACTCCTTTCTTGATTTGGAACCAGTCTGTTGTTCCATGTCCAGTTCTAACTGTTGCTTCCTAACCTGCATACAGATTTCTCAGGAGGCAGGTCATGTGGTCTGGTATTTCCATCTCTTGAAGAATTTTCCACAGTTTGTTGCGATCCACACAACAAAGGCTTTGATGTATTCAATAAAGCACAAGTAGATGTTTTTCTGGAACATTCTTGCTTTTGTGATGATCCAACAGATGTTGGCAATTTGATCTCTGGTTCTTCTGCCTTTCTAAATCCATCTTGAATATTTGGAAGTTCATGGTTCACATACTGTTGAAGCCTGGCTTGGATAATTTTGAGCATGACTTTGCTAGTGTGTGAGATGAGTGCAATTGTGCAGTAGTTTGAACATTCAATGGCATTGCCTTTCTTTGGGATTGGAATGAAAACAGACACTTTCTAGTCCTTTGACCACTGCTGAGTTTGCCAAATTTGCTGGCATATTGGGTGTAGCACTTTAGTAGCATCATGATTTAGGACGTGGAATAGCTCAAATGGAATTCCATCACCTCCACTAGCTTTGGTTGTAGTGATACTTTCAAAGGCCCACTTGACTTTGCATTCCAGGATGTTTAGCTCTAGGTGAGTGAGCATATCATCATGGTTATCTGGGTCATGAAGATCATTTTTTGTATAGTTCTCCTGCGAATTTTTTGCCACCTCTTCTTAATATCTTCTGCTTCTGTTAGGTCCATACTATTTCCGTCCATTATATAGCCCATCTTTGCATGAAATGTTCCATTGGTACTCTAATTTTCTTGAAGAGATCTCATCTTTCTCATTCTATTGTTTTCCTCCATTTCTTTGCATTGATCATCGAGGAAGGCTTTTTTATCTCTCTTTGTTATTGTTTGGAACTCTGCATTAAATGGATACATCTTTCCTTTTCTCCTTTGTCTTTTGCTTCTCTTCTTTTCTCAGCTAGTTGTAAGGCGTTCTTAGACAACGATTTTCCCTTTTTGCATTTCTTTTTGTTGGGGATGGTCTTGATCACTGCCTCTTGTACAGTGTCATGAACCTCTGTCCATAGTTCTTCAGGCACTCTGTCTATCAGATCTAATCATTGAATCTATTTGTCACTTTCACTGAATATTCATAAGGGGTTTGATTTAGGTCATACCTGAATGGTCTAGTGGTTTTCCTGACTTTCTTCAATTTAAGTCTGAATTTGGCAATAAGGTGTTCATGATCTGAGCCACAGTCAGCTCCCAGTCTTGTTTTTGCTGACTGTATAGAACTGCTCCATCTTTGGCTGCAAAGAATATAATCAATCTGATTTCAGTGTTGACCATCTGGTGATGTCTGTGTGTAGAGACTTCTCTTGTGTTGTGGGAAGAGGGTGTTTGCTATGACCAGTGCGTTCTCTTGCAAAACTCTATTAGCCTTTGACCTGCTTCATTTTGTACTCCAAGGCCAAATATGCTTGTTACTCCAGGTATCTCTTGACTTCCTACTTTTGCATTCTAGTTCCCTATAATGAAAAGGACATCTTTTGGGGATGTTAGTTCTGGAAGGTCTTCATAGAACCATTCAACTTCAGCTTCTTCAGCATTACTGGTCAGGGCATAGACTTGGATTACCTTGATATTGAATGGTTTGCTTTGGAAACGAACATTCTGTCATTTTTTATATTACATCCCAGTACTGAAATAAGACTTTTGTTGACTGATGACTACTCCATTTCTTCTAAGGGATTCTTGCCCACAGTAGTAGGTATAATAGTCATCTGAGTTAAATTCACCCATTCCAGTCCATTTTAGTTTGCTGATTCCTAAAATGTCGACGTTTATTCTTGCCATCTCCTGTTTGACCATTTCCAATTTGCCTTGATTCATGGACCTAACATTCCATCCAAGTTACTATGCAGTGTTGCTCTTTACAGCATCGGACTTCCATCACCAGTCACATCCACAACTGAATGTTGACTTTACTTTGGCTCCATCTCTTCATTCTTTCTGGAGTTATTTCTCCACTGATCTCCTGTAGCATATTCGGTACCTACCGACCTGGGGAGTTCACATTTTAGTGTCCTATCTTTTTGCCTTTTCATGCTTTCATGGGGTTCTCAAGGCAAGAATACTAAAGTGGATTGCCATTCCCTTCTCCAGTGGACCACGTTTTGTCAACACTCTCCACCATGACCTGTGTGTCTTGGGTGGCAGTACACGCCATGACTTATAGTTTCATTGAGTTAGACAAGGCTGTGGTCCATGTGATCAGTTTGTTTAGTTCTGTGATTGTGGTTGTCATTCTGTCTGCCCTCTGATGGATAAGGATAAGAGGCTTATGGAAGCTTCCTGATGGGAGAGACTGACTGTAGAGGAAAGTAGGTTTTCTTCTGGTGGGCAGGGCCATGCTCAGTAAATCTTTTATCCATTTTCCTGTTGATGGGCAGGGTTATGTTCCCTCCCTGTTGTTTGACCTGAGGTCAGACTATGGTGGAGGTAATGAAGATATGTGGACTTCCTTCAAAATGTCCCTTGCACACATTGCCACACTCAGTGCCGCCGACCCTGCAGCAGGCCACCGTTGACCCACACTTCCTCTGAAGACTTCTGGACACTCACGGGCAAGTCTGGATCTGTCTCTTGTGGGGTCACTGCTCCTTTCTCCTGGTTCCTTGTGTCCACAAGGTTCTGTTTGTGCCCTACAAGAGTCTATTTCCCAGTCCTGTGTAAGTTCTCGTGGTTCTTTGGTGGGGTTAATGGTGACCTCCTCCAAGAGGACTTATGCCACACCCTGCTCTGCTGCATCCAGAGCCCCTACCCCTGTGTCAGACCACTGCTGACCTGTCCTTTTGCAGGATACACTCAAACACAGTTCTGTCTCAGTCTCTGTGAGGTCTGTGGGTCCTGGTGCACACAAGGTTTGTTTGAGTCCTCTGAGTGTCTCTGGCGGGTAAGGGGTTTGATTCTAAATGCAATTTCGCCCCTCCTAACATCTTGCTAGGGCTTCTCCTTTGCCCTTCGACATGGCGTATCTTTTTTCTCTTGGATCCAACATTCACGCCTCATTGTCACTGCTCAATTTGCTTCCCACCCCCCACCACCCCGGTAGAACTTATTACCATCAACATACTTTATTTTGTTTGCTATTTAAAATTACTCATTCTTCTAACCAGTTAATTCCAAAAAGCAGGGATATGTATATGTTTTGTTCATTGATTAATTCTAAGGACCTTGAGCAGTGCTTAGCACATACTATTGCAGTGTGTAACCAGGTTTGTTGCCTGGATGAAGATTGTTGTATTAAATCACTTCAGTTTATACTGTATAAAAAGAATATAGTTTATATTATATGCTTTCAGTGATTATTTACTGTTCTTTGAATGCATGCTTGTATGCTAAGCTGCTTTGTGCATGCATGCTGAGTCTCTTTAGCCATGTCCAACTCTTTGCGAGCCCATAGACTATAGCCACTAGGCTCCTCTGTCCATGGGATTCTCCAGGCAAGAATACTAGAGTGGGTTGCCATGCCCTCCTCCAGGAGATATTCCTGACCCAGGGATCGATCAGTCATGTACTTTACACCTCCTTCATTGACAGACAAGTTCTTTACCACTAGTGCCACTTGGGAATATTATCAAATGCCTATCCAGTGATGCATCATAATAAATGTACTTTTATTTAGGTCAGCAATACTCTACCTTGCTTACAATGTTGTCATGGAAATAGAAAAGCTTGTACTTAAAATACTTGATATTTCTGTTTGATGCCACTTATTTGGAGATTATAACAAGTCTAATGACTATAATCGGGGCTTCCCTGGTGGCTCAGAAGGTAAAGCATCTGCCCATAATGCAGGAGACCTGGGTTCGATCCCTGGGTCGAGAAGGTCCCCTGGAGAAAGAAATGTCAACCCACTCCAGTATTCTCACCTGGAAAATTCCATGGACGGAGGAGTCTGGTAGGCTACAGTCCATGGGGTCACAGAGTCGGACACTACTGAGCGACTTCACTTTCTTTAATGACTATAATCAGCTCCTTTAGCCCTTAAGGAAACATCTTGCTTCCTTTTATAGAGATGTAGGTGATCAAGATTCTAGCCCTGGGTCGCATATAGGATAACTGTGTAACTTCAGGCAAAGTACTTTAGAGTATCTTTCACTTTTGAAGCTGACAAAATAATTGCTCTGCAATTATTATAGATTGGTTGGAGATATTATATATAAATAATATATATATTGTTATATATATTAATTATATATTATAATTATATAATATAATTATATATATATATATATATATATATATATCTGGACATGGAACAGCAGACTGGTTCCAAATAGGAAAAGGAGTACATCAAGGCTGTATATTGTCACCTTGCTTATATATAACTTATATGCAGAGTACATCATGAGAAATGCTGGGCTGGAAGAATCACAAGCTGGAAACAAGATTACCAGGAGAAATATCAATAACCTCAGATATGCAGACGACACCACCCTTATGGCACAAAGTGAAGAGGAACTGAAAAGCCTCTTGATGAAAGTGAAGGAGGAGGGTGTAAAAGTTGGCTTAAAGCTCAGCATTCAGAAAACTAAGATCATGGCATTTGGTCCCATCACTTCATGGCAAATAGATGGGAAAACAGTGGAAACCGTGTCAGACTATTTTTTGGGGCTCCAAAATCACTGCAGATGGTGACTGCAGCCATGAAATTAAAAGATGCTTACTCCTTGGAAGGAAAGTTATGACCAACCTAAAAAGCATATTAAAAAGCAGAGACATTACTTTGCCAACAAAGGTCTGTCTAGTCAAGACTATGGTTTTTCCAGTGGTCATGTATGGATGTGAGAGTTGGACTGTGAAGTAAGCTGAGCACCGAAGAATTGATGCTTTTGAACTGTGGTGTTGGAGAAGACTCTTGAGAGTCCCTTGGACTGCAAGGAGATCCAACCAGTCCATCCTAAAGGAGATCAGTCCTGGGTGTTCACTGGAAGGAGTGATGTTAAAGCTGAAACTCCAATACTTTGGCCACCTGATGTGAAGAGTTGACTCACTGGAAAAGACCCTGATGCTGGGAAGGATTGGGGGTAGGAGGAGAAAGGGACAACAGAGGATGAGATGGCTGGATGGCATCACCAACTCGATGGACATGGGTTTGGGTAAACTCCTGGAGTTGATGATGGACAGGGAGGCCTGGCGTGCTGTGATTCATGAGATCGCAAAGAGTTGGACATGACTGAGCGACTGAACTGAACTGAACTGGCTGGAAATATTAAGAGATTATATAAGGCAAAAGTGAAAACAAATGTAAATGTTCTATGGCATAATAAATTATTCTAGTTGCATAAACTATATATATTTCCGTTTTTAACATTGAATTCTGATATGGCAATAGTGAAGTGAAGTCGCTTAGTTGTGTCCAACTCTTTGCCACCTCATAGACTATAGCCTACCAGGCTCCTCCGTCCATAGGATTCTCCAGGCAAGAGTACTGGAGTGGGTTGCCATTTCCTTCTCCAGATGATCTTCCCGACCCAGGGATCAAACCCGGGTCTCCCGCATTGTAGGCAGACGCTTTACCGTCTGAGCCACCAGGAAAGATATATCAATAGTCTTCTCTAAATTCAAATAGTGTCATGTAGGGTGAAATACTAATACATTATTATTTACTTTAATGATTTAAAATGTTGAGACATTTTCAAATACAGTATATATGTTTTAAATCTCAATGTAATTTTCTTGTTTAATTTGAAAATTCTCTTCTCAAAGCTACAAGAGAAATTAATCAAATATCTTAAAATTCCTTCCAAATGTGTTCATAACAGAATGAAATGTTTCTTTTACTGATATTATAATAATGGAAAGGACAAACCTCAATGCGTATTAGTTCCTAGTAGATTATCAAATGTTTAGATTACAAAAGTGTCAAGGTTTGTAATATGTTGTAATATAAATGATAGCTTTAGAATAAGAGCATTTTATGGTTATATACTTTATAGTATACATATTTAAGTAAAGTTATATTTATATAACTCTATAATTTACATATAATTTATATAACTTCATATAATTCATACTCTATTAAGAAGTCAAGATTTAATTTTAGTATTATTGCCTCTAACATTTATTGAGGTCTTTACAATTTATAGAATCTTTTTTAAAATATGTTATCTTCCTACATTCTTACTACTGTTGATTTAAAAAATATTAGATTGTTGAATAAGTTCATTCAGGTTTTTTCATAAGCTGTAAGAGAAAAGCCTAAATGAACATTTTTGCCAACCCAATATATTAATCCAATTTTATGGAAGAACATTTTAGTGATGTTATAGCCATGCTTTCCGGGAAATAAACTCACTCAGAAGGACAGTGCATATAGTGGAGTGCAGTTGATTACACGGCGGGCCCAAGGCAGAGTCTCCTCTTAGGCAAGGGCCCCGACCAGCATTTGTGAAAATCTTTTATACCCTATGTGTATGTGTCCAAACCCACCAGCCCAAATCCCTTGAGGCTTACAAAGGAAGGGTAAATACAATCACAATAACCCCATCATTCACGTGTTATGTGTTCAAACAGTTAATAATCAATAAGCCTGTGGCTACATTCTGATAGATACTGTCCAGAGGCAGGGGTGATTAGTGTCTGTTTTCTCTTAGGCAATGAGTAACCTGGATGTGATCTTCAAGATTCCCCTGCCCAGAGCAGGTCTTATCCTTCCATTGTCATTCCCACAGGCGCTAAGCACAGAGTTCAGAGTCCATTGGAGAGGCGGCCTAGCACGATCAGCACAGGCTTGAGATGGAGTCCAGGCCCTATGAATTCCTTCTTCAGTGACATCTCATACTAGCCAAGTTTACTGACCCTATATCCTAAAGCTGTACCAAGGTTCCTTATCTTTTACATCCTTTCTTACTGTATAAAATTTATATATTGTGTTTGTGTGTGTGTATAATGCATCACTAACCTATGTAATGTAGAATATTTATGTATGCATAGCAAACACACCAAGATAATTGATAATTACCATGAGTAAAGTTTTTAACCTAACATGATAAAATCATCAAAAAGTGTTTTACACCTATGATTTTTTTTTCTATTGATGAGATTGAGTTTAATTTTTTAAAATTATTGATTTATTTTTGGCTGTGCTGGGTGTTCACTGCTGCATGCAGGCTTGCCTCAGTTGTGGGAAGAGGGGGTTACTCTCTAGTTGCAGTGTGCGGGCTCCTTTTGTCGGAGAGCACAGATCCTAGGCCTGGCGCTTCAGCAATTGCGCTGCATGGCACTTTAGCTGTGGCACATAGGCTTAGTTGCTCCACCACAGGTGGGATCTTCCTGGACCAGGGGCTGAGCCGCTGTCCTCTGCATTGCAAGGTGGATTCTTTACCACTGGATTACCTACTTTTAAAGATTAGAATGAATATGTCACTAGTGGAATATATGAAGAAATTAGGAAAAACAATTAAACAGAAAGAAATGATTAGCTATAGCATTTTCAATAGTCAAAATAACTTGATATAGTGAAAAGAGTACATGCTTTTCAGCAGATCAATTTGAATTTCAATGATATCTGTGACCATGATGATAGCTTACCATTAATAGTGTCAGATTCATTTTCTCCGAAGAAGATGATTTAGGCTCAGGACCAGGGACCAGGCTTGATCACTCAAGAGCTTTGGTGTAGTGGAGTTTTATTACTGTACGAAAAGCGACAGAGAAAGCTTCTGACATAGACATCAGAAGGGGAACGGAGAGTGCCCCCCTCGCTAGTCTTAGCAAGGGAGCTATATATTTTTTAACTGATTATTACAGTAAATCAAAAGAATGCCTCAAGGTTGCAAAGATCTTACTAGACCCACTCCTACAATTTACATTTTAATATGAGAGGATTAGAACTAACAATAGAAAGATCTTACCAGACCCGCTCCCACAATATACATTTTAAGATAACAGGATTAGTCAGGAGGCTTTCAAGAAGGAGAAACTGTCCTCAAGCAAGACATGTTGTTATATAATCCTTAGCATAGAGCTTAAACTGAGTTGTTTGCTGTGTAATCATCAGCTTAAAGAAAAAAATGTTTTGTCCTTTTCTCCTCCTTGAGAACTCCAGACCCCTATCTTCTCCTTGACAGCCCCAGACCTCTTTCTCCTTCTTGAGGACCCTGGACTTATCAACCTGCCTAGGAACTGACTCTCTCAATGAGCAAGTTACATTACTTCTTTAAGCCTTGATTTCCTGCTATACAAAATAGGAAAAATTTTATTTACTTTATATGGCCTTATATATTTTTGAAGGAATACATGAAAACTCTAGTTAAATAAGTATATGTCAATTGTATATACAGTGTAGTACCAAAAATATAATTACAGTAATATCTTTATTAAAAGATATTTCTAGATACAAATCTAGTTCATATACATATAAAACTATGCAGATATATGCTATATATTATGTATGTACCATATGTGAATGATATATACATTGTATAATATTTATGTATACATATGCCAATATATAAGCTATAGAATAAATGTGTACTCACACACACACACGTTTACAACTTCTGAAATGTATCTGAATTGTCAAACTAGAGTTTAGTGAAATTTTATCTTAAGTACACTTATTTCCTTGAAAAGTAGCGTTTGACATATATAACTTTTGGCCAACTCATATTTACCATACAATTCCAAGAAATTTCAAATAATAGATAATGCTGTATCTTTTACTTTTTTTTTTAAGAACATTCACATTTGTACTTTCATTTTATCCCCAAGAAAACCTTATGACCAACATACTGTAAGTATCATTGTTGAAAAAGTGAAAGTGAAAGTCTTTCAGTTGTGTCTGACTCTTTGCAAGTCCATGGAATTCTCCAGGCCAGAATACTGGAGTGGGTAGCCTTTCCCTTCTCCAGGGGATCTTCCCAACCCAAGGATCAAACACAGGTCTCCCACATTGCAAGCAGACTCTTTACCAGCTGAGCCACAAAGGAAACTCAAGTATCATTGTTGCTGCTGCTGCTGCTGCTAAGTCGCTTCAGTCTTGTCCGACTCTGTGCGACCCCATAGATGGCAGCCCACCAGGCACCTCCATCCCTGGGATTATCCAGGCAAGAATACTGGAGTGGGCTGCCATTTCCTTCTATGCATGCATGCATGCTAAGTTGCTTTAGTCGTGTCCGACTCTGTGTGACCCCACGGACAGTAGCACACCAGGCTTCTCTGTCCACATGATTCTCCAGGCAAGAATACTGAAGAGGGTTGCCATTTCCTTCTCCCAGTATCATTGTTACCCTTCACCAAATAAGATTGCTATCAGAAAATTTGAGACAGATAGTTTTTAAAAGAAGCATTGTGTTTTATATGCCACCACAGAGTTAAAAAGTTAAGAAGCAAGTGAAGAATGAAAACAGTTTAATAACACAGCATAGATAGTTTCTCTTCTCATCATTTGGTAAATCTAAAACTGTAATTAATCAGCATTTCTTGTTGATGACTTGGGAGTAAAAGTCATTGTTAGTAATTTTATGTCAAAAGTCTTAACACAAGATATTCACCTTGCATTCACCTCAATCTGTTCTACTGTTCTCTTATAAGCTATGCTGATAAAGATATTATGGAAGCACTGTAAGATTTATAGTCATTAAAAATGCCTCACGATGTTCAATGTAACTTATCCTATAAAAATAGTAGTCGGGTAAGATATTTAAAAAGATTTTCCTCCTCTGAAGCAAACATACTTTTTTTTTTTTAAAGTTAAAGCATTACAGTTATATTGTTCAACATCCATTTAAGGGGAAAAAAAAAAAAAAACCTTGCTAATTAGGTTTTTATTATAAAAGAAAGATTCTGGAAAATTATAGTGGTTTAAGTAACAAAATGTCATATGGATCAATGTTGGTGCTGTGTGTGAAAAATGATTTTAAAATGAAAATGTTAAATGTAGAATTTATTCTATAGCTTTAAAATGAGATGTTAGAGATCGATTCAATAGTTTTATGTGGATATTAGCCACTGATTTGTTGAAATAAAAATCGATATACATGATGTAAAGACAAATTAATGTGTGCTTAGGGCAAGGATCAACACTATGGAAGAATCCAGTGGAAGTTTAAGAGGCTATGCCATTCTCATTTACTAGTTCTATTTTTCCAGTTTTATTGAGAAATAATTGACATATATAACTATATAAGTTTAAGGTATATGTCATGATATTTTGATTTATATATACTGAGAAATGATTACCACAATAAGTTTAGTTAAAATCCATCATTGCTTATAGATATGATAAAAAGAAAAGAAAAAAAATCTTCTTGTGATCAGAATTCTT
Organism: Cervus canadensis; assembly: GCF_019320065.1. Classification (NCBI taxonomy): domain Eukaryota; kingdom Metazoa; phylum Chordata; class Mammalia; order Artiodactyla; family Cervidae; genus Cervus; species Cervus canadensis. The sequence continues at coordinate 65,781,355 of NC_057400.1, forward strand.
ACTATCTGCTCTCTTAACAATTGCTAAGTCTTTTTAAAGAAGTTCCCAGAAATTACCAAAAGAAATACTATCCACCAAAGTGACAGCATTACCATGCAGTTATCTCATCTTCAACATATTTCTGAACATCATTTTGACAATATTACATTTCTTATATACATTTTTGCACCACTTCTACATCCAGAAAATAATTGAGATTGATTACCATTATAAATCTATTATACATTAGAAGAAGAGACAATGTCTTAGAGTTTTCTGCATACAAATCTTTTGTCTCTTTAGGTAGGTTTTATCCTAAACATTTTATTATTTTTGTTGCAATGGAGAATGGGATTATTTCCTTAACTTCTCATAGAAATTAGGGATTTCTATGTATTAATTTTATATCCTATGACTTGGCTATATTCATTGACTAATTCCAGTAACTTTTGGGGCATCTTTAGGGTTTTCGATGTATAGTATCATGTCATCTGCAAACAGTGAGAGTTTTTCCTTTTCCAAATTGATTCCTTTTATTTCTTTTTCTTCTCTGATTGCCATGGCTAGGACTTCCAAACTATGTTGGATAGTAATGAAAAGAATGGGCACCCTTCTCTTGTTCCTGATCGTAGAGAAAGTGTTTCAGTTTTTGGGAATAATGCTTGCTGTGGTTTGTCATATATGGCCTTTATTATATTGAGGTAGGTTCCTTCTATGCTTACTTTCTGGAGAGTTTTCATCATAAATTGGCTTCCCTGGTAACTCAGACAGCAAAGAATCTGCCTGCAATGAAGAAGGAGACCTGAGTTCGACCCCTGGGTTGGGAAGATCCTTTGGAGAAGGAAATGACAAGCCACTTCAGTATTCTTGCCTGGAGAATTTCATGGATAGAGGAGCCTAGTAAACTGGAGTCCATGGAGTCACAAAGAGTTGAACACGACATCATCAGATGGTCAACACCGAAATCAGATTGATTATATTCTTTGCAGCCAAAGATGGAGAAACTCTATACAGTCAGCAAAAACAAGACCAGGAGCTGACTGTGGCTCAGATCATGAACTCCTTATTATCAAATTCAGACTTAAAAGGAAGAAAATAGGGAAGACCACTAGACCATTCAGGTATGACCTAAATCAAATCCCTTACGACTATAAAGTGGAAGTGAGAAATAGATTTAAGGGACTAAATCTGATAGACAGAGAGCCTGATGAACTATGGATGGAGGTTTGTGACATTGTACAGGAGACAGGGATCAAGACCATCCCCATGGAAAAGAAATGTAAAAAAACAAAATGGCTCTCTGAGGAGGCCTTGCAAATAGCTGTGAAATGAAGAGAAGTGAAAAGGAAAGATATTCCCATTTGAATGCAGAGTTCCAAAGAATAGCCAGGAGAAATAAGAAAGCCTTCCTCAGTGATCAATGCAAAGAAATAGAGGAAAACAACAGAATGGGAAAGACTGGAGGTCTCTTCAGGAAAATTGGAGATATCAAGGGAATATTTCAGGCAAAGATGGGTTCAATAAAGGACAGAAATGGTATGGACCTAACAGGAGCAGACGATATTAAGAACAGGTGAAGAACTGTACAAAAAAGATCTTCACGAGCCAGATAATCACAATGGTGTGCTCACTCACCTAGAGCCAGACATCCTGAAATATGAAGTCAAGTGGGCCTTAGAAAGCATCACTCCAAACAAAGCTACTGGATGTGATGGAATTCCAGTTGAGCTATTTCAAATCCTGAAAGATGATGCTGTGAAAGTGCTGCACTCAATATGCCGGCAAATTTGGAAAACTCAGCAGTGGTCACAGGACTGGAAAAGGTCAGTTTTCATTCCAATCCCAAAGAAAGGCAATCCCAAAGAATGCTCAAACTACTGCATAATTGCACTCATCTCACACTCTAGTAAAGTAATGCTCAAAATTCTCCAAGCCAGGCTTCAGAAATACGTGAACCGAGAACTTCCAGGAGTTCAAGCTGGTTTAAGAAAAGGCCGAGGAACCAGAGATCAAATTGCCAATATCCACTGGATCATCGAAAAAGCAAGAGTATTCCAGAAAAACATCTATTTCTGTTTTATTGACTATGCCAAAGCCTTTGACTGTGTGGATCACAATAAACTGTGGAAAATTCTGAAAGAGATGGGAATACCAGACCACCTGACCTGCCTCTTGAGAAACCTGTGTGTAGGTCAGGAAGCAACAGTTAGAACTGGACATGGAACAACAGACTGGTTCCAAATAGGAAAAGGAGTACATCAAAGCTGTATATTGTCACCCTGCTTATTTAACTCATATGCAGAGGACATCATGAGAAATGCTGGGCTGGATGAAGCACAAGCTGGAATAAAGATTGCTGGGAAAAATATCAATGACCTCAGATATGCAGATGACACCACCCTTATGGCACAAAGTAAAGAGGAACTGAAAAGCCTCTTGATGAAAATGAAAGAGAGTGAAAAAGTTGGCTTAAAGCTCAACATTCAGAAAATTAAGACCATGGCATCTTGTCCCATCACCTCATGGAAAATAGATGGGGAGACAGTGAAAACAGTGTCAGACTTTATTTTTTTGGGCTCCAAAATCACTGCATATGGTGACTGCAGCCATGAAATTAAAAGACGCTTACTCCTTGGAAGGAAAGTTATGACCAACCTAAATAGTATATTAAAAAGCAGAGACATTACTTTGCCAACAAAGGTCCATCTAATAAAGGTTATGATTTTTCCAGTGGTCATGTATGGATGTGAGAATTGGACTGTGAAGAAAGCTGAGCGCTGAAAAATTGATGCTTTTGAACTATGGTGTTGGAGAAGATTCTTGAGAGTCCCTTGGACTGCAAAGAGATCCAACTAGTCCATCCTAAAGGAGATCAGTACTGACTGTTCATTGGACGGACTGATGCTGAAGCTGAAACTCCACCACTTTGGCCACCTCGTGCAAAGAGTTGACTCATTGGAAAAGACCCTGATGCTGGGAGGGATTGGGGGCAGAAGGAGAAGGGGACTACAGAGGATGAGATGACTGGATGACATCACTGACTCGATGGGCATGAGTTTGAGTAATCTCTGGGAGTTGGTGATGGACAGGGAGGCCTGGTGTGCTGCGATTCATGGGGTCGCAAAGAGTCGGACACAACTGAGCGACTGAACTGAACTGAACTGAGTAACTAACACTTTATCATAAATGGATGTTGAATTTACTAAAGAGACAAAGACCAGTATGCAGAAAACTATACTGATGAAAGAAATCAAAGACAACACAAACAGCTGGAGAGATACAGCATCGGAAGGATGAATATTATGAAAATGAATACACTACCTAAAGCAATCTACAGATTCAGTGCAATTCCTACCAAACTGGTAATGGCATTTATCACAGAAGTAGAAGGAAAAAATACCACAATTTGTATGGAAACATGAAAGACCTTGATTAGCCAGGGCAATCTTGAGAAAGAAAAATGAAGCCAGAGCAATCAAGCTTCCTGACTTCAGACTACACTACAAAGCTACAGTCATCAAGACAGTATGGTACTGGCACAAAAACAGATATATAAGCCAATGGAACAAGATAGAAAGCCCAGAGACAAACCCATTAATCTATGGGCACTTTATCTTTAACAAAGGAGGCAAGAATATGCAATAGAGCAAAGACAGCATCTTCAATAAGTGGTGGTGGGAAAACTGGACAGCTCTAAGTAAAAGAATGAAATACTGTAACACCACAGACAAAACTTAGAACACTTCCTAACACCATAAACAAAAATAAACTCAAAATAGATTAAAGACTTAAACTTAAAACCTGAAACTATAAAGCTCTTAGAGGAAAACATACACAGTACACTCTTTGGCATCAATCACAGCAAGATCCTCTTTGACTCACTTTCTAGAGTAATAGAAATATAAACAAAAATAAACAAATAGGACCTAATTAAGCTTAAAAGCTTTCACAACAAGGGAAACCACAAACAAGATTATAAGACAACCCTTAGAATGGGAGAAAATAATATTAATAACAAAGGAAACAACTGACAGAGGATTAGTCTCCAAAATATATAAGCAACTCTTACAGCTCAATATCAGAAGGTCAAAGAGCCCAATCAAAGAATGGGCAGAAGGGCTAAACAGACATTCTCCAAAGAAGACATACAGGTAGTCAATAAATGCATGAAAAGATGCTCAGTATAACTAATTATTAGAGAGAGACAAATCAAAACTACCATGAAACATCACATCACACCAGTCAGAATGGCCATCATCAAAAAATCTATAAACAATAAATGCTGGAGATGATGTGGAGGGAAGGGAGCCCTCCTGCACTGTTGGTGGGGATGTAAACTGATACAGCCACTGTGAAGAACAATATGGAGATGCCTGTGGTGCAGTGGTAAAGAGTCGACCTGCCAGTGCAACAGATGGAAGAAAGGTGAGTTCGATCCCTGGACTGGGAAGATCGCCTGGATTAGGTAATGGCAACCTGCTACAATATTCTTGCCTGGAAAATTCCATGGACAGAATAGCCTGGCCGGCTATAGTCCATGGGGTCACAGAGTCAGACACAACTGGACGACTGATTACAGCTTGTGTAGCACATGACCCAACAACACCACTACTGGACACATACCCTGAGAAAACCATAATTTTTAAAGACACATTTACCCTAATATTCATTGCAGCATTATTTATTGTAGCCAGGACATGGAAGCAACCTAGATGTCCACTGACAGATAAATGGATAAAGAATTGGTACATATATGCAATGGAATACTACTCAACCATAAAAAAGAACAAATCAGAGTCAGTGGTAGTGAAATGGGTGAACCTAAAGCCTGCTACACAGAGTGAAGTAAGTCAGAAAGAGAAAAACAAATATCATATATTAATGCATATATATGGAATCTAGAAAAATGGTACCTATTTGCAGGGAAGGAATGGAGACACAGATGTAGAGAACATGCTTGAGGACACAGCAGGGGAAGGAGAGGGTAGGACAAATGGCCAAAGTAGCAAAGATAGTGTAGATATATACACTATCATGCGTAAAATAGATAGCTGGTGAGAAGTTGCTTATAACACAGGGACCCCAGCCTGGTGCTCTGTGATGACCTAGAGCATGGGATGGGGGGAAGGGAGAGAGGCTAAAGAGGGGGGGGATATATGAATAATTATAGCTGATTGGCACTGTCATATGGTAGAAACTAACACAACATTTGTCCTCCAATTAAAAAATAAAAAAAGAAGAGGCAAAAAAGTTAGTGATTTGATTTTTATTGTATTTAAGAAATTCAGAGGTAATAACTTCCTTTTAATATGTGTCTAAAATAATTTATAAAGTGAAAAATATGTGAAATTATTTTATATGATTTAATTACAGTTCATATGTTTTGTTTGCTTAGAAAACTTACTGTATATACTCTAACTTACTGTATATAGCATACTGTTAAAGCCATAACAAAAGCTATATTTTCACTTTAAACATCATTGTGATTGTGCTTTCATTAATGTGAACAATATACATTTTAATCTTTCTATAGAATCAACTAGGAATTAATAGGTAAACTAAGATGATCTTTTTACTTATTATAAAATAACATATTAGAAGGAAATATTTAAAATGAAAACTATGAACATTTATTCCTTTTTCTCCATTTACCCATTGGGCCTTTGAACAAATGTTTTATTTCGTCTAATCAATAGTTTTCTCACCTGTTAGGTCTTATTAATAATAATACTTAGCTGGGAATTCCTTGGTGATTCAGTGGTTAGGACTCTGAACTCTCACTATCAGGGGTGTGAGTTCAATCCCTGCTCAGGGAAATAAGATCCTACAAATTGCCCAAAAAAAAAAAAAAAAAAAAAAAGTAATAGTACTTATGTGAAAGACCTTAGCCTGATACTCGACACAGAATGATAATTTAATCTATCCCTCCTTCCCATCTTACCTCCCTCTGTCGTTTATAACATGAAGATTTTGATACCCACACAAAAGATTATCATTCAGGATAAAATTAAAAATACATGTGATAATATTATTTGTAAACTATAAAATCGTATGTATTATTAATTAATACTTTTTAGGAATTATTATCATTTAAAATGTTTTAACTTATCCAAGGTCATATATTAGGGACTTCCCTAGAGGCTCAGACGGTAAAGCGTCTGCCTACAAAGCGGGAGATCTGGGTTCAATCCCTGTGTTGGGAAAATCTTCTGGAGTAGGAAATGGGAACCCACTCCAGTATTCTTGTCTGGAAAATCCTATGGACGGAGGAACCTGGTAGGCTACAGTCCATGGAGTCACAAAGAGTCGGACACGACTGAGCGACTTCACTTTCACTTTCGAGTTCCTATATCCAATAAACAATGAAGTCATTATCAAAATTCAACACCATGAATACAGAGTTTGTTCTCCTAACACGTGTGCCATACTACCAATATTGCTGCATTTGTCATCATGTCGTTAACTACTGTGAAGAGGATTACTTCCCATTACCCAGAAGTTTAGGCAACAGATATGTACATAGCAGAGCTACCCTAGTATCTCAGCTGGTAAGTGTGAGGTGAGCAGAAGTAATGCAGCTTAGATTAGAAGTAGGCCTTCCTACTTGGTAAGATTATCAGGCCACCTGGATACAACCAATTAGCTTTCACTTAACACTGACCGCTGTTTGCCAATTAGGCACTTAATACTGACCGCTTTTTGCCAATGAGGAAATTAGGAACGGGGCGGAAACCCCCAGGAAAGTCCTGCGCGTGCCAAAGTTTTGACCAATGAAATTGCTTTGCAAACATGTAACCAATCCGCTTCTCACCCTATAAATTTGTGTAACAGCTTGAGCTCGGGGCTCTCTGACCCGCATCACTGTGTTGATTGCGGCAGAGAGTCCTGGCTTGAGTCAGTAATAAACTTCCCTTTCTGCGAGTTGCATTGTCTTGGAGGCCTTCTCTGTTCCTGCTCGGGGATTCGGACATCGGGCATAACATTTGGGGGCTCGTCCAGGATCCCTTGACTGGGGGGAGAGAACACTTCCAGGACAGAGGGGAAGGATAGATAATAGCACCGGTGCTCAGGAAAACTCAGGGGGCCTGAAAACCCAGCGCTGTGTTGTCAGCTGTCCGTGTGTTTGTCTTTGGCTCTCCGTGTTTGTGTGTGTGCCGGCATTGTCTCAGGCAGGACAGGAAAAGTCCAGTGTAAATCTGGGGCCCTGCTGTGAAGCAGGAAGGTGTCTGGCGCAGGAAGTCCAGTGTAAATCTGGGGCCCTGCTGTGAAGCAGGAAGGTATCTGGCACAGGAGAAAGCTTTCTATCTGGTGAGAAAACTCAGGGGGCCCAAAAACTCAGCGCTGTGTTGTCGGCCAACGTTTGTCTGTCCGCGTGTTTGTCTTCGGCTCTCCATGTTTTTCCGTGTTTGTGTGTGTGCCAGCATTGTCTCTGGTCTCGTTCTGACTCTCTTCAGGAGTTTCAGTGAACAGGCGAATAGTTGTGGGCGCAATTGATGAGTCCTGGCCAGGGCTACACTCTGGCGGACTCTGAAGGCCCTACAATAAGTGAGCCTTAGTAACTAGAAGCCCGACCAGGTGAAACTCTCCTTTCACTATAATTGTCAGCAGCTGTTGCAGGTGCTCTTCACCACAGAAGAACGGGAGTGAATTCTGGCAGAAGCATGGAAACGGGTCCCAGGGGCCAACGGGAGGCCAACCGCCCAGCCTCATCTCGTGGATGAGGGGTGTCCTCTGTTGTGGCCTAATTGGGATTTTGAGCGAGCGGAAGGTAGGGAGCGTCTCTGAGTGTACCGCCAGACTCTGATGGCAGGCCTGCGGGCCACAGCAAGAAAGCCGACAAATTTGGCAAAGGTAAATTTAGTAAGGCAAGAGCCCACTGAGAGCCCGGCAGCCTTCCTAGAGAGGCTGATGGAAGCTTTCAGGCAATATACACCTATGGACCCCCAGGCTGAGGAGTCACGTGCTGCAGTTCTGTTAGCATTTGTAAATCAGACAGAATAGGGAGACCTCAGAAGAAAGGGAAGAACGAATTCGACAGGAGGAAAGGGAATTAGCTGAGAGGATCAGGAAGGAAGATAGAGAACATAGAGTGAGGGAAAACTGGAAGAACCAGAGGGAGCTAGCCCAGATTCTTTTTGCGGGGATAAAAGCCAGAACAGAATTGAGGGAACCTCAAGACCCCTGGACGGGAGAAAAACAGAAACCAAAAAGGCAGGCCCTAAAGAAAGATCAGTGTGCCTACTGCAAAGAACAGGGGCACTGGAAAAACGAGTGCCCTAAGAGGGACCTGAGGAGAGGAACAACCCAGAGAGAGAGAATCTCCCCTGGAACTCGAGTTCTATATGCGGGGGAAGACAGTGACTAGGGGAGTCAAGACTCGGCACCCCTCCCCAAGTCCTGGGTAACCATACATGTGGAGATCTGGGGACCCACCAGGTGTCCCATTTGTTTTTGGTGATACCAGAATGCCCAGCCCCTCTACTTGGCCCTGTGGATATGTTGGATAATTGCAGTCATGAGGAACTGGAAAATTCTGCTGAAGATTACATGTTAGATCTGAGGTGTGGGGACCCTGAAAATCTGGAATGTTTTTCAAATGTAGGCTTTGTACCTCTCTATGGTGGAGATCAGACCCAGAAAGTTACTTGCCACCCAGAGGTCCTTCTGCTACACAAATAGCCCGGCAAGAGGTCACCTGTTTGGGGTATAAGATCAGGCAGGGGCAAAGGTGGCTAACCCAGGCCATGAAGGATACCAGAGCCCAAGACCCCCCGCCAGGTGAGAGAGTTTCTGGGGACTGTTGGATATTGCAGACTGTGGATCATGGGCTTTGCTGAGAAGGCCCGGCCCTTGTATGAGGGAAGTAAAGAGACCCCAAACTGGACTTGGACTGAGCCAATGAAACAGGCTTTCCAGACACTCAGAAGGGCCCTACTAGAAGCCCCAGCCCTTGCCCTGCCTAACCCAAATAAGCCATTCCAGCTGTTTGTAGCTCCATGATTGCAGCGAGATACTGGCTGAGGCCCTGGCGGCACGAAAAGACTTAACTGATGTACCCCTAGACAACAGTGAGCTAGTATGGTTCACCGATGGGAGCAGCTCTGCAAAAGATGGGCAAAGGAAAGCTGGAGCCACCACGGTAGAAGAGTACAGTTGTGAATATGGCTCCGCGAAGTTTTATGCACTGTGTGGCTTTGGTGGGGTCTTAAGTTGTGCTCTGACACTGCTGTTGTTCCTCTGGATTTAGTGAAATGCCATATGCAGGTGGACCCACAGAAGTACAAGGGCATTTTTAATGGATTTTCAGTTACACTCAAAGAGGATGATTTCCGTGGTTTGGCCAAAGGATGGGCCCCGACCTTCATTGGCTACTCCCTACAGGGGCTCTGCAAGTTTGGCTTTTATGAAGTCTTCAAGGTTTTGCACAGCAACATGCTTGGAGAGGAGAATGCCTATCTGTGGCGCACATCACTGTATTTGGCTGCCTCTACCAGTGCTGAATTCCTTGCTGACATTGCTCTGGCTCCTATGGAAGCTGCTAAGGTTCGAATTCAAACCCAACCAGGTTATATTAACACTCTGAAGGATGCAGCTCCCAAAATGTATAAGGAAGAAGGCTTAAAGGCATTCTACAAGGGGGTTGCTATGAGACAGATACCATACACCATGATGAAGTCTGCCTGCTTTGAACGTACTGTTGAAGCATTGTACAAGTTTGTGGTTCCTAAGCCCTGAAGTGAATGTTCAAAGCCAGAGCAGCTGGTTGTCACATTTGTGGCAGGTTACATAGCTGGAGTCTTCTGTGCCATTGTTTCCCACCCTACCGATTTCGTGGTGTCTGTGTTGAATAAAGAGAAGGGTAGCAGTGCCTCTCAGGTCCTCAAGAGACTTGGATTTAAAGGTATATGGAAGGGACTCTTTGCCCGCATCATCATGATCGGCACTCTGACTGCACTACAGTGGTTTATCTATGATTCTGTGAAGGTCTACTTCAGGCTCCCTCGCCCTCCTCCCCCTGAGATCCCAGAGTCTCTGAAGAAGAAGCTTGGGTACACTCAGTAGATAAATGAAAGCAAATATGGACTGAATCTGCGTGTTGATCAGTGTTTGAGGAAAATGCAACTGGACGAGAGATAATCCACGCTTGCAAAGCGTGCCAGCTGATGAGGACAGGGAAAAAGCAGCACATGGGAACGAGGTACCGAGGGGAAGAGCCAGGGCAACACTGGGAGATAGATTTCACTGAGGTAAGGCCAGGAAAGTACAGGTATCGCTATCTGTTAGTTCTGGTAGATACCTTCTCAGGGTGGGTGGAAGCCTTCCCCACTAAGGGAGAGACAGCAATAGTGGTTGCTAAAAAGATCTTAGAGGAGATAGTGCCTAGGTACGGGCTGCCAGTGACTATGGGCTCTGACAACGGACCTGCCTTTGTGAGCCAGATTGTACAAGGGCTGGCCCGAGCTCTGGGGACAAAATGGAAGTTACATTGTGAATATAATCCCCAGAGCTCAGGACAGGTTGAGAGAATGACAAAGTTGGCAATAGAGACTGGCGGGGACTGGGTGACCCTCCTTCCCTTCGCACTCTTTCGGGCGCGTAACAAGCTGAATCTTACCTCTTTTGAGATTCTGTATGGAAGCCCCCCTCCTGTGTATTAGAACCTAGATGGAAAGGCCCTTATGTTGTTCTCCTTACCACTCCTACTGCTGTCAAGGTCGACGGGATTGGACCCTGGGTTCACTGCAATCACGTGCGGCAAGCCACACCGGAAGAACAGGAAAAAGCGCGAGCAGAATGGAAGGCGAGTCCTCACCTATAAAATCCTTTGAAACTGAAACTCGTCCTCCAGGAGGTCTCCTAATTCTCCTGCTGATTGCAGGAGCTGGAGCTGTGTAACCTCTTGCGATGGGCCCCGGGAATGGGACATAGGAAACAGAGATTTGGTAGCCCCGAGTGTGGCGCAATTCGCAGGGCCAAGTACCTCAGATATGGGTGCAATTTAACCAAGCTTCACTATCTCTGCAAGGCCAAGGGCTTTCCTCCCTACGAGCTGCTGTAGATGCAATCAGTCACTTAGAGAAGTCTTTGACTTCCTTGTCTGAGGTGGTCTTGCAGAATAAGAGAGGATTAGACTTGATTTTTCTCCAACAGGGTAGGGTCTGCGAGGTTCTGGGAAAAGAATGTTGTTTTCTATGCAGACCATACAAGAGTGGTAAGAGAATAGAGAGGGACCGCCACAACGAAAGAGAGAATGGGAAGTTCAGCAGAGATGGTTTGAGTCTTGGTTTCAACGCTCCCCCTGGCTGACTACCTTAATTTCTACCCTCCTGGGTCCACTTATAGTGCCAGTGGCCCAAGATGAAAAAGAGGAAGATTCCTCTACTTGAACAACAGACAGGGGGGAATGTGAGGTGAGCAGAAGTAATGCAGCTTAGATTAGGAGTAGGCCTTCCTACTTGGTAAGATTATCAGGCCACCTGAATACAACCAATCAGCTTTCGCTTAACACTGACCGCTGTTTGCCAATTAGGCACTTAATACTGACCGCTTTTTGCCAATGAGGAAATTAGGAATGGGGCAGAAACCCCCAGGAAAGTCTTGCGCGTGCCAAAGTTTTGACCAATGAAATTGCTTTGCAAACGTGTAACCAATCCGCTTCTCACCCTATAAATTTGTGTAACAGCTTGAGCTCGGGGCTCTCTGACCCACATCACTGTGTTGATTGCGGCAGAGAGTCCTGGCTTGAGTCAGTAATAAACTTCCCTTTCTGCGAGTTGCATTGTCTTGGAGGCCTTCTCTGTTCCTGCTCGGGGATTCAGACATCAGGCATAACAGTAAGGAATCCACCTGCAATGCAGGAGACCCTGTATCGATTCCTGGGTTGGGAAGACCCCCTGGAGAAGGGATAGGCTACCCACTCCAGTATTCAAGGGCTTCCCTGGTGGCTCAGAGGGAAAAGAATGCCTGTAATGCAGGAGATGTGGTTTCGATCCCCAAATTAGGATGATGCCCTGGAGGAGGGAGTGGTAACCCACTCCAGTATTGTTGCCTGGAGAATCCCCATGGATAGAGGAGTCTGGTGGGTCACGGTCCATGGAGTCACGAAGAATTGGACACAACTGAGTGACTAAGCACACACAAGGAATGTGTCGTTAAGAAGGTGTCACATGATAGGATTCTGAAAAGAAGATGTGGTCCTAAAAACTCAATCTTACTGTATTTAATTCATAGACATTTGAATATCTATGATATGTCAGATACTCTGGGGAAGTTATGAGAGATTTATCATTAAATTTAAATCCCATAGGTTAAAATTTTAAATCATGGCAGTTTTGTGTGTGTAACATAAATAAAGAAAGTGTCTGAGGAAATTTTATTTCTACCAAGAATCAGTTCCTTAATCATCATGATTATTTGTATAGCTGATAGGCAATTAGGATAATTGAGATTGATTTCTTTCAGATATTACAAAAACCTAGTAAAGTCTGATGTGCTAATGTCTTCAGAGAACCTAGATTGTACCCCTTGTTCACTAACAAGATTACTGATAAATTTAAACTAATGGATGTAGAAAACCAGCTCAAAATGTATTCTGATAAACTTATTCCCTGAACAGCTTGTGATGATATATTAATATTAACTTAGGAGAAATTTTCTCTCTTTTCTTGTAGGAAGCATGCTTCTTTAACACATTCAAGCATTACTGATATTCCTTTTCTATTCTAAAGATCAGTTTAGAGGTTGCAAATAATATAATTAGCCCATAGAACTGTGTCCATTTGCCCTCACATCTGTGTTTCAAGAGTGCTCTGCAAATAATGCATCCAAATAGACATAATCTTAGAGATTTGTCTGCAGTATTTCTGTAGGGCTGGATGACACCTGAGCCAGATGCTAATTCTTTGGCATGATAGATAAAATTCAAATTTGAACTCTGTCTCTCATGGGTAAAGTCTCACGGGTATGTGTTAAGTGCAGAGAGAGAGAGAGAGCCTGCAAGGGAGTGACAGAGAGAGAGGGAGAGGTATTAGTGTAGATGTTGTTGTTCAGTTGCTAAGTCTTGTCCGACTCCTTGTTACCCCATGGACTGCAGCATACCAGGCTTTCCTGTCCTTCATTATCACCCAGAGTTTGCTCAAACTCATGCCCATTGAGTCAGTGATGCCATCAAACCATCTCAGTCTCTGTCTCCTTCCTTCTCCTCTTGTCCTCAGTCTTTCCCAGCATCAGGGTCTTTTCCAGTTAGTCGGCTCTTCCCATCAGTTGGCCAAAGTATTGGTGCTTCAACTTTAGCATCAATCCTTCCAGTGAATATTCAGGGTTGATTTATAGCATGTAGCATTTTGCCATGACAGTAAATAGAATAACAAATAAATTTTTTTGCTGCAAATAAAATTAAACCTCTTAAAAATTTAATAATTTACATTAAGAAAACAATGACATCTGTCTAATAGCATGTTCAGCAAAATATTCAGTAATAGTTTTATATAGAGGTGTTTATTGCTTAAAGAATTTTCTTGTTTATTGTAGTAATTTTTAAAAAATGATTAAACCTTTTCATTTTTTATAGATAAAAATGGTGTTTTATTTCTGACACTTACTAGTGGATACTATAATATTCCTAATATGATTGTAGATGCAGTCCAAGGATGGAATTTCTTGTTGGAAATTCCAATACCTCTGGGGAAAATAATGAATGGAAGACTTCTAGGTTCCAGATCCTTGGAGGGTCCATTAGTTCAGACTGTCTGGGCCTCTTCCTCTTCCCTCCCTTGCCCTTCTCTAGGCTCCCATCCTCCCAGTATATTTTCTTCTTCCTAAGCAGCTATCTCTTCCAGTTACCAACACTGACTTCAAAGTTATTATTCTTGTCATTTTCTCATCTTCTGCATCTCTCCAAACACTTATATTAATATATTCTAGGTAAATTGTACCTTAGAACACTATCTCAGCTACAATAGCTTTTTTTACTCCTGATAGCATCTTTATCATCTGTGGTGCTTGCTCATGATGCTTGCAGCTTTCAGTTCTCATTGTCATAACATAGATGTTAAGACTTTAGCTACCAAATTGATTCCATCCCCCACCAATGGGATCACTACTGACTAACAGAGACAAAAGGACCAGTTGATTCTCTCTTTGTCCAGATCCTATAGGTTTCAAATATGCATTTTTTTAAAACCCAGAGAGCAATTTTAAGAAGATATTATAGTGAATGCAATTTAAGAAATCAGTATTTTTTGTTTACAACTCTTTATAAGGTAGGTCATTTTTAAAATGCAACCAATTCAGTTCAGTTCATTCAGTCATGTCTTACTCTTTGTGACCCCATGGGCTGCAGCATGCCAGGCTTCCCTGTCCATCACCAATTCCCGGAGCTTGCTCAAGTTCATGTCCATCGAGTTGGTGATGCCATCCAACCTTCTCATCCTCTGTTGTCCCTCTCTCCACCTGCCTTCAATCTTTCCCAGCTTTAGGGTCTTTTCTAAGGAGTCAGTTCTTCACATCAGGTGGCCAAAGTATTAGAGCTTCAACATCAGTCCTTCCAATGAATATTCAAGACTGATTTTCTTTAGGATCAAAAGAAATTGACTGGTTTGATCTCCTTGCAGTCCAAGGGGCTCTCAAGAGTCTTCTCCAACAGTTCAAAAGCATCAATTCTTCAGCGCTCAGCTTTCTTTAGGGCCCAACTCGCACATCCATACATGACTACTGGAAAAATCATAGCTTTGACTAGATGGACTTTTGTTGGCAGAGTAATGCTTCTGCTTTTTAATATGCTGTCTAGGATGGTCATAGCTTTTCTTCCAAGAAGCCAGTGTCTTTTAATTTCATGGCTGCAGTCACTATCTGCAGTGGTTTTAGAGCCCAACAATATTCCAAAGGAACCTGGAATGTTAAGTCCATGAATCCAGGTAAATTGTAAGTGGTCAAACAGGAGATGGCGAGTGAACATCGACATTTTAGGAATCAGTGAACTAAAATGGACTGGAATGGGTGAATTTTAACCAGAGTGGTTAATGATCAAAACCATCTCCAAGAAAAAGAAATGCAAAAAGGGAAAACAGTTGTCTGAGCAGGCCTTAAAATAGCTGAGAAAGCAAAAGGGAAAGGAGAAAAGTGCAACCAGAGGACATACTATCCGGCACTGATTAGTGAACTACTTGGCCTCCTGGATAGCTCACCTGGTACTGAGCTACCCGCCTGCCATGCAGGAGGCCCCAGTTCCATCCCTGGGTTTGGAAGATCTCCTAGAGAACGGATGGGGTACCCACTCCAGTATTCTTGGGCTTCCCTGGTGGCTCAGACTGTAAAGAATCCACCTGCAATACGGGAGACCTGGATTTGATCCCTGGGTTGGAAAGATCCCGTGGAGGAGGGCATGGCAACCCACTCCAGTATTCTTGCCTGGAGAAACCCTATGGACAGAGGAGCCTGGCGGGCTACAGTCCATGGGGTGGCAAAGAGTCGAACACGCCTGAGCGACTAAGCACAGCACGGCACAGTGAATTATTTATTCAAAATTGCAATGTGCTTTTACAATTAATTGTCCATTACTACAGACATTATTCTGTTTTTATAAAATAGAATAGAAAACAGTGAAAGCTCATGTAATCAAAGAACAGAAAATCTTTTTCAATTTAATCTTAAAAACTAGAAATTTTCAGATTCAATTTCGTGAATAATCTTAGGTACACATTTTATATCTGGAAATATACTCAAATATACTTTCAGTCAGATTTCATGACTCTAAATCAGAACATTCTAGTAGTATAATTATGGTTTCTATAATCTATGCCAAAGTGGAAGCATCATTTAATTAAAATTATTTAATTTACAAAATTATCTTTCAGCTTTGATTACATTGAATCTTGTTTCCTTAAACATGGCTTATATTCAGTGTCTCTTTAGTGTAGCTCTAAGGAAGACGTTAATAAATTAAAACTATATTCTTTTTTATTGATAATGTTTGTGAAGGAAATGACTGAAACAGGGTTTTAGGCTCTGAGCCATATTTTTGAACCTTAGGACATTGTTTCATAAGAAGAGGAGTTTCAGCAAAAGTCCTTAGCACTATATATGAAACATGTAAAATATAAGAAAATTAATCTCATGATGATAGCTTAAAATGAAAAGGAGACTGTGCAAAAAAAAAAGAATTATTAGAGAAATGCAAAAAAAAAACCTACAATGAGTTATCACCTTACATCAGTCAAAATGACCACATCAAAATGTCTACAAGTAATAAATACTGGAGAGGGTGTATAGAAAAGAGAACCCTCCTATACTGTTGGTGGGAATGTAAATTGGTACAACCACCATGGAGAATGGTATGGAGATTCCTTAAAAAAAAAAAAAAATAGAGTTTCCATGTGATCCTACAATCCCATTCCTTGGCACATATCTGGAAAAAAAATAATACTTTGAAAAGATATATTCACTCTAGTGTTCACAGCAGCACTATTTACAACAGCCAACATATGGAAGCCACCTAAACATCCATTGACAGATAAATGGATAGAGAAGATATGGTACACACACACACACACACACACACACACACACACACTGGAATATTACTCAGCCTTAAAAAGAATGAAGTAATGCCATTTGCAGCAACATAAATGGACCTAGAAATTATCATGCTAAGCAAGTCAGAGAGAGAAAGACAAACATCACATAGTATTATTGATATATATAATCTTAAAAGATTATACAAAAGAGCTTATTTACAAAAAAGGACTAGACTCACAGGCATAGAAAACAAACTTATGGTTACCAAAGCAGAAAGGAGGGAGGGAGGGAGGGGTAAACTGGGAATTTAGGAGTAACGTATAGTCACTGCCATATATAAAATAGATAGCAAATACCTAGCACATGGAACTACACTTGATATTTTGTAATAACCTATTTGGGAAAAGCATCTGAAAAGGAATAAATATGTATAACTGAATTACTTTATTGTATATCTGAAACTAACACAGCATTGTAAATCAGCTATATTTCAACAAAAAATAAAAAGACAAAAAAAAAAAAAAGAATTGCCATACTACACTTTAGCAATTTCTTTTAGACAAGACAGGGTCATGATGCCGGTTTGCCACAGGCCCCTGTTTTAGACCCTTCCAATGAAGATTGAAGCAGAACCAGGAACCACTTTGTAATTTTCCCACACTTTGTAAACATCTCAACCACAGTTGTGAATTGAACCTCTGCCTTAGATTGTAAGCAGTTCAGTGTAAGGGACTACCTTTTATGAACTCTGAATGTTTAAACCAGAGCCAGAATCTTTCTAATCACTGTTAATTAAATTTGTTGCCTAGTTGAATTAAAGCTTTGGTGAATTAAACTTTCAACTTCGCTTCTTGGGCAAGTTTTCTGTGGTCTATAAACACAGGCAAAAATAATTCTACATCCTTAAAGGTATAATCAAGTAATATTTCCATAATTCATTTCTGTCTTATCAAAACTTTCAAAAAAATGGAGTGTGACAATCTTGAAAAGTATACCATGCAATGGTTTGGAAAATGTTGTTGATTTGCTTGATATCAGTTGTGAGTATTTATTATGAATGTCAGAGCTTTTTGCTTATTGTGAATATCAGGGCTTAACTTATATTGTTTTCATACTATGAATGCACTTCAAACATTCATATGGTGTTTCCAACAAATAAATAACAGGTGCTGAAATTCAACATGAATGCATTACAGTCAATAAAGACTACTCATTTAGATATAAAATGCATTATTTCAATTTATGTAGTTAGAACATTTGAAAAAAGTGTCTATATAACCAAGAAAAATAAAATAGTTATTACAGTCTAATGTATATTGAAATGCTAGTTCAATATTTTCATAAAATAATTGCCTAGTGAGACTATTCAATGGGAATTAAAAGAATTTAGAATGTCATAAATTTGAAGGGGCTTCCTTGATGGCTCAATGATAAATAATCCTCCGCCAATGCAGGAGTCACAGATTCAATCCCTGGATTGGGAAGATCCTCTGGAGAAGGAAATGGCAACCCACTTCAATATTCTTGCCTGGAGAATCCCATGGACAGAGGAGTCTGGCGGGCCATAGTCCATGGGGTCACAAAAGAGTCAGACATGACTTAGCAACTAAACAATAACATAAACTTGAGAAATATAATTTTTTCTAATGTGCTTTAATTTCATGAACACCCTTCAACATGCCAGGCCTTCCTGCTCTTTTTTGAACAGAAATGAAAATATAGTTGATTTTGTTTCTTTCTCTAAATTGTTCCTTTCTCATGAGGTGGTGGATTAGTTGCTGAGTCCCATCCTACTCACGGACTGTAGCCTGCCGGTTCCTCTTTCCATGGGATTTCCCATGCCAGAGAATACTGAAGTGGGTTACCATTTCTTTCTCCACAAGATTTTCCTGACCCAGGGTTCAAACCCACATCTCCTGCATTGTAGGCAGATTCTTTACCACTGAGTCATCAGGGAAGTCCCTTCTCTTGATTACAAGATAAAATTTAGATTTTTGTATACCTGGAAGTGAAAATCCATTGGTTTCAAACTATCTTCATTTTAGACTTGCCTGTAGCAAAGCATTTAAATAAGTCTTTGTAAGAAGATGCTGACACTGAATTAGAAGCCGATTTCATTTGTGTAGAGGCAGCTGAATGAGACCCATTAACTTCAGTTGGAATTGAACAGCCACCCTGGGAAAGCTTGTCCAAGTGAAAATGAGTATAGTCAAATTTAAAGCAAGGTGTATGAGAACATCTGAAAGTTTAATGTGATGCAAAGTATTTCAATGTGGCCTATTAGTCACACCTAGAAGCCTATTTAAAAAGTCTAGACAGACAATAAAAATAGCTACCAGATAAAACAGAGATTCTAGATGCCCATGGGACTTTCCTTTAGTGAGCAAATAATTTGAACTATACATAAACCACTTCTCTACTCTCAGATAACTTCTAGATAGGCTAATTTTAAGTGGGAAGTCACATTTAGATATTTTCTTAAAATGTGGCCTGATTATTCCTCAGAACCTTATGGCTTTACCCTTCTGTAAACGAGAGACAAACAAATAAGTCCCTTAAGCTTCTATTTTAAATACTCTAAGGGGGCTTGTCATTTAAAGATACTACTTTTCCCAGTATTTTTAGAAACAAATTATTGATCTTTAATGGTAGCTTCTGTAAAGCCAGAACTCTATGTGTATATTTTACTGTTTTTTTTCTACTGTTGGGGAAAATTTTTACTTACATCTAGATTATATAACCATCCACCTTTAAGGACACACGTGCCTGTATACACGTTTTGTATTAATCTGTCTACTTTTGTGTTTGGAAGATAATTGTTGGAAAAGGTTATGTTAAAAGATAAGCTGAAACACAGTAAACTTTTCAGGAGTGTATTTGAGCATATGTCCATTTGAATCGTGCAGTGCCAAACCTGAAGTGGTTAGGCGCACTCCATCGACAGGAGCGCAGGGGGCTGTGAAGCAGAGGTGGGTTACACGCTGGACGAGGCAGCAAAGCAAGGAAATTATTTGATTGGCCTTAGCTTAAATAGTTACCTTATTTGGGAAAATTGGTTGTTGGTGATTGGCTGTTCTTGATTTTCTTGATTCCAATGCATTGTTTCTGACTTAGGTCTTGTGTTTTTTCAGTTTGTTCATGTAGGCTACCGAAGCATAAGGGCTACGGAGGTCTAATGGCCTCCTTGGTTAAACGCATTAACAGAAAGATGGAATCAACGTTTCTGTGCCTTGTAAATGCGCATGTGGGGATTAAGGCCGAAGACAATAGACTCCCTTAGCACTGATTTATTTAACTTCCTAATTTCTAGTAAATACAGTCATCTCCAGGATCCATGGAATAAGTCATTCAAATTTTACAGCAGCCTGGAAGCATAAAAGAAATCAGTTAAGGGTTTGATTATGGCAGTATTTACAGTAGTATCAGGATTTTACCAGAAATGGTGTTTATGGTTTCAAGGATATTTCATAAGAAACACACCAGTCAGTTTAGAGTATGGCAGCAGCTGACAACCAGAATATGTTATAGGACATTTCATATTTATCAGAAAAAAAAAAAAAAGACACTAATGAGGTTTGTGTAATTCTCTCTGTTGTTGTGTAATTCTCTCTGTTGTTGTGTAATTCTCTCTGTTGTTGTGGTTGTTCAACCACTCAGTCGTGTCTGACTCTTTGTGACCCCATGGACTGCAGCACGCCAGGCTTCCCTGTCCATCACCAACTCCCGAAGCTTGCTCAAACTCATGTCCATTGAGTCGGTGATGCCATCCAACCATCTCATCCTCTGTCGTCCACTTCTCCTCTTGCCTTCAATCTTTCCCAGCATCAGAGTCTTTTCCAATCAGGTTCTTCATGTCAGGTGGCCAAAGTATTGGAACTACGCCTCAGCATCAATTCCTCTAATGAATATTATATTATTATTAATATAATTGTATTAGTTCATACATTGAAATTCACCAATATCTCTGAAAATCACATACTAAAAAATACAATAGAAGAAAGATATAAATTGACAAATTCATTTCAAAAGTACTCTGTATTTAGAGGGAGTAAAAGCAAAATAATAAAGAAATTATGTGTTTATGATATACCTGTTTTCACCTGCCATGTCTGGCAATAGAGAACTCAGTTAAAAGCAAAGGTTAAAAAAAAAGTCAGATCAGATATACAGATCAGAAAAGTAAATTTATGTCAAAATTGGGATGGGATGGGGGAGATGTGAGAGAGGTTCCAGAGGGAAGGGATAAATATTATACTTATGGCTGATTCATGTTGTAAGGCAGAAAGCAACCCAACACTCTAAAGCAATTATCCTCCTATTAAAAGTAAAATAAAGTTTAAAAATATTGCAATAAAAAATCAAAATCTTATTTTTAAAATACTTTGAAATTTTAATTTTATAATATTGCTAAATATTTTTAAAGTCAAATTGATCTATTGACTAATAATTTTTAAAAAAACAGTGCTTCTTTTATCATTCCACATCACCTCATCTTATTTCTGTTCATCCCCTGAGACAGCTGCACTGAGCATTGAACTCTCTGTCTACCCCCAAATTTCTAAATATTCCCTTTACTGACGTTCTGTGATTTTTTTAAAAAGCCTTATCCACAGTTTCCTACAGATGATGAGGAGTATCTTCTTTATTTCATCCTTCCTAAATATTTCTCATCCATCTTCTCTAGCTATGGTTATGTCACATGTGTTTTTAGAAATCTGATATTTATTATATAAATGATTGCTAATGGTGGTGTCAATCAGTACTCTGGTAGCATTTCTTACTTCTTTTTTGTGATATGTTCCCCAGCGTTCAGTACTTGTCACGCTCATTGGTTTAATTGTGTACTAATGAGTTTTTCCAGCGGTCATGTATGGATGTGAGAGCTGGACTATAAAGAAAGCTGAGAGCCAAAGAATTGATGGTTTTGAACTGTGGTGTTGGCGAAGACTCTTGAGAGTCCCTTGGACTGCAAGGAGATTCAACCAGTCCATCTTAAAGATCAGTCCTGGGTGTTCATTGGAAGGACTGAGGTTGAAGCTAAAACTCCAATACTTTGCCCACCTGATGCGAAGAACTGATTCATTGGAAAAGACTCTAATGCTGGGAAAGATTGAGGCCAGGAGGAGAAGGGGACGACAGAGGATGAGATGGTTGGATGGCATCACCGACTCAATGGACATGAGTTTGAGTAAACTCCAGGAGTTGGTGATGGACAGGGAAGCCTGGCATGCTGAAGTCCATGGGGTCGCAAAGAGTTGGACATGACTGAGCAACTGAAATGAACTAAATGAATTCCAAAAATTTCCCATAAAACTCCTCTAAATATACTCAAACATGTATGGTAAACTACCATTTTAAGTTTTCATTTATTTTATTATTTTCCATACAATTGCCATAGCATAATTTCCTATAAAATTTTCCAATATTTTACTATTATTTTGGTCCAGTTTGGATGATTTATCTGTAGACCTGTTGCATGCCTAGGTCTTTATTTCTTTTAGGTTCTCTCTGCCTTATTTAGTGATAACCACCTCCTGTGGGTTCCCCTAGAATATGTGAAGTCTCAGAGAAAGTATTATTTTGTTGGCCCCTATAATTATAAAAAATTCTATTTAAAATGTATAGCAGAATCCATTATCTCCTTGGACCATAGTAAATAACTGATGAAATTTAAAAATGATTGTAAGACAAAATTATTCCTCATTACTCACAATGCTACATTATCCATTGTGTTGCTTTTGAATACTGGTTTCCAAAGGCTGTCTTAGATTTCATTGTGCTTGTTTGATGATGACTCCAATAACACCTCTTACATGGGGAATGCAGAAAAATAGGAATAATATTTTTTTCTTGTCTTCTTGAATTTATCATTCAACATATATGGTATAGTGTAAATGCAAAACAATACATCTTCCAACCATATCTCCTCTTGAACTTTTTATGCCAGAACTGCTTCGTCCCTAGTGACCTCCTTCAGTGTTGATCATGTCCCTGTCTTTCAACACATTGGGTGAGACGCTCAAGGAATACACCCCAATGTTCATTGCAGCACTATCTATACTAGCCAAAACATGGAAGCAACCTAAATGTCCATCAACAGAGGAATGAATAAATAGGTGGTACATATAGACAATGGGATATCACTCATCCATAAAAAGAAACAAAACTACCATTTGCAGAGATGTGGAAAGACCTAGAGACTGTATATACAATGGAATATTACTCATCCATAAAAAAGAGACAAACGTATACCATTTGCAGAGATGTGGATGGACCTAAAGACTGTCAGAGACAGTGAAGTAAATCAGAAAGACAAAAATAAACATCTTATTATATCACTTGTATGCAGAATCTAGAAAAGTGATATAGATGATCTTATTTGCCAAGCAGAAATAGAGACACACATATAAGGACAAACATATGGATACCAAAGGGAAGGAGGGGCTAGGAGGACTTGGGAGATTGGGATTGGCACATATACACTATTGATACTATGTATAAAATTGGTAACTAATAAGAAGCTACTGTATGGCATGGGGAATTTTACTCACTGATCTCTGGTGACCTAGATGGGAAGGAAACCCAAAAAAGAGGAGCTATAGGTAAGCATATATATATATAGCTGATTCATTTTTCTGTGTAGAAGAAACTAACACAACATTGTATAGCAACCGTATTCCAATAAAATTTAATGAAAAAAGTAAAGACAACCTTCTTAGAAGCCCCTCCTAATTACAAAAAAAAAAAAAAAGGAAAAGAAAAGGTGTACGTTGGCATACAGTCCATATGACAATCCATGTGTTTGTGTATGTATACATATAATGCATATATTCTTGTGTCAGTACATATGTGTATTTACATATATGTTAATATATTAATCTTCACAGGTGGTACTAGTGGTAAAGAACCCTCCTTCCAATGCAGGAGGATGTAAGAGATGTGATTTTGATCCTTGGGTTGGGAAGATCCCCTGGAGGTATATAGGGCTTCCCTCATAGCTCAGTTGATAAACAATCTGCCTGCAATGCAGGAGACCTCGATTCAATTCCTGGGTTGGGAAGATCCGCTGGAGAAGGGATAGGCTACCCACTCCAGTATTCTTGGGCTTCCCTTGTAGCTCAGCTGGTAAAGAATCTGCCTGCAATGCGGAAGACCTGAGTTTGATCCCTGGGTTGGGAAGATCCCCTGGAGAAGGGAAAGGCTATCCACTTCAGTATTCTGGCCTGGAGAATCCCATGGACTGTTATATTTTATATATATATGTGAACTTAATGCATCTTTAAAAAATTAAGTTCTGTTTCATGTTTCAGCAAATCAAGGTTAAAAACTCTATTGTAGAAACATTGAATACAGTAGAATTTTATTTAAATTGTCTCTTCCCATTCAAAGTGTTACTGAAAATCACATGAGTGAATGAACTTAGTTGTGAGTATTGCTAAAACAAAGCAGTTGATGCTTTCTTCCACTATTAAACAAAATAAAATTTTGTCCTTTTCCTTCTTCAAGAATTTAGCTATTAATTCATTAAAAGGGAAGGTTTCTTTTCTGATTGTCCTGTGTTGGCAAGGTACAAGTTGTATGACAAATTGTCTGAAGGTCCATTTTTACTTATTTTATTGCTCAGGATACAATAATTTACTTACTATACAGAGTAAGTTTTTAAAAACAGATCGCAAATAATAGCTGTTTTTTGTACATTGCAAAATAATAGTTGAAATTTTTAAATTAAACCCAATGGCATATTTCACTCTTGCACATTGAAATGTATTTATACATGTATTTGAATGAGGAGGAAGACCATTTATGTGAGGTGACTTTCTTTGGTAGTGCTCCACAGACTGGATACAGGCTAGAGATGCAATAAATACTGCTGGAGAAAAGAATGGCAGAACCCAGTCAGCCTCCATATGCGCAATAAACTATTTTTTTTCCACCATGATATGGAGCCTGGAAAAAACTATCATATGAAACACTCTTCTAGATGTTTTTCCTATTAAAAAAAAATAAATGCTTTATTTTGAAATAATTTCAGACTTACAGAGAAAGATACAAAATTTACGCAGCGAATTTCGGTAAATCTTTCACATATTAAGAACCTAATATTATTTATCCACCTCCCACATTTAGCACCTTGAAACAGCAAGCATTTATTATATCACACAGTGTCTGAATGGCAGGAATCCAGGAGCACGTTAGCTGTGTGATTCTGGTTCAGTTTCTTCATGAAGTTGTAGCCAAGCTATTGACTGGGGCTGCTGTCATCAGAAGGGACTGGAAACTCTGCTTTTAAACATTTATGGCGGTTGACAAGCAGCTTTAGTTCTTTGATTTGACCTGTGGACTTCCACACTCACCTGCCAGGACAGCTAGCTTTCTAGAGAGAAGGGAGCAGGCAACGAGAGAGGAGGCAGGGAAAACGGGGAGAGAGAGATGCCTTTTATGACGTAATTTCAGATTCATACTCCCTGATTTCTTCTTCTTTTTGATAGAAGCAAATCACTAAATCCAGGCCAAACTCAAGGGGAGAGGAATTGCCCTGTACTTCTTGCAGGAAGAAGTAAAAAGTGTGCGCATATTTTCAAAGCCACTGACCCAGCTTACCCAAATGTTAGTAATTTATTCCATTTGCCTTACCATTCTCTTGTCCTCTCATTATTTACTTTTTTTCCATTTATTTTTATTAGTTGGAGGCTAATTACTTTACAATATCGTAGTGGTTTTTGTCATACATTGACCCAGAGCAATCGGGTGGAGAGGGAGGTGGGAGGGGGGATCGGGATGGGGAATACATGTAAATCCATGGCTAATTCATGGAGGGATGTTTGGAAAGCAAGTCCTAGACATGATGCCTCCTTCTAAAAGCTTAACTATGTATTTGCTAAAAGCAAGGCATTTCTACATAACCACTGAAAAATTTAAAATTAGGGAAGTAACACTGATACAATATTATTGTCTAATACACAAAACTTATCAGGTTTTCCAGTTGTCCTACTAATGCCCTTGTTAAAAGAAAAAAAAAAAAAAAATGGGTCTTTGACCAATCCATAATTAGTCAATGAACTTAGTTGCTATAGGTTCTTTCCCCCCTCTCCTCTTTCTTTTTTCTTCTCTTCCCTTTTCTCTTCTCTCTCCCGTCCTTCTTCCCTGTCCCTTCTTCCCTCCCACATCCCTTCTCCCCCCCCTCCCCGTTTTCTTTCCTATCATTTAAAGTAGAACAAAAACTTAGGTTTTCTTGTTTTCCATGATCTTGACTCTTTGAAAGTCTACGTAATGTTTATTTTGTACATTGTTCTTCAGCTTAGAATCATCTGAGTATTTTTCATCATTTGATCCTGGTTATATGTATTTTGGGAGCAGCAATACCACGTATGTGATTCTCTGTACTCCTTAGATTATCACATGAGAAAATACATATCTGTCTTTAATTATTACTACCTCTAACTTTTATCACTTGGTTAAAGTGGTGCTTGCCAGGTTTCTCTACTTGAATGTCGCTATTTTCCCTTTGTAGGTAGTAAGTACCATATAGGGATATACTTTGATATTGTGGCAATATATTGTTTCATTTTAGCATGATGATTTTTTGTCTGAAAGAATTAGTGCTGTGGTGGCTTTCACACAGTATTTAACTAAATACTTAGGCTAAATATTTACCAACATGTAAATAAATGGATTAGATGTTGAGATAGCATCGCTAACTCAATGGGCATGAATTTGAGTAAACTTTGGGAGATAGTGGAGGACAGAGGAGCCTGGAGCTCTGCAGTCCATGGAGTTGCAAAAAGCTGGACATTACTTTTCGAAAGAACAGCATATTAGTGAGTAGGCAGTGCTGAAACTGAGCATCCTAGGATTAAGAAATCAAGTAAAGATACCATGTATAACAGAATCCATGCTTCTCGTTTCAAAGAATTTCAAATGCAGAAAGGGAGGAGGATGATATGTATTCTGTGTGTACACATATGTGCAGGTATTTCTTGGCTGATTTCTCTAAAGGGTCTTAAGTCAGTGATCCTAGTAGCAAAGACATATGTAGCACCTAGAACCCACATCTGATTTCTAAGCCAACTAAGAGTGACCAGATTTCTTGGTGAAACTTCTGATTTCAGGATTGGTGCGGGCAAGGTACCAAAAGATCTTGAAACATTTTGATATGCCAGAAATAAGGAAACGCTCAAAGAATGATGGATGCACATTAGAAAGATACAGGAACCAGCTTTAAAGGCCTCCCAATGAATAAGTTATGAGTACTATGACTATAAATATATATGATGATAGTAATAGATTACAGAATATAAGATAACTAAATGCTTCTTGAAAAAATACATACGAAGAAGGGAAAGCTCTCTCTTAACAACAGACGGAGAGCTAATAAATGCATAATTAGTGAGAGAATGAGAAAACTGTCATACTTTAATAAATCCCATGAAATGCTCTTGGTAAGCCGAGCAATTGATAATTCATGTCCACCTCATCTGTGTATGATGAATTACTCTGCGGTTTGGATTTGGCCTGAATAAAATTGGTTGCATTTATTGTGCTTCTCTTAGCCTGCTAGTTTTCTTCTATATTTATTAACCATATATGAACATGAATAAAACTGTGATGATTAGAGGAATAACCTTTAGTTACTGTAAATTATTTTATGTAAATTATTTTATTCATAACTCTAGCATCCATATGAAAATGATCATTAGTAACATATTGCCTGAAAAACACCTGGCACCGGTGCCCTCACACTATACATGAGAGCTTCAATCTAGATAAAAGCTACAGTTCTCATTCCCCTTGAAATAGAAAATCTGATAAATGCTTCTATTTTTTTACTGACAGTTTTATCTCTGAAGAGTTAACAAGAGCTAAAGGAACTGCTTCTCTGAGCAATTATCACAGGAAAGGAAGTGATGGTGGGTGACGTGAAAGTGATGGAAACAGAGATACTAATCATATCATTAAGCTGTCTGAAAGAGCTGTGAAAGGTAATATCCATCATTGTCAGGCTTGCACAATAAACCTGAGGAAAGAGCATTGTAATATTTTACCAAAACTTTTCAAATTTCAAATTTACCCCATCATAGAAAATTTATATTTCTAAAAACATGAATTTATGATATTTTGCCTTAAAATTTGTCAGACTGGCCATAGCTTGCAAGATAGTTTGAAACTGTTAGCTAGCATTTATGGTACGGTCTTGCTAATATTTCACTTGTATCTCTCAGTTACCCCAATGACCCACTCAATCCCAATAAATAGTCGTACACAACACCATGACCCCACTACACATATACATATGTACACATGCAGAAAATTCACAACTCTCTTTACTCTGGCATTTTGTATTTGCATTTTCCCCAAAATTCTCTGCTCTGTAACATTTGTGTTCCTTTGGAATTTTCTTCTGCCTGGTACTTCTTTTCCACTCTAACTTATCTATTTGGCAAATCTAATTTTTCCCTCAAGATTCCTATTATTTCTGTCTTTATGTAGTCAAATAGTCTTCCTCATCCTCTAAGGCCCAACTAATTTCCACATCTTCATTGTTTCCAATATACTGTCTGTATACCTTTGTCAATGCATATCTAAGAATTTTAACAAGCTTCATATAGTCTATCTCAAATATGATACTATGCTTCTTAACATTAGGAGCTTTAACTTTGTCCTTTAATTTTGCAGTAATAGTCATACTGTGTGAATCAAATTCAATACATATTTGTCTTTTGTGAGAAGTGAAATTTATATTTGCAACATATAGTCACTAAAATTTAAAATTCACTAAAATATAGAATAGTATCTGGTACTTAATAGCATGAACATTATTAAATAAGCATTTGTTGAGTGTCCACAAATGCTATCAAGAATGGAAAAGAGGTGAACATCAATATGCACCATTAAACTTCCACATGGTATATTCCAGTGAGCACAGTTTTTATTTAATAAAAGTTCAAATTCCAAAGAAAGGGAGCAGCTTCCCTGCAAAAATAGTAAGTCAAGAGATACCTGGAGTAACAGACAAATTTGGCCTTGGAGTACAAAATGAAGCAAGGCAAAGGCTAACAGAGTTCTGCCAAGAGGACACACTGGTCATAGCAAACACTCTCTTCCAACAACACAAGAGATAACTCTACACGTGGACATCAACAGATGGTCAATAAAGAAATTATATTGATTATTATCTTTGTAGCCAAAGATGGAGAAGCTCTATACAGTCAGCAAAAACAAGACGAGGAGCTGGCTGTGGGTCAGACTGAGAACTCCTTATTGCAAAATTCAGGCTTATATTGAAGTACATAGGAAAAACCAGTAGGCCATTCAGGTATGACCTAAATCAAATGCCTTGCAATTATACAGTGGCAGTGACAAATAGATTCAAGGGATTAGATCTGATAGATAGAGCGCTTGAAGAACTGTGGATGGGGGTTTGTCCCATTGTACAGGAGGCTGTGATCAAAACCATCCCCAAGGAAAAGGAATACAAAAAGGTAAAATAGTTGTCTTAGGAAGCCTTACAAATAGCTGAGAAAACAAGAGAAGCTGTAGAAAATTCATAAAGAAATGGGAGTACCAGACCACCTTACTTGTCTCCTGGGAAACCTCTATGCAGGTCAAGAAGCAGCAGAACCAGACATGGAACAATGGACTGGTTCAAAATTGGGAAAGGGTACATCAGGGCTGTATTTTGCCACTTTGCTTACTTAACTTGTATGCAGAGTACATCATGTGAAATGCCGGGTTGGATGAAGCACAAGCAGGAATCAAGATTGCCAGGAGAAATAGCAACAACCTCAGATATGCAGATAACACCATTCATGACAGAAAGTGAAGAGGAATTAAAGAGCCTCTTGATAAAGGTAAAAGAGGAGAGTGGAAAAACTGGCTTAAAACTCAACATTCAAAAAACGATCATGGCATCCAATCCCATCGCTTCATGGCAAATAAATGGGGAAACAAATGAAACAGTGACAGGCTTTATTTTCTTGGGCTCCAAAATCACTGTGGACTGTGCCTGCAGCCATGAAATTAAAAGATGCTTTCTCCTTGGAAGAAAAGTAGTGACAAACCTAGACAGCATACTAAAAAGCAGAGACATTAATTTGCTGACAAATGTCCATCTAGTCAAAGCTATGGTTTTTCCAGTAGTCATGTACGGATGTGATAGCTGGACAATAAAAAAGGCTGAGTGCTGAGGAATCGATGCCTTTGAACTGTGGTGTTGGTGAAGACTCTTGAGAGTCCCTTGGACAGCAAGGAGATCCAACCAGTCTTTCCTAAACAAAATCAACCCTGAATATTCACTGGAAGGATTGATGCTGAAACAAGCTCTAGTACTTTGGCCACCTGATGCGAAGAGCCAGCTCATTGAAAAAGACCCTGGTGCTGGGAAAGATTGAAGGCAGGAGGAGACAGGTTGACAGAGGATGAGATGGTTGGATGCCATCACTGACTCCATGCACATGAGTTTGAGCAAACTCTGGGAGACAGTGAAGGACAGGGAAGCCTGCTGCTTTGCTGTCAATGGGGGTCACAAAGAGTCAGAAATCACTGAGCGACTGAACAAGATAGGAGTATCTAATTTGGATAGAAAAAAGTTGTTACATCAAACTGTACAAATTTTGAAGGAATTCTAATTCTAAAAAAAACGAAAATACAAATGTGAGAAACAGATCATCAGCAGACACTTAATGTGTTTGTTTTTGAGCTATGCTCAGTTGCTCAGTGGCGCCTGACTCTTCGTGACTCTCTGGGCAGACTGTAGTCCATCAGGCTCCTCTGTCCGTGGGATTTTCCTGGTAAGAATACTGGAGTGGGTTGCCATTTCCTTCTCCATTGGATCATTGGGACCAGGGATCTAACCTTTGTCTCTGTGTTTCCTGCATTGCAGGCAGATTCTTTACTGCTGAGCCATTACCTACTTCATTGTCAGGATAGACAATGAGATGAAAACTTCAGTTTAATTTAACTCAAAGTCCAGAAATAGAGGAAATGTAGATATGACAGAGAATTATTTAAATATATAGTGGTTCAGAATTTTCAAAAACTGATGATAGACATAAATGAATATCGAAGCCTAAATCCACCTAGAGATATACCTAGACATTTTGTGGAAAAGCTGCTGAAAACCCCAAACAAAGTCAATCTTAAAAGGAACATGAAGGATGAAAACAAAAGCTTCCATGAAGTATCATTAACAATGAAGATTAGTTTTCAAAATAAACTATGGAAACCAAAAGTAAAATAATGGCTTCAAGTAGGGAGAGCAAATAATTTCAACATAAACTTCTATATAAAGCAAAAGTTGTACTTCATAAATTAAGGTAAAATAGAGACTGTATCACCAGTGAATACACATTAAATGGAAATGTAAAGAGTAGTTGTAGAAATAGTATTTACAGATGAAAACTATAATAATCAGATAAAGAAAATGGAACAAAAAAGTAACAATGTGGGTAAATACAAATAATGTTGTATTCAGTTTAAATTTATAGAGGGCTAAGATAGATGAGTTGGTGATGGACAGGGAGGCCTGGCGTGCTACGATTCATGGGGTCGCAAAGAGTCGGACACGACTGAGTGACTGAACTGAACTGAACTGAAGATATATGAGTCCCCTAGACTGCAAGGAGATCCACCCAGTTCATCCTAAAGGAGATCAGTCCTGGGTGTTCACTGGAAGGACGGACGCTGAAGCTGAAACTCCAATACTTTGGCCACCTCATGCGAAGAGCTGACTCATTGGAAAAGACCCTGATGCTGGGAGAGATTGGGGGCAGGAGGAGAAGGGGACGACAGAGGATGAGATGGCTGGATGGCATCACCAACTCGATGGACATGAGTCTGAGTAAACTCCGGGAGTTGGTGATGGACAGGGAGGCCTGGCGTGCTGCGATTCATGGGGTCGCAAAGAGTCGG
This sequence comes from Cervus canadensis, assembly GCF_019320065.1. NCBI lineage: Eukaryota > Metazoa > Chordata > Mammalia > Artiodactyla > Cervidae > Cervus > Cervus canadensis. The sequence continues at coordinate 65,812,756 of NC_057400.1, forward strand.
ACACGACTGAGCGACTGAACTGAACTGAACTGAAGATATATGAAAGTAATAGCATAAAATATAGAAAAATATTAAATGAAGTTGGAGAGTTTTAATATCCTTCCATTGTGCATGATATGAACAAGCTATTTATACATATTACACTTGGTGAATCAGGGATGATATGGATAGAAAAATAATTTAGAAAGTGAAAATAAAATAGTACATATAACTAGTATGTAAGTGGCAAGAAAGAAGAAATAAAGAACAGTTGGGGGAATGTTCAGAAAAAAGTTGACTTGCATATATGTTATTTATAAGAAAAAAATAAGTTGAAAATAAATATATAGAAAATATACAAAGATTAATCAGGAAAAGTTGTCAAAATGTATCAATAGAGTTAAAATAAAAGCATATTAGAGATAAAAAGGAACACATAATGATAGAATGGTCAGTTTAATATGAAGATATAAGTATACCATTTATGTTCTTTCAGTGGAAGAATGGATAAATGGAGATTAAAAAAAATATTTTTCTAGTAAAGCAAGGTAAATGTTGTGCTACATGCAGCAACATGGATGTATCTCAGAAGCCATGAGATTCATAAATCTCATGGAGTCTATAGTTTTATTTACATGCTTTTCAAAAACAGATGCTAGTTGACTTTGAAGATGAGGATGATAGGGTTTGAAAGAGAAAATGGGGCATCTTCATTTCTAGTAATGTTCCCATTCTGAGTGTCTAGCTAGTGTCCCATTCTGAGTGATAATTCCATGGATATGTTCCTATTGTGCTGATTCATGAAGGTATACATTTATGAGTTGTGTTTCTTCATATATGTCACACCTCAATAAAAGATATTTTTTAAACAAGTATGTTGGTATGAAAGTCATTAAAAAAATAAAAGGACTTGTTTATTAAAGATAACATAATGCTGGAAGTAATGTTAACATCACAAAAAATGAATGTTAATAGCAATCCATATATTTTTGGAAGAGATAGATGGCTAAACTTGGCTTAAAACTTTTTAGCGGCTGAGTAATATTCCATGGGGAATAAGTGTAAATCTATGGCTGATTCATATCAATGTATGACAAAACCCACTGAAATGTTGTGAAGTAATTAGCCTCCAACTAATAAAAAAATTTAAAAAAAAAAAAACTTTTTAGCAACCAAAATAAACTGCAAGCATGATTATAAAGATATACAGTCTCTCAAAGTTGAAGATAAACTATGAAACAGAGTAGTACAAATATTCCTGGTACAGAGACCACAGAGAAAATTCTTTTCATTCTCAAAAAAGAAAAAATGCACGATCTACTAAATGTTGTCTTCAACAATAACTTTGAAGTAAATATAAGGATGTTTCAAAAACCTAGAAGTTCAATTCATTAAAGCAAGAAATTAAATGGTAGGAATATTTGGGAGGGGAGGAGACTTAAGCAAAATCCCATATTACAATTTTTAAAAACAGGTTTCATTAGTTTATATAGAGAGATTTGAATGTGTCACTAGAAAAATTGAACATAATGTTTCCTTTAACTCAATTTTCATCAATCCTTACTGTCAAGGTCACATTCCCTCACAACTTGGAATACAGCTATTCTGTTCTGCCAGTTTGTGTAGGGCCATATGCTGCAGCAATCAGGGAAACAGAAGGTAAGATTAACATCCTCTATGAAATGTGAGGAGCCTAGAAGGGACAGGTGCCTGACCAGAAGGCCATGGCATATTCACACAGAGGTAGACCTGGGTAGTGCCTGCCAAGCTTCTCTCCCCAAAATAAAAGCTTAGGGTATGTTCCAGCATATATATGAACAAGCAATAATGTCCACAAAGTTATGAAGAATATAGGATGATTGCAAAGATTTGATTTGGAAATATTTCTGTAAATGAAATATCTCAAATATTACCTCTTTTTGCTCTCTTCTGCCATCACCACACCATCTGAATAAACTCTGAATAAACATTTACTGTATTATTTATCCTGTAGAGAACTTACATATATTACCTACTTGGTACCTCAAATAGCCAAATAGTAATGGCAATGACAGTAATAGTCATCAATAGATATTGATTGTATATCAGTCACCATGTTAAGATCTGTACATAATTATTATCATCCAGATAATTTAATCCTCCAGTGTTTTAAGAATTACCTTAATAGTATCATCTCTGTTAAATACATGAGGACAATTAAAGTGTAGGAAAGTTGAACATACAAAGAATTTCAAGAACTAAGGTATGAATCTAGGTCTTTATGATTCTGTCAATTAGATGATCAAGCTATTCATGTATGTCTGTGTGTGTGTGTGTGTCTGTGTGTGTGTGTGTCTGTGTGCCTATTGTCTGTCAGTCAATTTCTTTTTCTTCAGTATTCTTATTGGTAAAAAACTGATAAAAGTAAAATGAGGATCAAAATTTTATACAAATATTAAAAATTAAAAAACCAGCCTAAACCTAGAGGGAGAGCAGCACTCTTCTGCCAGCTTCTAGATTTGAAGACCCCTGGGCCTGCTTAGAACTCCATATTGGTTTAGGTACCTAGTCAGAGGCAGAAAATCTGGAGGCTTCTGCGTCTGCTGAATCAGGCATTGGTTATCTTTACTTAGATAACATTCCTTTTCTCTTCTTTATTAATAATACTCTTTGATGGTGACTTTTTCCAAATGATCTCAATAGTAATTTCTAACAAAACACTTTGCTCGCCTACTTCACCAAAGGAAAGTGTTTGGCACATGAACGCAGTCAAGTCCATTAGTCTTTGAAACTGAATCTTGAGCTCAGGGACAGAAAACAGAGCAGAATTATTCCAATGGCAATGCTTAAAAATATTCCAATCCCTACTGCCTTATTTTCTTGAGCCACCCAGATTGTTTTTAGTCACTTTTTATCTGTATTACTGATTTTTTTTTTTTTCTCACTAAATCAGCCAGAGTTGGCTAAACCCAAAAGAATCTAGGTATTGATCAATCACACCACTTTTATTGCTTTTACTTGTGAGAATCACATTTTGAAAGAAATTCTGTCAATAAGAGTGACTTCTGGAAATGACCATAATAGTTAAATGGCAATAAACTGTTTTTAAAGTATAAGAATAGGAATTTTTTAATTTGTAGGATAAGACTTCATACAAAAGAAACTTATCAGGACCATTTCTTTAACTTGACCATAGCTTTCAAGTTAAAGGAACTTGAAATTCAAATATGTTACTATTTGAGATAGTTAATTCATTGTCAGTGAGGGCACTCAGTCAACATAGAAGACTGTTAAGACTCTTGTACTCATGTAATTAAAACCTTAAAGGTAAATTATTATTAATGCATTTTATAAAAACAAGAAACATCAATAGTGATGACTCTTTTCCATGTATCTAACAATATGCAAAATGTTACCTATTTGTGTAGTCTTACAAAGAAGTTTACACTAGAACATTTATATGGAAATATGAGATATTTTAGAACTTCAGACCTCCCACTTGTATAAATTTTTTTAGATTGTAAATTCAGTTCAGTTCAGTTCAGCTGCTCAGTCATGTCTGACTCTTTGTGACCCCATGAATCGCAGCACGCCAGGCCTCCCTGTCCATCACCAACTCCCAGAGTTTACTCAAACTCATGTCTATTGAGTCGATGATGCCATCCAGCCATCTCATCCTCTGTCGTCCCCTTCTCCTCCTGCCCCCAGTCCCTCCCAGCATCAGGGTCTTTTCCAGTGAGTCAAATCTTCGCATGAAGTGGCCAAAGTATTGGAGTTTCAGCTTCAGCATCAGTCCTTCCAATGAATACCCAGGTGTAAATTAGGAAAGGCTAAATTATGATATCTACCTCAAGGCACTAGAAAGTGGATAGAAAGAGTCCCTTATTTCATGTGAGGTTGGAAATAAGAGAGACACCTTACTGGAGGACACAAATGTGGGTTCTGCCTTTGCAAAGCTTGGATACTAACAGCAACACTTGCTGTCATGTGTGGATTGTTGTTGTCATTGTTCAGTTGCTAAATCATTTCTGACTCTGCGACCCCATGGGCTGCAGCATCCTAGGCTCCTGTCCTGCAGTATCTCCCAAAGCTTCCTCTAATCTGTTGAGTTGGTGATGCTATATAATGTAGATTACAAAGTTTCACCTCGTAGAGATCATCTCCTTGCATCTTAAAGCAATTAAGAGAGAAAATTTTGAAAGAACACTTCCATTAGTACAATGATTTCTATTTATGGAAATGGGAGAGAGAAATAGTAGAAAGGAGTAAATTAATTGATGTTTGGGGAAATGGCTACTGTGGCAAGTGTATTTACAAGAAGCTCCGTCATTATTTTATCTTAATCAAATGTGGTCCCATTTAAATTGTTTCCTCAAGGTGCAGAGGCTAGACAGAACACAAAATTTGCTTCCATTTCATATCCCCAAAGCCACCTCATTTTTCAGTATCACCACCATTAATTCCTGATTCTTAAATTACACAATATTATCTAGGTATTTTGTAACAGGGGTATGCCTGTGAAGCGCAGTATCTTATTTAATTACTTAAAATTCAGAACTAATATCAAGTGAACTAATATCAATGTCAATGTGATTTACATTTAGAAATTGCCTATGTTAGGTAGCAGTGATTAATTTGTAATGATCATGGAAAAGATTGCCCAGACCCATACCTGAATCTTGACCCTTTACCTATTTTGAATCTCATCAGTTCTGCTAGATTTGCTGTGAAATGAACAGGACAGATAACCTTCTAAGGGATGGAGGAGGCATTAGCTGAAGCAGAGAAGAAAAAAAAAAAAAAAAAAAGAGCTGTTCTGTTAAATGTTGGCAATACAAGGAAGCTCCTCAAAGGAGCTTTTTACTAAAGCAGAAATATTTTGGACTTTTAAAATAGCACTCTCAAACTTTAGTTATTTTTTCAGTATTAAGAGAAAACTGAACAGAAGTTATTATCTAATGTTTTATTAATTAAAAAATGAGAATCTAGAGGAAAGCAAGGTAACATATCTTATCAGGAATGTATCCCAAGGAAATATTAGATCTGTCTACCTCCCTCTCTGCTTATCTCACTGTACTTTCAGACGACCCAATGTGGGTCAGGCTTTCAAAAGCAACTGAACTATGCTGCAAGTGTATTTTCAGTCTGAGGAACAAAGAGGATAAAACCTGTTTCTATTAGTTCTGTTCACCCACAAAGGAAGTAGCTGAGAGTGAGCTTGCCATCGTCTCATCCTGCTCTAACTCTGTCTAAATAGCATAATCATCTCTATACACAATATTTTCTTTTGTCATCTATGATCCCAATAAACATATACATCCATGTATATTGTCAACATAGTTTCTGATTGTGAATGGAATGAGAATTCTCAGTATCTAGCCTTCCAAGCCTATATGTCTCATGGATCCCTAAGAAGATAGTACATAAATATTGAAATTGCAAGTCAGTGACATAACTGGTAGCTTGATTCTTTCTCTGAGGAATTACAAAGTAGAAGTTCTCAGTAAGTGTTACAGACAATAAGTTATATAAAGTTTAAGTAGAGAGAAGATGATAAATCTTAGCATACCTGGAAAAGCTTTTTCAGCTTTATTGGAATATAATTGGCATATAACATTGTATATGTTTAAGGTATGCAGCATGATTTTATATGTTCACATATTATGAAATGATTACCACAGTAGAGTTAGTTAATGCCTCCAGCACCTCACCTAATTACCTTTTATGTGTGTTTAATGGAACATTTAAGATCTATTTCCTTAGCAACTTTAACATTAATGAAAAACCCAAAGGAACTGAAATACCACATCAAAAATCTGTTACTCATCTACAAAATTAAAATGAAGATTTTAAATAGCCTGCCTTCTTTCAACTCATTTCTATTAGTGCAGTTGCATAGATGATTTCTCAAGTGGTTGTAACCTTTATTCACAACTCAAACACTAAGTTCTAGTGTTTGATATGCAAAGTATACCAGGTGGTATGTAATAAATAAAAGATCACTGTCCTTGGCCATTGCCACATTAACAAGTCTGCTGCCCACAAAAACCAAAATATATCAGAAAAGTTATCCGTGCTCCTGAGATTTAAGATATATCAAATATTCCCTTTCATTATGCTCTATGAATTTATAAACTTGGAAAGTTTTTAATATATCAATAATCAGCATCTATTCTAGGGGGAAAAACAAGCTTTTTAATGAAAAATAAAGTTTTCATTCAACAAAATATGACATGTGTTTATTAAGTACTGGATTAGTCCTGGATATAGGCGGGTAAGAATACATGGTCTCTGTCATCACAAAACCACACCATAGTGAAGACAGCAGTGTACAGTTCTAATATATATGCTAATTGGTCAAAAGAAAGATAAAGTATGTCAGAAGATCACAAAGTGAAGAGTGATAAATCCTGTTTGAGGCACACAGGGATTCTTCAAAATATAGGAGCCTTTGGCCCTGAACTTTGGGTGATACATAAAACATCTTCTGAAATGCTGATAGGAAGAATTTTCCAGTGAAGCTAACCCTGACCAAGAATCTAAAAGTACAGAGTGCAGAACTGCTCCCTCAGATTTCTTAATTTCTCAGATTTTCCTAATCTTGGCCTTACAATTTTTGAAGAGTATTTTGTAGGTATTTTATAGGTTTTTTTTTTTTGATTCACATTATGCATTTTGGAAAGAATATCAGCAGGGTGATATTTTCAATGCTGTGTCCTTTTCAATGCATTGTATCAGAGGCACATTATGTCGGTATGTCCCAGTATTGTTGATATAGCAGTGTATTATCAGAATCTCTTCCTTGCTTAGAGTTTGACTTGGGTAGAGTAGTGGTAGGCAGGCAGTACTTCTCTTGAAATATCTTTTCCAAGATTCCAGGTCCTAAATAGGATGTCTGTGAAATTAAATGACGCTTGCTTCTTGGAAGAAAAGCTATGACCAACCTAGACAGTACATTAAAAAAGCAGAGACATCACTTTGCTGACAAAGGTCCATATAGTCAAAGCTATGGTTTTTCCAGTAGTCATGTACAGATCTCAGAGCTGGATGATAAAGAAGACCGAGTGCCGAAGAATTGATGCTTTCAAACTGTGGTGATGGAGAAGAATCTTGAGAGTCCCTTGGACAGTAAGATCAAGCCAGTTAGTCCTAAAGGAAATCCACCCTGAATATTCATTGGAAGGACTGGTGCTGAAGCTGAAGCTCCAGTACTTTGGCCACCTGATGCAAAGAGCCAACTCATCGGAACAAAGACCCTGATGCTGGGAAAGATTGAGGGTGGGAGAAGGGGAGGATGAGAGGATAAATTGGCTAGATGTCATCGTTGACTCAATGGACATGAATTCAAGCAAACTCTGGGAGACAGTGAAGGACAAGGAAACCTGGCATGCTGCAGTCCATGGAGTGGCGAAGAGTCAGACATGGCTGAGCAACTGAACCACAACAAATAGGACGCCTATGAGAAGAAACATGTGAAATGGTTTTCACAAATAGTAAAATAGTTTCTTAAATTCTGGCTATCCATTATGGAACTTGATGCTTAATAATTTAGTTTGGGGGGGGTTCTGAATCCTTTATAAATAAGCCTCCAATGGTCAGTAGTTTTGCTGAACAAAACTGAGTATGTGTCACATTATGTAACACCTGTTCCTTCTGCAAATGTCATTTCCCAATGGTATTTCTAAAGCTCCACTGGGAAACGAATTGATCCACAATCAATTTATGTGTTACTGTTATTCTTTTATACTCCCCAACATTTTGTGATTATTTATGTCATTTTCTTCTAAGAGATTCTTGCCCACAGTAGTAGATATTATAGTCATCTGAATTAAATTCATCCATTCTGGTCCCTTTTTGCTCACTGATTCCTAAAATGTCTATGTTCACTCTTGCCATCTCCTGTTTGATTACTTCCAATTTACCTTGATTCATGGGCCTAACACTCCAGGTTCCTATGCAATATTGTTCTTTACAGCATTAGACTTTACTTTCATCAACAGTCACATCCAAAATTGGGTGTTGTTTTTCACTTTGGCTCCCTCTCTTAATTCTTTCTGGAGTTATTTATCCATTCTTCTCCAGTAGCATACTGCATACCTACCAACTTGGGGAGTTCACCTTTCATTGTCATATCTTTTTGCCTTTTCATACTGTTCATGGAGTTCTCAATGCAAGAATACTGAAGTGATTTGCCATTCCCTTCTCTAGCAGACCACATATTGTCAGAACTCCCCACCATGATCCATCTGAGTCAGGTGGCCCTAGACAGCATGGCTCATAGTTTCATTGAGTTAGACAAAGTTGTGATCCAGGTGATCAGTTTGGTTAGTTTTCTGTGATTGTGTTTTTCATTCTATCTGCCCTCTGATGGATAATGATAAGAGGCTTGTTGAAGCTTCCTGATGGGAGGGACTGGCTGTGGGTGAATCTGGGTATTGTTTTAATGGGTACTACCATGCTCAGTACATCTTTAGTCCAATTTTCTGTTGATGTGTTCCCTCTCTGTTGTTATAGACTGCAAGGAGGTCAAACCAGTCAATCCTAAAGAAAATCAGTCCAGAATATTCATTGGAAGGAGTGATTTGGAGCTGAAGCTCCAATACTTTGGCCACCTGAGGCAAAGAACTGACTAACTGCAAAAGACCCTGGTGCTGGGATAGATTGAAGGCAGGAGGAGAAGGGGATGACAAAAGATGAGATGGTTGGATGGCATCACCGACTCAATGGACATGGGTTTGAGCAAGCTGGGAAGCCTGGTGTGCTTGGCATCACAAAGAGATGGACACAACTAAGCCACCTAACTAAACTGAGTGCCATTTTCTGCACAAGTCACTCACTCTAACAGCATGACTATTCATATTTTCCCTCTACTAGATAACTAGCTTCAGTGTTTCTTTCCTAGCCCTGGACCTAAACTTTTTATTTTACCACTGATTTGTAGTTTGACGTTTTCCCACTAAACTTTACACCAATCTCTCACCCCCATTTGGTTTTGGTTATAACATCTTAGTGGCTTTATTTCTGTGACCTTTTTTTTCTTCTCTTTCCCCCCAGTTAATTGAAAAGTATAGTTTCCTAGAACATATTGAAAACTCTGGAGAAATCTAAATTTAATCAAAATGTGACATATGTCTTCTCCTAGAAAACTCTTGTTATTGTCTAAATCTACCCTCTTCTCTATTTCAGTAAATAATTAAATTTAGATACCTAACTCATTCTATTTTCTGGACTAGAGAAATGGTACTCTTTCTTCTCTAGGTACTTGGTAAATTTCAAAGTTATTTATGCCTGGCATTTTCCTTTTGGAAGTTTATTAATGAAATAATTTTGTTAATAGATGTAGTCCTAAGAAAATTATCTCCTTCTCCTTGTATGAGGTTCTGTAGTTTGTGTTTTGAGGAATTGTCTTCTTTTATCTAAAATTACCAAATTTCTGGCTAAAGAGTTGTTCATAGTATTTTTTTTTTATTATTATTCTTTAATATTATGGGATCAGTAGTGAAGAACTCTCTTTTATTTCTGATGTTAATAACTTGCATGTTCTCTCTTTTTCTTTGTTAATATGGCTAGAGATCTATCAAATTTATTGGTCTTTTAAAAGAATTAGCTTTTGGATTCACTGATTTTCTCTATTGTGGGAAACTCTTGTGTGGGTTTCATTCTAATGGGCATTCTGCCTCCAGCAGCTTTTCAAAATTACCATTTAAGTGTTTCTTCTAAATGATGGCTCCAGAGCCACTTGCACCATGCAAGCTGATATAGACGGTCAGTCTCTGTACACACTTATTTCCAGATTTTGAGATGGTTGTTTGCTCTGGACACTCATTTCACTGATGTGTCCAAGAAAAGTTATGAGTTCAGTTTGTTTAGTTATTTCCCTTTTGTAAGGATGAGGATGACAACATCTAGTCTCTTTAAGTGATGAAGCCAAAAGTGCAAGTCTCTGGAACATCCTTTCATCTATACTTTTATTTCTCCCATAGCCTTAATGCTAATGTTACAGTCAGGTCTGTTTTCACCAAGGTGGAGTCCCACTGAGATGGTGTTTCTAACTCCAGGGCTGCCCCTACTGGTTTTACTCTCTCTTTGCACCATTCTGCAGGTAGTTCAGGGAGTGAGGTATTATGCTCCTAATTTGATCATATCATTTGTCATGATTCATGCAAGGTCATATATAATATCACAAATCAATAAATATGATAAACAATTCTCTTCTAATTTAATTGCTTATCTTTTCTTGCATTGTATACATATAAAGAAATATTATTCTGATGATTGCAAACTCATGACTTAGAAGAATAGTGCAGAATATCCCCTGACAGTTTCCACTAGTTATTTCTCATTCCACACTACCCTGAATAGCATCTAAAAACTCTTCTGCACACCCCAGCTTCTCCCTTGCTGCACTTTCTCAATTATCCCTTTAGTCTTTTACTCCCTCAATTCTGCGCTTCAGGGTCCCAGCTCCATCCTAGATACGCTCTTATTCTGGGTCTCCCTATTGCTTCTATCTTCTAACAGCAGTGGCTGCACCACACTGGGGGATGTATTAGGTCTTTAATTTTTCAGACAGAAGAATCTACAAGAAAAACAAACTCTATTTCCTCAAATAGAATAAGGTTGACACTAGAATTAAAAACATACCCCCATGCTGTGATATAGGATACCTTACATAATCTAGACCCAACGCAACCCTCTTTCCTGTCTTCTCTCTTTATTAATCACTCTGACCTCCATACTATTCCTGAAACACACTAAAAATATTTCTATCTCAGGAACTTTGTGCTTGTGTTTTCCTGCCTAGAAAGTACTTCCTCTCCCCCTTCAATTCATTTTTATCTGTGCTAAATGTTGCTTCACCTTAAAGTTCTTACCTGAATAATCTGTAGAAAATAGCTGCTGCTCCTGACTATGACCACTATTTTTACTCCTTTATGCATTCTTTGGCTGAATAAAAGAACACATTATACCATTAATTTTGTTTTCTAGATTGTGATATCTCAAAAAATAATAGAAAGGAAAGGAGCAAGTGTTTTCAGAGGAAGTTTCCCAGGTGGTGCTAGTGGTGAAGAACCCACCTGTCCATTCAGGTGACATAGAGATGTGGGTTCTACCCCTGGGTGGGAAGATCCCCTGGAGGAAGGCATGGCAACCCACTCCAGTATTCTTGCCTGCAGAACTCCATGGACAGAGGAGCCTGGCGGGCTGTAATCCATAGGGTCACAAAGAGTCAGATACGACTGAAGCAATGTAGTGCACACAATTGCAATAGGGGATTAGAAGTTAATTTGATTTGCCAGAAAAGAATCTTCAGAAAAAATTTAAAATTAGACTTAAGAGATGGGCAGAAGCCATCTTTATGTGAAAATTGGAGTGATGAAGATTTTCAGGCAGAAAGAATAGCACTTGATGGGAAAGGACTTGTCATGCTTAAGGTGAGAGGCCCTTTTAGATGTAACAATCAGTAGGGAGAGGTTATATCATGAGAAGAGTTTGGAGAGCCAGGTAGGAACTGGAATATAGGATGCCTGTTAAGTCATGTGTAGAAGCATGGATATAATTAGGAAGCCCTTGGACAATTTCAGACAAGAGTAGCAAAGCAATTTGTGTTTTAAAATTATCACCTTAGATGCTGTATGGAAAATGAAGTTGAAAGGGACAAGATAATTAGAGATGAGACCAGTCAGGAAATTATTGCAGTACTCCAGATTTTTTAAAAATTATGATTTGCACCAGAAATAAAGAATAGAAATGGATGATATGTATTTTTGTGAGGCAGAAGCAAAGTGAGATAGACTGGATAGTTTAAATGTAAGGAAAAGGAAAGGAAGTGTCAAAAGGATCCCAGGACTGACTTGTGTATTTGGGTAAATGGTTGGGCCATTTACTATTTGGGAAAGTCTGTAATAAAAATGCTCTTATGAAGGGACATGAATGGAAAGAGAAATCAACAATTTAGTTCAGTCATATTAATTATGAGTTATATTAGAGAGAGTCAAGAAGAGATTTGAAAAAAGCAATTAGGTACACAAGTGCAGAGATTGGAAGAGGGGTTTGAGCTAATAACAGAAAACTGAGGATTTTTTTCTTATATCATCTCACATATTTCTAAATAATTTGCCTTCTAGACATAATATAGCATAATGTAAATATATCAGTAACTCTAACTCTTTCTAATAAAGTGTCATATTTTGATTATTGTAGAACAAGAGGAAAAGGACTAATAATTATTGAGCATGATAATTTATGAAACATTGATAGGTGTTTTACATTTTTTTGTTTTCTCAATAATGCTATATATTTAATTATTTACACTTCACCCATAGGAAAACTGAAATTTTTAAAAGGTTGATTAAGTTTCCCGATGATCAATCAGCTTATAAATGACAGAAACAGGATTCAAGCTCAGGTTTTTGTTATTAAAACCCATTCTCTTTCTGTACCACCATTGTGTAAATTCATATTTTTCCTTTCTTCCTTAATGAGAATTAACAATATTCATAAATTATTTTTCAAAATAGAAAGCAAATGCAATGATGTTGCTATAAGAACATGTGTAGCTACAGCTGGTAAAATAACCTTTGTTAGAAGTTATAACCACTTCCAAGTAAAGCCTATACATATTTTATCAGAGTAGCTGAAGAAATGGTGATATGAGTTAAGCAGCATTTTCATTTACTTGCAGACATGAGTATGTGAGGACTGTTTTGTGACCATTTTTAAAAAGTTATAGTTTTCCTACAATTTTCAAAAGTCTAGAAAGTAAGTTTGATTATCTTAACACACACATATACACACACACTCACAGGAATTGTGTCTTAGTAGTGATTAGTTATTTCCACCACAGAAACTTGGTATTTAAGGGCTTAAGTTATTCCTTAAGGTAAGAATTAAGCAATCAAAATTCTGGTACTGTTTGTTATTAGAATTACCTGGAGAGCTGGTATTTGTTCTTTTTGCTATTTTTGACTGGGGGCAGGGGCAATGAGAAGCGTTTTCTCCTAAGTGGATTTTTCCAAAATGTGATCATGCATTTTTTTTTTTTTTTATAGCATGGGGAATTCTATTAGTTTACATAATTCCATCTCATTTGGAATGTGAACTGATATTTCCTTTCTATCTTTCTCTAAGAGTTTGGAAAAAACAAGGTTGCAGTATGAGCAGACTGGAGATACTACTTTGTGTTCTTAAATGTGTTCTTAAATGAAAATAATTTATTTTTATTATCACATTGGAAATATTATAGCAAAATTTAAACATTTTCTTTGATATACCTTCTACTTTATGTAACCCAAGATGTTGTTCTATTTCATCCATACATGTAATTCTGCCCTTTTGTATTTCAGTGAGAATCTAGAATAGTAACAAGAGTAATACTGAAGACATTTTTAAATATGGAAATTCTTTTTGAAATAAAATTCAATGATTTGTATTATTTTATTATTTTAGAATGTTAACATTTTAGAATTAGAAATTATACAAGATAAAGTGTTTTCTTTTTGCTCTGAAAGGAAGAGAAAGGGAAGAAAGAGGAAGATGAGGAGGCTATAATTTACTGACGGATTAATATATATGTTTGAGAGATTATGTGTGATTTTTCAGTACCTTGTAGTTTGGAATTTTTTTCATTGTAAAAAAGATTTGAGTAAGGGTCCGTATGGTAGTTTTTGGTGATTCCTTAAAAAACTAGGAGTAAAACTACCATATGACCCAGCAGCCCCACTACTGTGCATATACTCTGAGGAAACTGCAATTGAAAAAGACAGGTGTACCCCAATGTTCATCGCAGCACTGTTTACAATAGCAGGGACATGGGGGCAACCTAGACGTCCATCAGTGGACAAATGGATAAAGAAGCTGTGGTACAAATATACAATGGAATATTATTCAGCATAAAAAGGAACACGTTTGATTCAGTTCTAATGAGGTGGATGAACCTTGAACCAACTATATAGAGTGGAGTAAGTCAGAAAAAGAAGTATAAATATCATATACTGAGGCATATATGTGGAATCCAGAAAGATGGCGCTGGTGGAGATACTTATGGGGCAACCGTGGAGACACAGACGCAGAGCAGACTTGCGGACACGGTGTGGGGGGCTGAAGGAGAGTGTGGGATCCACGGAGAGAGTGACATGGAAACGTATGTTACCACACGGAAGATAGACGTCCAACGGGAATCTGCCGTGTGACCCGGGAACTTACACCAAACTGAGGCCCTGTAACAACCTAGAGAGGCGGAATGGGGAGGGTGGTGGGAGGGAGGCTCACGAGGGCGGGGACATTTGTATACCTACAGCTGATGCAAGTTGATGTTTGCCAGAAACCAGCACAATTCTGTAAAACAATTATCCTTCAATTAATAAATAAATAAATTTTAAAAAAAGATGAGAGTAAGGCTCAAAAAATTAAATAGTTATCCCAAGCTGTGACACAATTAGTAATTAAAAGCACTGCAAGTTTCACATTATACTCGGCAGGTATTTTTTAAGTATGATACTTACAGTTTTGAATTTCCCTCTGAGCACTGCTTTAGCTCTATTCTATACAGTTTGGTATATTGTGTTTGTATTTTCATTCATCTAAAATGATTTTTAAATTTCCCTTTTGACTTTTTTCTGACATGAATGAGTGAGTGAAAGTCGCTCAGGTGTGTCTGACTCTGCGACTCTCTAGGCCAGAATACTCGAATGGGTAACCTTTCCCTTCTCCAGGGCATCTTCCCAACCCAGGGATTGAACCCAGGTCTCCCATACTGCAGGCTGATTCTTTACCAGCTAGCCACAAGGGAAGCCCAAGAATACTGGAGTGGGTAGCATATCCCTTCTCCAGTGGATCTTCCCAACCCAGTAATTGAACCAAGGTCTCCTGCATTGCAAGCAGATTCTTAAAGAATTCCCTTTAATGTTCCTTGTTAGACAGGCCTGTTAGCAATAAATTCTGTGAGATTTTATCTGGGGAGGTCTTTATCTTACATCCATCTTGAAAGATACTTTTGATGTATATAATATATTTCATTGATAGTATTTTTTAATTTCAACACTTTGAATATGTTTTACCAATGCTTGCTTTCTGGCCTCTTTTTTCTCTCAAATTTTTCTTTGAGTTGCTCTCAAGACTGTGTCTTTTGACATCAGCAATTTGACTGTGATGTTTCTGAATTTGGATCTCTGTATTTATCCAACCTGAAGTTCATAAAACTTCTCAGGTTTGCCAATTAATAATTTTTATCAAGTTTGGGAAGCTTTTCAGCCATTATTTATTTCAATAATTTCCTGCTCTTTTTCCTCTCTTCTCTATGGCTCTCCCATTCTGCATCTTGATGTGCTTAATGATGCCTCACATTACTCTGGTGCTGTGCATTTTTTAAAATTCTTTCTTATATCTGTTCTTCAGATTACCTAATCTCTTTTGATCAGTCATCAATTTTGCTTCCATCTTTCTTTAGCCGACTCCAGTCTAGTGTTCATGCCATCTATTAATGTTTCATTTTGGTTATTGTACTTTTCAACTAAAGAATTTCCATTTGGTTCTTTTAAAAAATTATTTCAATTTCTTTATTGATATTGTCTATTTCAAGAGATAGTCACCATATCTTCTTTCAGTTTTTTAAACAAGATTTCTTTTAATTCTTTGAATATATTTATAATGGCTGCTTTGAAGTCTTGTCTGCTAACAGAAACATCTGGGCCACTTCAAAAGCAGTTTCTGTTGTCTTTTTTTTTTTTTTAATTTTCCAGCGTGTGGTTAGATAATATGTTGCAGCAACACAGGATGGTGATCCCTCTACTCCTGAGATATACTGTTGTTTTTTGACTGGTCATTTATTTATTTGCTTAGTGACATGCTTGAACTGATTGAAGTCTATTTCTGCTCCCACCCACCCCGAATATGGCTATGAGACAGCTGATAGTCTTGCTTGGAGTTTTTTCTTGTTTTCATCTTTTATCCTGGTTACCTAAGGGTTGTCCCTGGATTAGCATAAGCCATTTATTACTCAAAGGTTGTATTAAGCCTCCTTAGCCAGTTGGAATTTTAATTTTTACTACTAGATATGTGTGTGGCTTAGCGGCTGCAATCACAGCTAAAGGAGTTTATGTTTTTGCCACATGTTCGGCCAAATATGGGTAGCATGGATTTTTCCCTCTGCATTCACTCCTGAGAAGGCATGATTTTGGCCATGCACACAATCTTCCAGTCTGCCAAGGATGGGTGCAATTTTATTTTTAAGCCTAGTTTCCTATGAGTTGCTTTTATGTAATAGTCTGCCCAGACTGCCACGACAAGCTACTGTATACTATAAACTGACTGGTTGAAACAACAGAAATATATTTCTTACAGTTCTGGAGGCTAGATGTCTCAAGTAAGTTTGTCTCAGATAAGTCTAAAGTAATCTTGCAGGGTAAGTTTCTAGTGAGGGCTCTCTTCCTGGCTTGCAGATGGCCATCTTTTCACTGAGTCCTCACATGGCAGAGAGAGAGAGAAAGAGGAGAGAGGGAGATGGAAAAAGAACACTCTCTGCTGTCTCTTGTCATAAGGACAAGACACTAATCCAATTGGATCAGGGCTCCACCCTTATTGCCTCCTTTAACCATAGTTGCCTCCATAAAGACCCTACATCCTATTGTAGTCATGTTGAGGATTGAAATTTCAACAATTGAATTTTGGGTATACACAAGCTTTCATTCTATTAATACAACAACTATGTCAGAGTAGCTTGTTGTTCAGCCAGTAACTGATCAGAGTTGTTCTTAAGTCTCTAGTGTCCTTGAGACTTCTAACTCTTATGATCTCTCTGTGGTTTGGGAATGCTTTCAGTCCTTCCCTTCACCCTACTCTAATTGCTTCTGCTCTATGAGTAATAACTAGTTAGAACAAGGGATCTCTCAATGACATCCGCTTGGCATAGAATTTCTATTCTCACCCCCAACCTCAGTTGGAAACCAAAGCCCCGAGTGGGATCTAAGGAAAGAGAGAGGATTCATCTTCTTGGCTGTGGCTTCCTGGATTAAAACTCTTAGAGTAGTTTTCATAAGATATAGCTTGAGATGAATAGGAGCCAGGGAAGTTGGGGGAAGGTGGTTGTAGCTTAAATGTCATGGGCTCTTGCTACTTTTACTTAGATTTAGAAGATTTACTTGAATGAATGTTTCTAAATTTTCTCTATGCCCCTAGGACAATTTTGAGAGGTTTAAAAATATGGCCTTTTTTCCAGTTAATTTTTATAGTTGAGTGATTTATGAGAGAGCTATTGACTCCTAGGTGTTTCCAGGTGGCTCAGTGGTAAAGAATCCGCCTGCCAGTACAGGAGATGTGGGTTCCATCCCTGGGTCTGGAAGGTCTTCTGGAGAAGGAAATGGCAACCCACTCCAGTATTCTTGCCTATAAAATCCCATGGACAGAGAAGCCTCAAGGGCTAGAGTCCACGGGGTGGCAGAAAAGTCAGACACAACTTAGCAATTAAAACAACAACAAAAAATGTCCCCTCACTTTATTCTGCAAGTACTCTATTTATAGATTTTTAATACTGGAAATAAATTTGGATGTTTTCATTTCAAAGTAAGGAATTTACCTCAGAATGACTTATTACAGAGATACAGGCAAGACAGAGGCAGCACTAGACATCTCCATAAAATAGACTTGAAAAGGAGAAGGAATTTGTCACATGGCTTCAGAATTTTATCATAAACATGAAAAAATATGTCTTTAATGATTTCAAAGTATTAAACTGAAGAAGTAAGGAATGCACAATAATATACAATATTTTATATAATTTGTGACTTTAAAAATTGTTTCTTAAAAAAAATGAAATTACATTATGATGTCCTTTAAGGCTCTTTATGGTTATTCTATCAAGCTAATGTGGAAACTCATTTATTTTACCTTTGATTCATTATTAAATTTTATTTTAGTACTTTGCCATTATGTTTGAGATAGTCATCCCAGATAGGCAACTTTTCCCCTTGTTAAACATTTTCTTCATTTTGGAATGGCTGCTATTTTATATTATTTACTTGGAAGTTAAAATTGTTATTGTTGTTCAGTTGCTAAGTCATGTCCAACTCTTTGCGACTCCATGAACTACTCCAGGGCTACTCCATCCAGCCTCCAGGCTCCTGTGTCCTTTACTATCTCACAGAGGTTGCTCAAATTCATGTCCAAAGTTAAGATTAGTGAATAGAATTAGATATATTTTTAAAAATAATTTTATTATTTCCCTTCAAATACACTTGATAATTTATATTTATTGAATATGAAGCTCTAATAACAATTGTCACAATGATCTGCTTCCTGAAATTCTCTTGTAAAATTCTAATCAGGTTTTAACAAATAACTTTTTCCCATTTACTACCACGTTGCCAAAGCTGTAGTCATTGATTTCTTTCAAAAATATGAAAACTAGTAAAGACACTTTACAAATATTCATTCCAGAGGCAGAAAAAGATGAAAACATAGCCATAATTTATTGAGATTTATAATTTAGCCAGATTTAGAGGAGTCTTGATATTTTAGTAATTTTTCTACCATTTAATCACTTTATTCATTCATAATTTTAAAGGCTGAAATTAAAAGAACTTATGTTCTAGAATCTCTAGGACATGAACCCTGCATTTAAATAATTGGCACATGACATTAGGAAATCATTTAGCCTGCCTGATCCTTTTGCAACTGAAAAAGAAATGATGTGTGCATATCCATTATATGCTGAGAGATTGTTTCCTCATACAACTCTTATTTTCCTTCTAATATTTACTTAGCAAGATTTACCTGTAATAGTAATAAAAATAGTTCTCTACCTGTTCCAGCTTACTCGTGAACATTATAGTAAAACACTGGCTTAAAATAAAAGTCCCATCCTCTTGAAGAAATGAAATGTCACATTTTCAAAAATAGGTAAACAAATGCCTTTTTAAAGCTTAGTGTTTTCAATTACTTTCTGCATGGTGTATCTTTTGTAAGGACTCTGGTATATATATATATACACATATACTTTCTAAAATACTGCTCACATAGCAGTCAAAACTAAACTATGCAAAGGAAAGGTCAGACTTCAACAGATAATTCCTGTTTCCATGGAAACTGACTTGAGTTAAGAAAAAGCTGTAAGTGCTTATAAATAATCATGGGTTCAGAAACGTCATTGCCTTCTTTGGCGGGTGTAGTGCTCTCACCTGAGAAACAGCAAGTTCATAGATTATTCCTAAATGAGAATTTCAAATATTGGTAATAATTTATCTGTCTTTAGTTGGCATTTGTACATCCTACTCCTTGTCACACTCCTCAAATGAAAGGCTGCTATGAGGATGAATCAGATATTATCATTGAAGCAAATTACTTGATGATTACACATGCTTTTTTTATTAGTGGTCACACATTTATATCTTTTGATTCCTGGAAGAGAGAACAAGATGCTAAATGGTTTAACCTTATGACCTGTGGATGTTTGTTTTATTGTTAAGGGATTCTATGTTAGGGACGCTAGTCCTTTATGCCTTTTATATGGTAACATAAGGAAATATCAATTATACTAAGGCCATGTAGAGTCAAGGGAGAGCAATTTAAATGCAATCAATCATTAATTAGAAAATATTTGAGAGTATATTATTTTAGGTAAATGAATTTGATAAAAGAGCCAAGCAACCAAGGTGGAATTGGATTGGGGCTACTTGGAATGATAATATTTAGAGTAAATTATTCATATCAGCATTTGCCTATTTTCACAGAAATATTTCTACTATTACACCCACATTGATAACAATCCTCTTGGAAAGTACTGTGGGTAGAAATGCTAGTTACTCTAACACCATTTCCCCCCTTTCACTTTCTTTTCCAAATCTTTTCCCCCACATCTTACTTTATTTTCTTTGAATTTGCCAAATTATCTTAATAATTTATGCCAATAAATACAATTAATGAGACTAGTTCATAAGGATACTATAAAAATTATTCAGGAATATCCAAGCTGTTTCTTTCTTTTTCCAAATACCTAATAAAATACCTTTGAATGAATCTTAACAAGCTTGAGATGGAAATAAATGAAAATAAAATATTTGTGTCAATCACTGATAAGAATCTAGGGGATTGTCTACTAAAAAGAGCTGGCTTGAAGCTCAAATGCAAATTATAATTAATTGTTTTACAAGTGGAAATAGTGTAGAACAAACCATACAATGTATAGGAAAAAACAAATTCTCCTTCATGCTGTCTTCCACTTGTTTCAGAAAGTCAACTTTTATAAAAGATGGAAAAAAAGAGTGATTTGTTTCATCCCTATGTCTGTGTGGTCGTGTCTGACTCTTTGTGATTCCATGACTGTAACCCACAAGGCTCCTCTGACCAGGAATTTTCCAGACAAGAATACTGGAGTGGGTTGCCATTTCCTACTCCAGGGAATCTTCCCGACCAGGTATCGAACCAGAGTCTCAGATTATTTACCACTATACCACCTGAGAAGTTCCTTTATATACACAATATAATTGTTATAATATATGTAAACCATTTATATATATATATGGTTTTGATTGATGGAACAGTAAGAGATGTGGCTTGTTATAACAACTATAACAATTACCCCTGTTATAACAAGTCATAAGATATAAAAATATGGTAACTACATATTTTAAACTCTTGCAACAGGACCGATAGTGAATCAGAGATGCACAACACCAGAAAACTGTATAATATTTATAATATTGTATCAGCTTTCTAAGTGATAGGTGAAAAGTACAAAAAACAACCATGCAAAAGAAGGTAGAATTCTACATTCAGTTCTCTTCTTGGCATCACCAAGCCCTACCAGCCTTTAAGATATAGCTCAAAATGAAAATTCCAAATTTGAAATAATGACTGCTCTCTTTTTTCTGCTTTCAAAATACTTTGTTCAAATTGCCAGTGTATCACTTACAGTGCAGAGTTTTAGACCCCACCACGTTCAGCTTTGTAGTTCTAGTGTTTGCTGTTTTACTCAGGGCATGTTTGCTGAGTTGAATTGTATATTTCAGTCCCTCTTTCTCTTAAATCTAGTATTCAGGATTTAAGAATGAAACCTATAAAGACTTAAAAAATTGAGGTTAATTACAGTCTGACTTTACAATGATCAAAGTCTATTATTTATAAATAGTGTCTATTATTTATATCTAATAGATAATATATCTATAAATAGAGATAAATCTATATTGTCTATTTTATTATCAAATATAGTATCTATTTTGATAATAGAAAGAATTTATTAATCAAAGAAGTCTGTGACTAGATATCTTTTTTTTTTTTGCCTACCAAGGTCAAAATAAAATAGGTTTAAGCTATAAAGAATAGCTTCAGACAGAGTATGCACCTTTGAAAAAGACCACTAAACCATCTTTTGGGGAGTTTCCTAAAGTACATGGCTCATTTCCATCCATGGGCTCTACGGTTACCTTTACTCAGCCTTATGTACTATGTTAAAAATCTGCATTGTCGACTAAATGATACATAATATGAGAGTTGAGAGTTAAGTTTTACTTGGGACAAAATGAGGACTGTAGCTGGGGAGACATCACCTCAGACAACTCTGAGAGACTGCTCCGGAAAGGCCATGGCGGAAGGTCAATATATAAGACTTTGGTGAAGGGGCAGTTCAATGCAATAGGACCCTCTGCAGCATCATGGGGTTCAGTCTCTGAAGAGGCAGATGGCAAATGCCCTTGTTGTTGTTCGGTCGCTGGCAAATGCTCTTGGCAAGTGCCAATTTGTAGCTGATAGCATCAATTTTAAAAAAATGAAAAAAAAAATGTATGTGAAAACAATGTCCTTCCTTCCTTTATAAACTAACCTGGGAAATATCCTTTTAGAAGTTTTCATGTTTGTTAGCTTAATATTCTTCAGCATAATTACTCAAATTGTGATCAATTTTTATCACTGTTATTGTTTTACCATTATAAGTAATATAGGATAATCTGTATTATGTGTGCTATCAACTTGATGTGAGAGAAATGCATGTTATTTAGCATTATCCAGTTGTAAAGTATATCTGAAGCTTTCACTTTAGATTGTAAGGCAGCCTTAACTGAGCAGGACAATATAAGAAAGGGGATATGTTATCCAAACCGTCATGCCTGAAATAATGTTTTCCTCTTCAACTTTTTGTACTTGAAATCTGACTCTAAACTAATTCATACTTGAAAAAATAAACTGGTGTTTCTTTTCATGAAGAAATCAGTAACAAAAATATTAGGGCTAGCACTAAACACAAACTTGTCAATCAATTTTTGTGTGTATTAAGTGTTAGGACATATTTAACTCACTGAAAACAAAGATTTAGATTTATTAGTTAATTTTAGAATCCTTAGAAATAGTTACTTTCAATATTATAAACAAAAAACTCTGTTTTCTTTGCTAAATTAAACATTATTTTGAATAAGTTTGGTCCTTAGGAAATAGTCATGATATCTCAACAATATTCTGACGTGTTCTAGAAGCTTCTAAATGTCATTCCAAAGTTGGTAAGATATATGGATGCATTACATGTAAATAGGCCAACCTCACTGTTATTTCATTTACAGAGAGAGTACATAATCCATTTTGGACCATCTGTCTAACTTTTATCATTGCCCTGTAGTTCAAGGTGATTATATACAAGAACTACAATTTCTATGATTCTGTTCCTGCTGCTAGAATATCTTGTGGAAGATACAAGAAGAGTGACCCAAGTCAGAGACATCTTCAGAAACTCAATAGTTGTTACAACGAGTATCACAACAGTATCCCAAATTCAAAAGTTGTAAGTTATCAGGGAAAAAGATAACAGTGAGAAAGGAGAAAAGATAAAGTGAGAAATATTTACACAGAAAGGAAATAGCATTTTGAAAATGAAAATAATTTATTTGATTTTCTATTAATATTTTAAATTATTAAAATAATTTGCTTGATTTTCTGTTAATGTTTTATATGTATATATGAGGTTTGAATACTAATGTATATGTATATATATGATATACAAGTGGCATATATATTTACCCCTATTGATTGCATATGTATAACCTACTATCACCCCCTCTTTTTCATACATAATCAGTTTGTTTTATATCTGTTCATTATGTATGAATGAATGGATAGCTATATATATTTTAACTTTTTATGCATAAAGTAGCAAACTATACACATGACTTCACTCTTTGCTTTTTTACTCAAAAAATACACACATTTTACACATCAGCTCCAGTATGTAAAGAATGCTATATTTCATATGCAATAAATACATAAATAAATCTAGACACAGATGTTAATTACAAATAACTCTAGAGGGATCCTAGGTATATATGTAAATATGAAAGGCAACTCTCTAAAACTTTTAAAGGAAAACTTAGGTTAAATACTATGTAACCTTAAATTTGATGATAAGTCTTTAGATATGGACATGATCCATGAAAGAAAAACATTGATAACTTGGACTTTATTAAAATTAAAAACCTCTGATCTCTGAAAGGCACCATTGAGAATATCAGAGACTATCAGAGACTATCAGGGACTTGCGGAAAATACATTGAGCACATATTTGATTAAGTCCTTATATCCAAAATATACAAAAAAATAACTCTTAAAATTCTACAAAAATGAAAAAAAAAAATGAAAAATGGGTAAAAGATATGAACAGTTCAGTACAGTTCAGTTCAGTCGCTCAGTCGTGTCCGACTCTTTGTGACCCCATGAACCGCAGCACGCCAGGCCTCCCTGTCTATCACCAACTCCCAGAGTCCACCCAAACCCATGTCCATTGAGTCTGTGATGCCATCCAACCATCTCATCCTCTGTTGTCCCCTTCTCCTCCTGCCCTCAATCTTTCCCAGCATCAGGGTCTTTTCTAATGAGTCAGTTCTTCACATAAGGTGGCCAAAGTATTTGAGTTTCAGCTTCAACATCAGTCCTTCCAATGAACACTCAAGACTGATTTCCTTTAGGATGGACTGCTTGAACAGACACCACACCAAACAAGGTATATAAATGGCTAATAAGTATATAGAAAAAAGTTCAAGGAATTGCAAATTAAAACCAAAAGAAGATGCCACTGCACATCATTAGATAGACAAAGCAAAACCGAACCTTAAAATACCAGATGTTAGGAGGATGCAGAGCAGTAGAAACTGTCATTCATTGCTAGTGGTAATGAAAATTGGTATAAACAGCTTTTGAAGACAGGAAGTTTCTTCCAAAGCTAAACATAATATTATCTACAATCCAACAATTGCCTTCTTAGATATTTATCAAGCAGATTTGAAAACTGATATACACTTGCAAAGTTTATACCAGCTTTATTGATAATCATCAAAAATGGGAAGCAAACAAATGTCCCTCAATAAGATATGATAAATAAACTTTGACATATCTGTGAAGTGGAATATTATGCAGCAGTAAAAATAAGTGAGCTATAAAGCTACAAAAAAGATTTAGAAAGATCTTAAATGCACATTGTTAAGTAAAAGCAGCCAATTTGAAAAGGTGACATACTATAGAATTCCAATTATATGACATACTGAGATTGGCAGAAGTACAGAGATGATAAAAAGATCAGTGGCTGCCAGGGCTTCGGGGGACTGCAAGAGGATCGAATATGTGAGGCACAGAGTTTATTTAGGAAAGTAAAACCATTCTATATACCACAATAGTGGACACATAGCACTATACCTTTGTAAAAATCCATCGAACTTTACAACATGAAGAATAAATTTTAATATGTGCAAATTTTTTAAAAAAGTAATTTTAAATGTCAAATGATCCCAGGATGGAAAGCATAATGTGATAAAACAATTGAACTGTGTAATAAATTTATGAAACCACCTCACTGAATGGAATAAGGAAAAGATGCTGACCTAACTTTGAAGTTAAGTGGAATATGTAAAACTAAAGGCAAAAAAACCCTATACTATTATTCTACTCTGTGGGTTAGAAACTCTAAAACTGCTGTATATATATTGAGACTGAACAATTAAGTAAATGGATGGTGTATGATGAGAGAGAGGTTTCTCACTTGCAGTCAGAGGTTACAGATAAGTGAGGGGAGAAGGCTAGAATAATCCATATGGTAATGGATTACAGTTAGAGACATTGCATCAACTCACAATTAAATTTGCAAAGACACAGATGATTACATACAGAAATACACACACACACACTCATGAGCTGGTATACACACATATTATTTTCATGCTTTATCAACAGAGAGAGCCTAGAAGAAAATGGCACACCGGTAGCAATAACACTTAACACTCAAATCTTGGTTTCTGATACTATTCACCAATAAAAGAAAAAAGTCTTAAAAGAAAGGTCTGATCTTAGGATTGGGGAAGGAAATATAGATGATCCTTTGGATCTTTTATTGCCAGAAAGTAATGAAGTGTTCCAAAAAAGAAAGCAAGAAAGAGAGGAAGGAAGGGAGGGAGGGACGGAGGAAAAGAGAAAGACAGGAAGAAACCCATGGTGAGTGATGGGGGGTATGTTAAAGGATAAAAGAGACACAGGAACCAACAGAAAGAGCTCTCAAAAACCAAGACAATTTGAGAAAATATAAATAAATTAGCGTTAGATTGTAGCTTGAAATATAAAATAAATATCCATGAATCCTTACTAATATAAATAAGTGACTGAGTAAATAAATAAATTGGAAATATAGATCTCCGTGCAGAAGAAATTCAAGTAATTTATGTAGATTCTTGCCCTTCAAGGAGGTGGAATATAACTTTTCACTCATTTCGGGCTGTGTATAGTGATTTTTTTTTTTCCCCCAAGAGTACAATGTGGAAAGCGAGGAGGAAGTAACTTTGCAGTGGAGAAATCTGGCAACCATCTAAGGTGATCAAGGTGTCAAGGAATCAAGGTCAGTATCAATATTAGTAAGTCATGTTGGCAGTATGTGCTCTTAATATTATTTGATGATATAGCATTCTGTGTTCTTCCTCCCCTAAAATGCATAACTCTAGTCTAATCATGAGAAGAGCACCAGAAAAATCACAGTTGAAGGTTAATCTAAAAAATGTGTGACCAGTTATAAAAGAATCACTCTTCAAAATTGTCTAAGTCATCAAAAACAAGGAAAGTCTGAAAAACTCTCATAGCCAAGAGGAGCCTAAACAGACATGGATATTAATGAAATTTAGTGTCTGGGACCAGACTTGGGAGAGAAGAAGGACATTATATAAAACTAAGAATATCTTAATAAATATGGACTTTGAAATAATGCTCAGTATCAGTGCATTAGCTGTAACAAATGTGCAATACTAATGTGAGATATTTATGATAGAGGAAGTTGTGTGGAGCATCTGAGAAATTACTGTACTATTTTGACAAGAAGTGAGAGTGTAGTGTGGAGTAACAAAACCTGAGCAAGTTTGGGAGAGTGTCCTTACAGATGTGATCTGTTGTAGGGTTCTAGAGGAAAGTGAGGCGAGAGGGAAGGAGAGAAGATAAAAAATATATATAATTAAGGATATGGGATCCAATTTCTTACTGTATAAAAAGAAGTAACAACTACCAGTTCAGTTCAGTCATTAAGTTATGTCCGACTCTGTGTGACCCCACTGACTGCAGTACTCCAGGCTTCCCTGCCCTTCACCAACTCCCAGAGGTTGCTCAGACTCATGTCTATTGAGTCGGTGATGCCATCCAATCATCTCATCCTCTGTCATCCCCTTCCCCTCCCGCCTTCAATCTTTCCTAGCCTCAGGGTCTTTTCCAATGAGTCAGTTCTTCGCATCAGGTGGCCAAAGTATTGCAGCTTCAGCTTCAACATTAGTCCTTCCAGTGAATATTCAGGACTGATTTCTTTTAGGATGGACTTCTTGGATCTCCTTGCTGTCCAAGGGACTTTCAAGAGTCTTTTCCAACACCACAGTTCAAAAATATCAGTATTTGACACTCAACCTTCTTCATGGTCCAATGCTCACATCCATACATGACTACTGGAAAAACTGTAGCTTTGACTAGATGGAATTTGTGGGCAAAGCAATATCTCTGCTTTATAATATGCTGTCTAGGTTGGTCATAGCTTTTCTTCCAAGGAGCAAGCGTCTTTTAATTTCATGGCTGCCATCACCATCTGCAGTGATTTTGAAGCCCAAGAAAATAAAGTCTGTCACTGTTTCCATTATTTCCCCATCTATTTGTCATGAAGTGATGGGGCTGGATGCCATTATCTTCGTTCGTTAAATATTGAGTTTTAAGCCAGCTTTTTCACTCTCCTCTTTTACTTTCATCAAGAGGCTCTTCAGTTCATCTTCACTTTCTACCATAAGGGTGGTGTCATCTGCATATCTGAGGTTACTGAGTTACACATATAGAAAGGAACAAAACTAGAATGAACTTTACTAGTACTTCTGTATCAGTCTGCATAGTTCTAGGTATCGGTATACACTATGTCCCCTACCTACAAATAAGGTCCCCTCCTAGAGCACTTTCATAAGTCCAGTTTGTTTGTAAGTCCAGCACAGTTAACCTAGTACATGATAGGCCATTTAGTACTGAACTGTAACAGATTTATAATACTTTTCATGCAAATAATGCATAAAAACCACAGAAAACAAATAAAATATTTTAATCTTACAGTTCAGTGCCTTGGAAAGTACAGTAGCATGGTACAACAGCATTCCTGGGGCTGGCATCAAGTCGACAGTCAAGAAGTGTATCTGACTGACTGGAGGAGCGAGAAGAGGTGAGAGATGGTAGAACAGAAGGATCGTCAGCAGTAGGAGATGGAGGGCAGGCTGCAGCTTCACTCAAACCTGACGTTGGCGGCACAGGTGCTGGTTTCTTGCTGAAATCAGATGCACGTGCTTGCCTCTTTGAAAGTTCAGAACATGAAGGATCATATTGTGGGAACATACTGCATAAATATGTGCAATATGTGCTTGTTAAGTGAAAATATCTCCTAAGTAGATAATTTGAAGTTACTTCCCCACAAAATGTTGAGTCTTAAGGCAGCTTTTTCACTCTGCTGTTTCCCCTTCATCAAGGAGCTCTTCAATTCCTCTTCACTTTCTGCCATTAAAGTGGTGCCACCTGCATATCTGAGGTTATTGATTTTTCTCCTAGCAATCTTGACTCCAGCTTGTGCTTCATTAAGCCTGGCATTACTCATGATGTACTCTGCATTTAAGTTAAATAAGCAGGGTGACAATATACAGCCTTGATGTACTCCTTTCACAATTTTGAACCAGTCTGGTGTTCTATGTCTGGTTTTAACTGTTGCTTCTTGACCTGCATACAGGTTTTGCAGAAGGCAGGTAAGAGGCTCTGGTATTTCCATCTCTTGAAGAATTTCCCACAGTTTGTTGTGATCCACACACAAAGGTTTTAGCATAGTCAATGAAGCAGAAGTAGATTTTTTTCTGTAATTCTCTTGCTTTTTCTATGATCCAACGGATGTTGGCAATTGGATCTCTGGTTTTGCCGCCTTTTCTAATTTAGCTTGAACATCTGGGAATTCTCAGTTCATGTACTGTTAAAGCCTGGCTTGGAGAATTTTTTTTTTTTTTTGGCTTGGAGAATTTTGAGCATTACTTTGCTAGCGTGTGAGATGAGTGCAACTGTGCAGTAGTTTGAATATTCTTTGGCACTGCCCTTCTTTGGTTTTGGAATGAAAACTAACCTTTTCCAGTCCTGTGGCCACTGCTGAGTTTTCCTAACTTACTGTCATATTGAGTCCAGTGCTTTCACAGCATCATATTTTAGAATTTGAAATAGCTCAAATGGAATTCCATCACCACCACTAGCTTTATTTGTAGTGATTCTTCCTAAGGCCTTCTTGACTTCACACTCCAAGATGTCTGCTCTAGGTGAGTGATCACACCATCATGGTTATCTGGGCTGTGAAGATAATTTTTTGTATAGTTCTGTGTATTCTTGCCACCTCTTCTTAGTATCGTCTCCTTCTGTTAGGTCCATATCCTTTCTGTCCTTCATTGTGTCCATCTTTGCATGATATTTTTCCTTTGTATCTCTAATTTTCTTGAAGAGATCTCTAGTCTTTCCCATTCTATTGTTTCCCTCTATTTCTTTGCATTGTTCATTTAAAAAGGCTTTCTTATCTCTCCTTGCTATTCTTTGGAACTCTGCTTTCAGATGAGTACATCTTTACTTTTCTCCTTTGCCTTTCCCTTCTTTTCTTTTCTCAGCCATTTACGAGGCCTCCTTAGACAGTCGTTTTGCCTTTTTGCATTTCTTTTTCTTGGGGATTGTTTTGATCACCACTTCCTGTACAGTGTTACTAACCTCTGGTCCATAGTTCTTCAGGCACTCTACCAGAACTAACCCCTTGAATCTATTTGTCATTTCCACTGTGTGATGTAAGGGATTTGATTTAGGTCATATCTGAATTGCTTCGTGGTTTTCCCTACTTTCTTCAATTTAAGTCTGAGTATTGCAATAAGGAGATTATGATCTGGGCCACAGCTTCTGGTCTTGTTTTTGCTGACTGTAGAGAGCTTCTCTATCTTTGGCTGCAAAGAACATAATCAGTCTGATTTCGGTATTGACCATCTGGTGATGTCCATGTGTAGAGTAGTCTCTTTTGTTATTGGGAGAGGATGTTTGCTATGACCACTGTGTCCTTTTGGCAGAACTCTGTTAGCCTTTACCCTGCTTCATTTTGTACTCCAAGGCCAAACTTTCCTATTACTCCAGGTGTCTCTTAATTTCCTACTTTTACATTCCAGTCCCCTATAATGTGAAGGATCTCTTTTTCTGGTGTTAGTTCTAGAAGGTCTTGTAGGTCTTCATAGAACCGTACAGCTTCAGCTTCTTCAGCATTAGTGAACTGAAGCACATATATCATGACATCTGTTCCCGTCACTTCATGGCATATAGATGGGGAAACAATGGAAAAAGGTGACAGACTTTATTTTTTTGGGCTCCAAAATCACTGCAGATGGCAACTGCAGTCATGTGATTAAAAGATGCTTGCTCCTTGGAAGAAAACCTATGACGATCCCTGACAGTGTATTAAAAAGCAGAGACATTACTTTGCCAACAAATGTCCATATAATCAAAGCTATGGTTTTTCCAGTAGTCACATATGGGTGTGATTGTTAGACCTTAAAGAAGGTTGAGTGTCAAAGAATTGATGCTTTTGAACTGTGGTGTTGGAGAAGACTCTTGAAAGTCCCTTGGACTGCAAGGAGATCCAACCAATCCATCTTAAAGGAAATCAGTCCTGAATATTCATTGGAAGGACTGATGCTGAAGCTGAAGCTCTGATACTTTGGCCACCTAACATGAAGAGCTAACTCATTAGAAAAGACCCTGATGCTGGGAAAGATACAGGCAGTAGGAGAAGGGGATGACAGAGGACAGGATGGTTGGATGGCATCACCGACTCAATGGATATAAGTCTGAGCAAGCTTAGTGAGATGGTGAAGGACGGAAGCCTTTGTGCTGCAGTCCATCGCATTTCAGAGTCAGACATGACTGAACAACAACCCCACAAAATACTTATTAATTTTAAAAAAAAGTAAAAAATGATAATTCTACAGTGGAGAAACCTGTCAGATACCAACTTATTCAAGTGACCCAAGTAAGTGGCATCAGACAAATACAATTATCACCAGAACAAATGTATGTTCCACCTTATAGATGGCAATGAGAATATGGCATCACTTCTGTGATCTTTCTGACAGGTGTAGGACCTGAATCTGACTATAAGGAATCATCAGACAAGCCTTCCAAACTGAAGAAGGAAAGATTTGACATTCAACTGTAACATGTAATCCTAAACTGGATTAAGACATTTTTGGACTTTTGCCAAAACTGTAATAACCTCTGAGGATTAGATATTAATAATGTATCAATTTTGCATTTCTAATTTTAATGAGTATATTGTTGCTATTTGGAAGAACATCTATGCTTTAGAAATAAATACTAAAGCATTTTTTAATGATGTAATATCAGGGTGACAACTTATTCTCAAAAAACTATTTGTCCTATATATTTTTCCAAGAGGAGGTTTAATCTCACAATCACAACATTGAACACAAAAACCCAGATAAAACAAAACATTTGATAGGATTTCATTTTGTAATTATTGAAAACTGGGTAAAAGGAGGCTTAATTTTCTAGAGAACATACGTGATGCTAAAGATTTTTTAATAGGAAGAGAGTTTCATAGAAGTCAAGATACTTTATCTACAAGAAAGGAGGGGACTCACAAAAAGTTTTAGGCTAACAGTGATCTGTTTCTTGACTTGAATCATCATTATCTGGACTATATTTTAAGTTTTATTATGATTTATACTTACTAGTTTCATTATATTTTATGTAGCTTTTTAAAATAAAAGGATATTGTACAACATTATAGAACAGGTAGCTTACACCTTTGCAGTATAAACTTAGAGTGGGAACTGCCTTGCTAACTGTCATGCTTTATTTAATCTATCAATTTCCTGAACCACCAGTGTTTTATACCAAAAACGAGGGGAAAAAAATCTACCAGTTTATTAGATGCATCTTAACATCAAAGATGTTAATTTGTGTATATCTTTGTCTTGATCACAGCTGTATAACACTGAATATCTCAATATAGTGTGTTCAGTTCAGTTCAGTTCAGTTCAGTCCCTCAGTCGTGTCCAACTCTTTGCGACCCCATGAATCGCAGCACGCCAGGCCTCCCTGTCCATCACCAACTCCCAGAGTTTACTCAAACTCACATCCATCGAGTCGGTGATGCCATCCAGCCATCTCATCCTCTGTCGTCCCCTTCTCCTCCTGCCCCCAATCTCTCCCAGCATCAGGGTCTTTTCCAATGAGTCAACTCTATGCGTGAGGTGGCCAAAGTATTGGAGTTTCAGCTTCAGCATCAGTTCTTCCAATGAACACCCAGGACTGATCTCCTTTAGGATGGACTGGTTGGATCTCCTTGCAGTCCAAGGGACTCTCAAGAGTCTTCTCCAACACCACAGTTCAAAAGCATCAATATAGTGTATTAGTAGTTCCTTATTTGAGCTTCTGAGTAAAAGTGAGTTGGATGCTTTTGCAAAATTAACTCAAATACTGTGCACTAAGTACCTTTCGGAGAAGGCAATGGCACCCCACTCCAGTACTCTTGCCTGGAAAATCCCACGGATGGAGGAGCCTGGTAGGCTGCAGTCCATGGGGTCGCAAAGAGTCGGACACAACTGAGTGACTTCACTTTCACTTTTCACTTTCATGCATTGGAGAAGGAAATGGCAACCCATTCCAGTGTTCTTGCCTGGAGAATCCCAGGGATGAGGGAGCCTGGTGGGCTGCCGTCTATGGGGTCGCACAGAGTCGGACACGACTGGAGTGACTTAGCAGCAGCAGCAGCAAGTACCTTTACTCCAACAAATACATTTCAAGTTACATGATTTCAAGTTTTTATCCCAATACATTTTAACAAAATAAAATTCTCAGATAGTCCTGAGAAATAAATATAACCATCATCCTAAGATAGAATAAAACTTGAGAGGGCACAGTTACTCTGAAAAAAATTTATTAAAACATAAATTTTAATAAAACAAATCTTATATATGCAACTTTATGGTAAATTACTTCTAAATTGGTAAATTACTTCATTTTTCTAATATTCAAACTTGGGCCCTTTACTTCTTTTCTTCTTTTTTATCATTGAAGTTCTCTTTGAAAATACGTAAACACTGCCTCTGTTTGAGGCACTTCAAAATTGAAATTAATTATGCTAATTACCTCATGTAGGTTAACCTAATTAAATTTAATTAATGGGTCTTCTTGATTCTAAACATTATCCTCTGGGAGATTTTACCTTTAGGGAAAACTAGGTAGAGAATCCAAGTGCTTACTTATCCTAACATATATAGGCAGCAATCATAGCAGATGCACTTGTTCAAATGGAATACGTATAATCATCTAGTGACTAAAGTTCCTTTTATTTACTGATTTTGTTAAAATGCACATTACTTGTGGAAATTAACTGAGGTAAATGTCAAGGTTTAGCAGTAATTAAATCCTTCCATTTAGATTGTAGACACAAAAATGTGAAATCATGATATATGTAGCTAAATACTCTAATAAAAACTTTGCATGCTTATTAATCTTCGGATTATTCCTAGAATGTTGCTGCATATGATAGTGAGTCATTCTTAGCTTTTGTGTGTGTGTGTGTGAGACACTTCTGTTCCCTTCTATTGCATTCTCTGCTCTCTCACTGTTCCATTTCATGGAGCATCATTTTCTCAGCTGAGCACATTAAGCAGTACTTCCCAGGATTCTGCTCTAGTCTTACTGTCCTCCTTTCTCACAGAGGGGATTTCATTTACTCTACAAGTGACTTCAGTTACTACTTATGGGCTGGAAAATGCTATATCATTATTTATATTATTGAACTTCACATTGCCGTTCAGACATATGCAACAACTTGCTCAACGTATCAACACCAATGGCACACAGTCATGAAAACTTAACATGTCCAACATTATTTACCTTTTCTATCTACTCTCATCGCCGTATTAAGGTCCTCATCTTTTCTCATCTGACTGTTTCTGTAACCTTCTTGTCTTGGTTCTTAACCCCCTCCCCATGTCACATTTCATTATCTCTTCTAACAGTTCTTAGTAATTATCTGGTTTGCTTAATTTGAAAGTATAAGCTTATTTGAATGAGTGACTCCCTCCTCTTTTATCTAGGATCTAAAAATTGCTCTCCATCACCTACAAAATAGAGTCTAAGCAAGTCAGCAAGAGTCTCGAAATCTTAGTTCCTGTCTAGTCCCCATCTCTTCTCAGTACTGCATTCTGAAATGTGTATTCAAATGATACCAGAACTTAGGTACTTTCTGGCATAGGCATCATAGTTATGAACGTCTCAATTTGTGTACTGCCTCTGTTCTTAATGTGTTCTTACCAACTGTTTAATGGCTTTAATATGCAGGTAACATTACATACTAAGCAATGAGGAAAAAATAGTTTTTTTTTTTCATTTATTTTATTAGTTGGAGGCTAATTACTTTACAATATTGTAGTGATTTTTGTCATACATTGACATGAATCAGCCATGGATTTACACGTGGAGATTTGTTAAAAAACTGGAAAAAATAGTTTTAACAATACTGGTATATATAGAGAAAAATAGACAAATTTTAAGCCTGTCTCCTAGCCATGTGTTTCCACCAGCAATCACTGTTTTTTTAATCATACCTCCCAGACTTTCTATTTGTATACAGCAATTTGAATATTTTTATTTTAACAATATATGTTTACTTACTCCATCTCAATACAATAGATTTTTTAATTTAACATTATGGAGTTAAATCTTACAGTGCATACAGCATAATTCTATCATTTCTCTATTGGCAGACTTTTGGTGATTTTTCACTTATTATTATTATTGTTTTTATTAATGCAATGGGTGGTCTTATATTTCTACTAACCAAACCTACTCTAGTTTAAAAAAGAATTCATTCTAATAATATGATAACAGATACCCATTGCTTACATGCCACATATATTGCATTTTCTATTTTAAAACTTACATAGCTTTTTTTTTTTTTGATCTTTAATTCTTTTTAATCTTTTTTTTTCTTTTTATTATTATTATTTTTTTTTTCCAGTGGGTTTGTCATACATTGATATGAATCAGCCATGGATTTACATGTATTCCCAATCCCGATCCCCCCTCCCACCTCCCTCTCCACCCGATTCCTCTGGGTCTTCCCAGTGCACCAGGCCAGAGCACTTGTCTCATGCATCCCACCTGGGCTGGTGATCTGTTTCACCATAGATAGTATACATGCTGTTCTTTTGAAACATCCCTCCCTCACCTTCTCCCACAGAGTTCAAAAGTCTGTTCTGTATTTCTGTGTTTCTTTTTCTGTTTTGCATATAGGGTTATCATTATCACCTTTCTAAATTCCATATATATGTGTTAGTATGCTGTAATGTTCTTTATCTTTCTGGCTTACTTCACTCTGTATAATGGGCTCCAGCTTCATCCATCTCATTATACATAGCTTTTCAAAATGCATTTTCCATGTTATTAGGAATAAACTATGACACTACTTAAGAAAATTAATAAGCAATTGTCTGCATTATTTCACTACATGTATACTCAAATTATTTGTTTAAAATGTCACAAGGGAAGCCCTAAAGTGTCAAGGTTAGTCTAATTTTTAAATGATTTGAATTAACTAAACAACAAATGTAATGTTGTTTAATGCTGTTTTGGCATTATAATCTAATAAATTATAATATACATATTATATTATATAATAATATATAATAAAATATAATTATATAATTATAAAATAGTTTTTATAATTCTTATAATCATATAATTAATATATAAATAAATATGATTATTAAAATAAAAGGAAATTTCACTTAAAGTGGAGTCATGGAGCCCTGAAGGGTGAATTTTCACATACATATCATTCATTACAGTCTACATTAACAACAGGAAAAAGGAAAAGAACTGTTTTGACAAAGGAGAACATTAATCACATGGGAATTTTATGTCCAGATTTTAAGAAAAAGAAGGAAGATCCCTCCCTACCCCAATAACAATACTCTAACTACCTGTGCAGTCTGTTAGAATGTGTCACATCCCATTTTCTCCTAAAATGTAATAAAAGCAAGCCTCTCTATTTCTCTGTACTTACTTATGATTCATCATAGCTTATCTGTTC
Organism: Cervus canadensis; assembly: GCF_019320065.1. Taxonomy (NCBI): domain Eukaryota; kingdom Metazoa; phylum Chordata; class Mammalia; order Artiodactyla; family Cervidae; genus Cervus; species Cervus canadensis. The sequence goes on from NC_057400.1 coordinate 65,848,349, forward strand.
TAAGTGTAATTCCCAAAATAAATCCATTTGCTGGTAAAATAAGTGGCTGTTTCATTTTTAAGCTTGACAAAATATAATGTCATTATGACTAAGTGGATGAAAAACCTGCTACGTATTAAGTATTCTGATAATTATTAGATGTTGAATATAGCTAGATGGAAAAGAAAAGTGTACCTTAGTATAGGAAAAATGTTAATCTTTATTAATTTTATTAGTTCCATTGACATGCATCAAAGAGACAAGTTTAAAACATATTTATTATGTTCTCAACTTGCAAAACAGTAGATTTTACCAACATTTGTTTAAAAATGTGAAACTAGGCATCTAAAAATATACTTTTAAAGAATAAACAAGTTTGACAATGTGGATAATCACAAATTTTCAAATAAACAAAGCCATCCTCTGTTTACTATTGATACAAAAGATCTACATTTAACTAAACACTAATAAACTTTGAATATACTAAATATCTTTTCAGTCTAATGTGGATGTGAAGATGTTTCAACGTACCAACTTGCTGATAGATAGCAGCGAAGCCCATGGTTTACATTTTGTTTTGGTGAGACCAGGAGAGTTCTTTCTCTGGGCCTATTTATGTAGCAATTCCCTGCCAATGAAATAGAAGTGTAGACAAAGCACCAGCCAATATGGCAGGTTGGAGTGTCTGGTTCTGAGGTGTACTGTGCAGAGGTAGGTAATTCCTGAGTGTAGAGAGACAGAAGAGCACTATGACCCCGGTAGAGAGAAGTGACTATGAACCCCATTCAGCCTTTTTGAACCTTGCTGTGAGGTTGCCTTTGTCTGAAGTGCATATTCTTGCTTTAGTGCCTTTGCTATATAATATCCTTTTCCTGGACTAAACCAAAGATTCATAAGCATTGCTATTTTGGCATTTGTGAATTGTTTTAGCAGTTGAATCACGTCTGAAACTTTTAATTAAATTAGTTAATGATTCTTACGGAAATAGTTTGAACATTTTCTGAATCTATAAGGTGATCCTTGAACTTTACCACTGGTGGTATATGGTTCCTCTACTTTTCTGAATAATGATAAGACATAGATATTGCTTAGTTATGACACAGAACATCACCCAATGCTATTGAAAAAATATACCACATGGTTTTTATTCATTATAGACCTTTAATTTCACAGAATAGAGAGAAATATGCTATATATGTTTTGCTTGTTTTGCAAGGTCTTTTCAGGATCAGAACACTGTATTAACAATGTTACTTAAAAAACAGAGAAAGACTCACAGACTTAGAGAACAAACTTACGGTTGCTGGAGGGAATGATGGGGGAAAGGGATAGTTAGGGAGTTTGGGATGGACATGAACACACAGCTGTATATTTAAAATGGATAAACAACAAGGACCTACTGTAGGGCACATGGTGCTCTGCTCAATGTTACGTGGCAGCCTGAATGGGAGGGGAGTTTGGGGAAGAATGGATACATGTATATGTATGACTGAGTCCCCTCACTGTTCACCGGAAATTATCACACCACTGTTAATTGGCTCTATGCTCCGTTTCTCGGTCATGTCCAGCTCTTTGTGACCCCCATGAACTGTAGCCCACGAGGCTCCTCTATCCATGGAAATGAAAAGCTTAAAAAAAGAAGGAAAAAAAAAAAAAGAAAGCAATAGAAAGAAACATCTTTCTAGAACAGAATTATGCCTCCCTGTGGTGGACAAGTGACGACAGAGATAGAAGATGGAAACATCCTTGATTTCTTTTTTTGAGACTTATTATGTAAGCCCTCCCACCGCACACACACATTCTTTGAATAACAATTAGCTAGCAATGAAATAAGAAATGACCACCTTGGCCTTCTAGATCACAGATAGAGTAAAATTCAGTTCAGTTCAGTAGCTCAGCCATGTCCGATTCTTTGCGACCCCATGAACTGCAGCATGCCAGGCCTCCCTGTCCATCAGCAACTCCTGGAGTCCACCCAAACCTATGTCCATTGAGTTGGTGATGCCATCCAACCATCTCATCCACTGTTGTCCCCTTCTCCTCCCGCCCTCAATCTTTCCCAGCATCGGGATCTTTTCAAATGAATCAATTCTTTTCGCATGAGGTGGCCAAAGTATTGGAGTTTCAGCTTCAGCATCAGCCCTTCCAATGAACACCCAGGACTGACCTCCTTTAGGATGGACTGGTTGGATCTCCTTGCAGTTCATGGGGCTCTCAAGAGTCTTTTCCAACACCACAGTTCAAAAGCATTACCTTCATTGATATTATCAATGTTTCACTATTTTGAATAGCTTTGATGAAATATACTTAGGAAACATTCTAATATATTCTCTGAAGTAATTCTGATGAATGCTATGAAGGAACAGAAAAGGTTTACCTATTTCATAAAATTCTTCACTGAATTTTAGCTTTCAATACCCTATTGTAGATATTAAACACAAATCATGCATTTCCTGTGTATTGTGAATATTTGCCACACCGAAGTCCATGTGCTTTCTGCACCTCTCTGTGAAATTCATAATTTTTCCCCTTCAAGATTAAATTATGTCAAATTTTGCCTTGCAGCAAATAAGATAAAATTTAAAAATCATTTTATAGTTAATCTGAAATATAAAGAGTTCTTGTGGTCACAATTCATTTGTGAACCATGATAGTATAGCTGGTTATTAGATATTGTTATTAAATATTCATTATTGTAACAATAGTGACTTTTTGGAATATATGATATGTGTAAACACTGCCTATAAAAACATACTACATCCAGAACATGGTGTTTATGCTGACTTGTATACTGGATTCTTTCCTGAGCCTACACAACCAATTTAAGTGTTCTTGCTTATTTATTATACTCTAAACTTGTCAAGAATAAGGTCCCTATTGCTTGTTCTCTAATTGCTTAGGGCTCTGTCTGTAACATCAATTCCATAATAACTTTGTTCCAATCTTGCATTCATGTCTAGGTGGGTGATTTTTAGAATCTCTCTCTCTCTCTGATATAATCCTGTATCTCAGTTGCTAGTTGTCTGCTCAGATGCACTCAATTTTTGAAACTCTGAATTGATATGTACCTTGAGTAACTGTAATAGGTTGAAGTATTGTCCCTAGTCCACCCTACTCCTTATATCCATATCCTCTGACAGGAATAGCATGTGCTTCCTAGACTTGGAGCTCTGCCATGAGACTTGCTTAAAGACTGGAACAAGGGCAGAAAAAATAACATGCACTTCTAGTCCAGGCCTCAAGAGGCATCTCGTGTTTCTACTTGCTTTCTTATGCTTCTTTCAGTGCTGCAAGAGCTTCTTCTGGAAGCCTAACAGCCTGATCCCGGAATATGTAAATGTGAAGCTGACTGGATGCTATCCCACAGAGTTTCAAGCACCAGTTGGACTCACAGTTTGAGGCAGAGCCAGAAAGCCTAGATCAGGTAGGTCTAACCAATCCACAGGTGCATTAGAAACAAGAACTTTTTGCTGTATGCCTCCGAGATGTTGTGGTTAAGCAGTAAAGGAGAGTCAGTATGGTGATACTAGTTTTTCTTGCATTTTTCCATCAGCTCTTGAGGCTTCACATGTAACTTCTGACACAGTTAGTTCTTTAGGGAATGCACATGCAGAAGAGCTTAAATACACTTCTCAGGCCTAACAAAAGTTCAAATGTCTGTGGTTTTTAGAAGTTAGACCTGCAAAAGTGACTTTGATATCAAAGTCCTTGGTTGCAAGCAACAGAAAGAGATTTTGAAAACATTATAAGAGCAGAAGTGTGTTGGAAGTTATCTTTATTTTAGAGAACCTGTGGAAAAGCTTGAGAACCTGGTTCAAAAATTGCCAAAAAGCAAGGTGGTTGGGCAGCAAGGAATATCACATCCCACTATCACATCCCAGAAAAAAATATTGTTATGATGTTATTATGAATACCACCAATACAGGACACTGGGTAGATGGTAAAGGCTGACTGACAAGTTTAAATGTTTTCTTACATTTTTAAATACTTCTTTGAGATTAAAATTTCCAAGCTGGATGCCTAATTGGCAGCATTTAGTACACATACCTGCATTCTGGATACCAAGTAGAGAGAAGTGTGTGTGTGTGTGTTGAAGGGGTGGATATGTGGGGTGATTTGGGCAGGCAGAGATTTGGAACCTTAAGTTTCTGTGGTAGAAAGAGGAACCCTACCTTCTAACCCAAACCATGCAATAGTGAAACAATGTTCAAAATACAAAGAAGTTTAAGAATGGGATGTTAAATGACAAAAACTGCAATAAATGATCTCTATAATATTAATGAGGAACCGCACATAACTGAAGTAAAAGAACTAAAGTAAGACACGGTAATCAGGAAAAGAATCAAGTGGGCACAGAGCCAAGACACAAATTAAGTGCCAAATTGAGACTGTCTTGCAATAAATCAGGTTCAGATTGGCTATCTTGGGGACTTAATTTTATGAGCTTATAGTTTATAAGCTCTTCTGCCTGGAGATCCCTCAGAGAGTGGCATTTATATTATTCAGGTAGTTTACCATTAAAGTGACCAAACCATCCTGCCCCCAATCCTGTGGACTCCCATATATTTTGCAGAGGATTACAGAACCCTGACCAAGACTGTAATCAGAATCTATGAACAATAATGTTTGGTACTTAGCAGCCAAGCTGAGAGGTATTCCATTTATTAGACATTCTCTTTTCATTTTTCCTCACTAAAAGACACATAACCTGCCAAATTGAGGTTAACAAAATAAGTCTAACCCCACTCATAGTCGTAGGGGTTGTAAATACATGCACAGTTACTCTGAATATAAGCTTCTGCAGTACCAGTTTGAGTGCCGACAGTTTCTTATGAAGGTAGCATTTATTGTTAAAGCTTGAAGAATCATTCTAAATTAAGGTTTAATCTACTATTTTCCTTTAAAAATGTATTGTTTTAGGGTATCATAGATTCTTAAAATCAAAAGAAACACAAAATTCCCTTCATTTCACAGAAGATATTCCTAAAGCCAGTGGAAATTTAATAGTTTGACAATTATTAGATAGTATATAAGGAGTAGATTTGGGATTGAAACCAAACTCTCCTTATTGCATCTCCAGTGAACATGTTTCATTTTCAGACGTAGAGCAATATTTTATATGTTGTTATTGTTCAGATTATTTATATCAGGAGTTAAAAATTTAGCTGTAGAGGGGCCAGCAAGGTAATGTAAACAAAGAAGGAGCAACAATTAAAATGTGTGCATGTAGACTGCTTGAATGGCAGTGCAAGCTGGATAGCCAATGCTCTGTCTGAAAAGGTAACCACTTCTTAGCTCTAGCTGACTGTTGCCACTGATAATGCATGCCCAGATTGACTACTTTTTTTTTTTAATCTCTATTTTTAAAAGTTGTAATTAAATTAAAAATTGAACAAGATGAAGTCCAGTTAAAACCCAACCAAGAGATGAATTTGGTCTGCAGGCTGCTGGTTTATAATTGCAATTTATACCATCTACTATGCAGTCATAGAGAATGAGTAGTATTAATATTATTCATTAAATTTAAAAAATATTCAACATCACTGACGTCAGTGCAAGCACCTTTTGAAATGAAAGAAAAATATTTTTAAAAGCATCTAAATCAGTCAGTATAAAAATTGATTTTTCATTATTTTATCAAAGCACAACCCTTTAAGGTCTACAAACACCACTCACTGTGTGAAGTGTTCACTTTAATATGAACAATGATAGAAATAAATCATCATAAATAGCCAAAGAAAATGTAACTTGGTATCAGTAATCAATACATTCACATTAACTTTGGCAATAAATCCATTAAACTCATGCATGAAATATAAACAAATCTTAGCTCTTAGTAAAATTGAATACCTTGTCAATTTCTTCACTAATTATTCAGTGTTGACTGACTGGTAGTTTCTCTCAGAATTAGTCACTGATTATCATGATGCAGTAATGCTACTGACAACAAAGGTCCTTTGACTAGTAGATGTGGTTTTACTCTATTGCACAAAATTTAAATTTCAGTTGAAATGGCAAAATAAATGGTCATCTCTTTATCTAATTGACTTTTCTGACAATGACACCTAGTTTGTCAATGAATATTCCAGTGAGCTCATATTTAGAAAATATTATTAGAGTGATTTTATCTATCAACATAAATTCTGTACTGAAAAATGTTTTTAAACCCCACATCCAGAGGAAAAATCAATGATAATATGTGTTCCATGAAAGATGGATAGTTCAGTCACTCAGTCATGTCTGACTCTTTGCAACCCCATGGACTGCAGCATGCCAGGCCTCCCTGTCCATCACCAACTCCCAGAGTTTACTCTAACTCGTGTCCATTAAGTAAGTGATGCCATCCAACCATCTCATCCTCTGTCCCCTTCTCTTACTGCCTTCAATCTTTCCCAGCATAAGGGTCTTTTCAAATGAGTCAGTTCTTCACATCAGGTGGCCAAAGTATTGGAGTTTCAGCTTCACTATCAGTCCTTCCAATGAACATTCAGGACTGATTTCCTTTAGGATGGACTGGTTGGATCTCCTAGCTACCCAAGGGACTCTCAAGAGTCTTCTCCAACACCACAGTTCAAAAGCATCAATTCTTTGGTGCTCAGCTTTCCTTATAGTCCAGCTCTCACATCCATACATGACTACTGGAAAAACCATAGCTTTAACTAGATGGATCTTTGTTGGCAAAGTAATGTCTCTGCTTTTTAATAGGTTGTCTATGTTGGTCATAACTTTTCTTCCAAGGAGAAAGAAAAATGAAATTCATATTTAAAAATTTTGGAAGATGTTGCTCCCTAAATTCCTCTGATAGAGGTTCATTTGCAAATTACTGTGCTAAAGGTTTGAAGTTTTCCTACAATGAATCCTACCTTATTTTATTTAATATAGTAATTTTCAAGTATTTAAACTGAGAGTCACTTGATTTTGAGCAAAACAATTTGGAGAAGGCTGACCCAGAAAGGAAGTGTGTTGCCCAAGTTTGCATAACTAATTAAAATTAGGTTCAAAAATACCTTTAGGATTTTCAGGTTCCTACAATATTTTTAAAAATATATTTAGGGCATATTATATGGATTTTTTTTTTACTCAGTCTTGGTACATATTAAAGGAAAATATCCTAATCATGCTAAAATTCCTTTGTCAGAAGCATGCAGATTTGTAATATTCCCCCATTTTAATTCATCAGAATTTTCATATGAGTGTTAAAGATGGAATTTCCATAAAATTAATATTTTAAAGGGAAATAAATCATGAATGAATGACAAAATGAAAACTGACCTATGAATTGTCAAATGTAATCTGATTTGTGTGAAACAGTATAGAAAAATGGAAAAAGAAAAAGCGCCTCTCCACTCCATTCTGTGCCCAAGAGGGTACAGCTAGATTCTAATAGACTCAAAACTCTCTAAAGATCCTCTGGCTTATTTGAGTCACAACTGTCTCTCCATGTCTAAGAGGCATGTGGAATAATTGCAGCCCACCATTTGTCCACCTATCTATGCCTCTTATACAGTAGCATGGAAGCTAGAACTTTCCCAGCTTCTGTTCAGTTTGTGCTGCTTTTACTTTTATTTTTTTGTTGTTGTTTTTTAGGTTTTTTTTATTTTTTTGTTCATTCATTCATTCATTCATGCACACAGAAGCATTTACTTCCATAGTATTTGAAGACTCTTAGTTAGCTCTCTTCCCAGCTCCTAACTGTACAAGACAGCAAATCAGCATTTTGTTTACTATCGGAACCAAAGAGCAGGTAGGTTTCTGGTTTCTGAAAGGCTGCACTGATCCCTTCAAGGCTATGCATCAGGGCTTAATGAAAATCACCACATATGTTTCTTTTATTTTTGTCTGTGTATATTTTTAAAAACTTTGTATAGAAGTACTTTAACAGACATAGATACAGAAGTTTAAGAAGTACAAGTGTGCAGATACAAAGTTTTACAAACTAAACACACTCAGGTACCCAGCACAAAATTTGAGAATATTATCAGATTCACAAAGCACCCTTTTGGTCTCCATTGAAATCACTATTACCTATTCTGAAGTAACTACTATCATGATACATAAATTTATAGATAAATATTTCTTGTTTTAGAACTTAATTTACATGATATAAAATAGTAGTGTACTCATTCATGACATTTTACTCAACATATATTTCTATTGCATAAAATTATAAGTCAATTACTCTACATCTGTATAGAATTTACTTTTGTTAAAATGCCTCAACCTATTTATTCATTCTAGTGTCGAAGAACATTTAAGTGGATCCAGTTTTTTTCTATTATGAATAGTGTGGCTATGAACATTCTTTACATATGTTTTGATGAGCATATAAATGGTATTATAATGTATTATAGCAAGAAATGAAATTTCTAATGGGTCACATATTTGACATATTGCTAAAAGGTTTTTCAGTGTGGTTGTACCAATTCATAGTCCTGTCAGCAATATGTGAGAGTTCTAGTTCATCCCTTTATGCTCAATATTTTTGTATCACATTATATTTTAGCACACTAATTTATTTTGCTAAGAACAATTATTAAGTATCTGAAAGTATGTGGTGTTTTTTCCTAATAGAGTTGATTCACACTCCTTTTCTTCAGATTAATTTTGATTTAGAACTACAATTCACATAATTTTTTGAAGATTTTAATGTTTTTCATATGCTAAAATCTTAATTGTAATTACCCCTGGAAATATTTGTATTGGTGGCAGGGGCTATTAGAATATAATAACAATTATATATTGCTGAACTGAATTAAGGATAGATGAAAGACAACATTTAAAAATTATTTCTAATTTAAAAAGAAAATAACGCAGTGTATTTTCAGCGGGAGTTGAAAATCAACACCACAGCATCCCCTATGTTATAGATATCAGTCTCCATCACTTTCCTCACTTCTTTTAAATGTTGATAATATTTTATATCTCTGAGATGGTAGAGGGTTGGTTTGAATAAAAAGAGAGGCATAATTTACACTCTCAAGCTTAAGACAGTGAATGTCATGAAATGATTGAAAAGTGGTTCCCTAATTTATTATCAGTAGGGAGTTGTTTTAAAAGTGTCACAGAGGCAAAATCATATCCTACATATTTATTAATAAAAAGTTATAGTTAAGCAGGACCAGTACTAAGGTCAGACTCGTGAAGCACTTATCTCAGAAGCAAATTTTAAGATCACCAAAACTCTCAGTAATTCACATAAGTACACTTTAATGTAATATTTTTAAAATAAAATTTAATGCAAAAATCCATGATATAAGAATTATCCACATTTTAATTAAAGATAGGATCAATATTACTGAATTTTCCTTTTGCCTCAGTATCCAATAAGATTTGGCATGACTCTTGTACTTTGACTTCAAGAAGCTAGAAAAAGAAGATCCAAAGAAATCTAAAGCAATACAAGGAAAGAAATAATAAAGATAAGAGCAGAAATCAATGGAAGTGAAAACAGAAAGCCAGTAGATTATAGTAGTAAAGGAAAATGCTGATTCTTTTAAAAGAACATTGATAAATTTTTAGTAAGATAGTCAAAGAAACTAGATAAAGACATGAATTTCCAATATCAGTGATGAAGAGAAGAAATATCACTGCAGACTCAAAAGACCTTGAAAGGATAATAAGGGAATACTAGGAACAGGTCTACACAGATAAATTTGATAGCTTAGGAGACAGCTTTCTCAAAAAACACAGATGACTGAACTCACCCAAAATGAAATAGATAATCATAATAATTTCAGACTATTAAAAGATAATTACTTTAATTTAAAAGCTTCTGATAAAGAAAATTCAAAGCCTAGATGATTTTACTAGAGAATTCTACCCAACATTTAAAGAATTAGCACCAATTCTATATAACCTCTTACAAAAAAAGGGGGGGGGGGGAAGCAAAGCTTTCTCAACTCTTTATATGAGGTCAGCATTACCTTAATACCAACGCTAGACAAAGGCAACACACACACAAGCACACACATCAGAAAAAATAAAAAACAGACCAGACTCATGAAAATCCACACAAAAATCCTAGACAAAATATTCAATTCTAATCCATTATATATACAGTGTGATGGAGTGAGATCAATTGTAGGGTGTAATAAGCCCATTAGGAGACAGGAGAAGGTAAAGCTTTAGTAATACAACATTTCAAGGAGAGATCGAACAGGGGTGATTTGAAAGGCCTGAATGTACAATGTGGAAAGAGAAGGTGAGAGAGGCTCTGAAAGCAAAGTTTGAAAACAGGTATGTTTATAAATGTTTTAGTTGTTGATTTACATGAAGATATATGAGAATTTTTAATATTACCATCTAATGTTTCTTCAATCAATCTGATTTAATAAGTTTGTGAAGGAGAAGAACATGTGTTAGCAACTAATAGAAAAAGTCATGCCATAGACATGATTTTATATTAATCAAAGATTGAATAGGGGAAAGGAGTCTTATGAATCTTGTTATACATTTGTACCCAAATGGCTTTGAATGCTGATTTAATATAAGTGAAGATAAACTGAAGAGAAAAAAGGGTTATTTCTAATGTGGTAAGACAAACCCATGTAGAGAATGGAAACAAGAAATATTTCATGAGGTCATGGGGGAGGGGTACAACATTTTCCATCAGACACTAAGATGAGGAAATCAGCATAAATTACTACATGAATGCTGGCCTGAAGAAATTTATGTATTTCTAAAGTGGATAACTTTTGCTATAGGGATTTTTTTTTTTTTAATTTGAAAAGAGCTATGATAAAATTCAGGCTCTTAATTTCCAAACACTTGCTTACAGACTTTCTAAGAAAAGTTAGTCTACCTGCTTACACAAGGGCTGTGTTGCCCCCTTCTGGAGAAAGGAGAATTTCAAGAATTTCACTGAGAAACATTCCCTCAATATTCATAGGAAGGACTGATGCTGAAGCTGAAGCTCCAATACTTTGACCACCTGATGTGAAGAGCCAGTTTATTGGAAAAGACCCTGATGCTGGGAAAGATTGAGGGCAGGAGGAAAAGGGGGTGACAGAGGATGAGATGGTTGGATGGCATCACTGACTCAATGGACATAAGTTTAAGCAGACTCCTGGAGATAGTGAAGGACAGGGAAGCCTGGCCTGCTGCAGTAAGTCCATGGGGTTGCAAAGAATCAGACAAGACTTAATGACTGAACAACAACAACAAATCGTGCTATTTAAAGAATACATACTCACACATTCACAAACACGCAATATGATCTGTTTGTATTGAAAGTATTAAATGATAAAACCAAACCAAATCAGAAGTCAAATTAAAAGACTACATTTCATGTACTATTAACTGGCCATTAAGGTACAAGATTCATAGTGCATCCCCTGTATCAAAAACAAATGTCTGAAATAAAGTAAATACTTAAGTCCATCTCAGAATAATCACCTACTATTTTAGAATTATTTAATAGGTTCACGTTGTGACAGAATTCCAACTTTGTCATATAGTGTCAGGAAGCATTTAACAAAAGGCTTCCTGTGTGCTGTTTTGGATCTGTCAGGAACCCTCTGGCCCTTATTGATTCCTGAGTATTCAGGAATTAAGAGGAGAGGCACGGCTTTTCCGGGGCTGAGGAATCCAGGCATTTCTCATTACAGTGACAAGTACCCTCTTCCTTTTTATGAGCCAAATGGTAAAAGGCAATTGTTTGCAACTCTCTCTCTTTGATAGGGATCATCTTATCTTTTGTAAGTCTGGAATTTTAATCTTTGTCTTTGCTGAGAATAACCACTTTGTAAGACAGTATATATGCCCACGCCATGTTGATTAAAACACCTTTGTTCCATCAGAGCTTTGGTCCCCGTGTCTTTCTTTCCTTCCTTCCTTCCTTCCCTCTTTCTTTCCCTTTCTCTTTCCCTCTCTCTTTCCTTCTTTCTTTCCTTCTCTCTTTCTTTCTCTCTTTCTTTCCTTCTTTCTTTCCTTCTTTCTTTCTATTCCTTCTCTCTCTCTCTCTCTCTCTCTCTCTCTCGCTAATTCCTTGGAGTGTGGAGGCCCACTGAGCTCACTTTCTTGCCCGGGCTTCTAAGACCCTCTCGAGAAGGCGCACTGTGCCTTCACCCACTCGAGAGGGCGCTGGGTGCCTACATGCAGCAGCGCGAGCCCTAAGCACAGGGCTCTATTGGCTTTCCGCCTAAACCAGGGGATATCAGCCTCTTTTTCTCTCCTACTCTCGGAACCACCAGGTTCCGGTCCATTAAAGGACCAACAAGCGCTATCAGCCTCTTTCTCTCTCTTACTTTCTTATCATCGACTCCAGACCACCAGGTTCCGGTCCATTAAAGGACCAACAATATAGCATTAAAACGTCTCCATAATCTGATCCTAACCTGTGTTTCAAGGCATAACATCTAGTCATGCACATCATTCAGGCCTCAGTCTAGCTGCAGGTAAGTTCCCAACGACATGCTCTCTGTCCTTACATCATCACAAATGGTTCTCCTTTCCTAGAATGCCTTTCTCTTCTCTCTCTCCACTAGTCAAAATTCTTTTCATCTTTTAAAATCAAAACCAATGACTAATTCTGTGAATTCTTTACCAGAATTCCATATCGAAGTGAAAGTCACTCAGTCATGTCCGACTCTTTGCGACCCCATGGACCACACAGTCGGTGGAATTCTCCAGGCCAGAATACTAGAGTGGGTAGCTGTTCCCTCCTCCAGGGGATCTTCCCAATCCGGGGATCAAACCCAGGTCTCCAGCATTGCAGGCAGATTGCTGAACCACCAGGGAAGCCCAAGAATACTGGAATGGGTAGCCAATCCCCTCTCCAGCGGATCTTCCTGACCCAGGAATTGAACCAGAGTCTTCTGCCCTGCAGGTGAATTCTTTACTAGCTGAGCTACTCTTTACCAGAATTCCATATCAAAAGGTAATTGGGAAAAACTTAACCCACAGGTTCTTCTTGTCATCTTTGACAGGGATCACTTCTTATTTATCTTTGTACCTTTATCCCTCACAAAATCTCTAATCCAAAATATGTAATTCGATAGAATAGATACTGAGTACAGTCTTTCTTAAAAGAAAGAAAGTGAAGTCACTCAATCGTGTCCAACTCTTTGCAACCCCATGAACTGTAGCCCACAAGGCTCCTCCGTCCATGGAATTTTCCAGGTAAGAGTACTGGAGTGGGCTGCCATTTCCTTCACCACGGGATTTTCCCAACCCAGGGACCGAACCCAGGTCTCCCACATTGCAGGTAGATGCTTTACCTTCTGAGCCACCACCATAACAGTATTTTGTACTCAAAGTGAGTTAGTAGAGTTGAAATTATTTAGCAATGCAGATTGGTTATAATATCAGGTTGAGTAAAGTTTACAATATCAGGATAAGCATTAAAAATGTTTACTAATTACAATGCAGACAGCTAATGATAGTCATTAATCATAAAATCATTCTGTAAAAATGTTAAATTCTGAAGCACGTTCTCTAGTTTGTGTGTGTGGTAGACTAATGATTCCCATAAAGTCGACCCCCTAGCCCTGGGAACCTGTGACTATATTAATATTACCCAACATATTAAAGGTGGTTTTCCAGATATGATTAAAATTTTTGAGAAGGAGAGAAATTATCGCGAACTATCCAGGTAGGCCCAGTCTAGCCATAAGGTCTCATATCTGGGAGGCAAGAGAATCAGAGCCAGAGAGAGGACATGTGCCAACAGAAGTTGAGATTGGGATGATGCATTTTCTGATGGAGGAAAGGGCCATGGTCCAAGGAATATATGTATCCTCTAAAAGCTGGGAAAGGCAAGAGAATAAAAGTAAAGCCTTTTAAGGACACTGATTTTACACTTCTGAACTCTGTAACTGTAAAATAGTAAGTCTATGGTGTTTTAAGGTGCAGCGTTTGTGATAATAGGCTACTGTAGTAATAGGAAACTAGTACATCCTGTTTCTCAAGGATTATGATGTAGCTTTTATATGCATCAAGCTTATGTGTATAACTACAGTTGTGACACATATCTTGGATTTTTCAGAGGGAATACTAGCAATGAATTAGGTCATACATGAGTATTAGGTCATTAGAAATTATTATAATTGAAATGGAGTAGTTGGCCTCTGGAGTTATGACACTGGCTTTTCAAGTACAATGATGATTACAAAAAGCTTGTAGCACAATAAACTTGTGTCTTTATATTTACTTACAATGAACAACTAGTCTTCAAGCATTTTATTCATCAGTAGGCAAATGATTAGATGCATGCCTATAAATTAAATAAAAATGTGTAGAATTATAGCCATTAACTTGGGTTTAAATTATTTTTGATGCATTTTCAATCAGGTTACAACTTTTTCTGTAGATCTCTGATATCAAATGACCAACTGAAATATTACACCACTGTGGCAACTGAGTGACTGAACTGAGCTGAACTGATGAACACTGGGGTGCATATATCTTTTCAAATTAAGATTTATTCTTTTCTGAATATATGCCCAGGAGTGGGATGCAGGATCATACAATGGCTCTGTTTTTAGTTTTTTTTGAGAAACTTACATGCTATTTTCCAGTGGTTGCACTGATTTACATTCCTATCAACAGTATAGGAGGGTTTCCTTTGCCCCATATGCTCTCCAGAATCTATCATTTGTAGACTTTTGTTTGATGGCCATTCTGACTGTGAGGTGATACCTCGGTATTGTTTTCATCTGTATTTCTCTAATAATTAAAAGTGTTAAACATGTATTTTCGTGAAAGTGTTGGCTATTTGTGTATCTTCTTTGGAGAAAAGTTTGTTTAGGTCTTCTGCCCATTTTTTGATTGAGTTGTTTGTTTTTTGTTATTGAGCTGTTTATATATTTTGGATATTAACCCCTTGTTGGTCACATCATTTGCAAATATTTATCCCATTCCATAGGTTTACTTTTCATTTTGTTTATGAATTCCTTTGCTGTCCAAAAAGTTTTAAGATTGATTAGGTCTCATTTATTATTTTTTGCCTTGGGATACTGATATAAGAAAACATTGCTATGGTTTATGTCCAAGAATGTGTTGCTTGTGTTCTATGAGTTTTATGGTGTCACGTCTTATATTTTAAGTCTTCAAGCCATTTTGACTCTATTTTTGTGTATGGTGTGAGGATGTGTTCTAACTTCATTGATTTACATGCAGCTGTCCAGCTTTCCCAACACCACTTGCTGAAGAGACTGTCTTTTCTCCATCATATATTCTTGCCCCTTTCATCAAATATTAATTGACCATAGATGTGTGGATTTATTTCGGGGCTCTCTGTTGTGTTACATTGATCTAATTGTATGTTTTTGTCCCAGTACCATGCTGTTTTGATTAATGTAGGTTTGTAGCATTGTCTGAAGTTTGGAAGGGTTATGCCTCCAGCTTTATTTTTTTTCCTCAAGATTGTCTTGGAAATTCTGGATCTTTCATTGTTTCATATAAATTTTAGGGTTATTCATTCTAGTTCTGTGAAAAATATCATGAGTAATTTGATAAGGATCATGGATATCTTTACATGAATTGTCTTTTCTTTATCAGTGTTTTAGAGATCTCAGTGTGTGTCTTTCACATCCTTTGTTAGATTTATTCCTACATATTTTTGACCTGATTTTAAATGGGATTTTTCTTTACTTTCTCTTTTTGATATTTCATTGTTAGTGTAAAGAAATGCAGCAGATTTCTGTATATTAATCTTATGTCCTGCTATCTTGCTGAATTTATTTATCAGGTCTAAGAGTTTTTGAGAGGATTCTTTAGGCTTTTCTGTATAGAATATCATGGCATCTACATATAATGACAGTTTTACCTCTTCCCTTCCAATTTGCATACCTTTTATTTCTTTTTCTTGTCTGATTGTTGTGGAAAAGACTTCCAATACTATATTGAATAGAAATGATAAGTGTGAAAATCTTTGTTTTCTTGTTCCAGAATTTAGCAGGAAAGCTTTAGCTTTCACTTTTGAATATTATGTTGGTTGTGGGTTTGTCATAAATCACTTTATTATGTTGAGAAAAGCTACCTCTGTACCTTGGCAAGAGGTACTTTGGCAAGAGTTTTTTTTTTTTTTTTTTTTTTTAACTTAATCATGAATCAATGTTGAATTTTATCAAATACTTTTACAGCATCTGTTGAAATGGTCATGTGGTTTTTGCTTTTTCTTTTGTTGATGTGGTGTATCACACTGATTGATTTGCCTATGTTGAACCATCCTTGTGACCCTGACATGAATCCACCTGGGTCATGAGGGATGATTCTTTTTATGTATTATTGGACTCAGTTTGTTAATATTTTGCTGAAGATTTTTAAATATATGCTCATCAAATATATTGGCCTGTGATTTTATTTTTGGGTAGGGTCTTTGTCTGGATTTGGTATCAGGGGATGGTGGCTTCATAGAATGACTTTAGGATTGTTTCCTTCTCATCATTCTTTTGGAAGAGTTTGAGAAGGACAGGTATAAGATACAAGTTCTTTGCATGTTTGATAGAATTCCCCTGTGAAGACATCTGGTCCTGACTTCTGTTTGCAAGGAGTTTTTAAATCACATATTCTATTTCTCTTCTAGTGATCAGTTTGTTCAAATTATCTGTTTCTTCTTGACTCAATTTTGGCAGACTGTATGTTTCTAGAAACTTGTCCATTTCATCTAGATTTTTCATTTTTGGGGTATGTAACTGTTCTTATTTTCTTATGATATTTTGTGTTTTGGAGTATTGGTTGTTATTTCTCCTCTCTCATTTCTTATTTTGTTTATTTGGGTCATCTCTTTCTTCTGGCAGAGTCTGGTGAAAGGTTTTTCAGTCTTATTTATCCTGCCAAATATCCAGCTCTTGGTTTTTTTGATTAAAGAAACATTGAATATTTTTATCAAATAAAAGTAATTTTCTATTGCACTGAATAAATATTGCACTGAAAGCATAGCTTATAAAAATTTTGCTTTAAGTTGTTGAATTATGTTAAAATATCAGAATTATGTTTCCAAATACTTATATACTTTGATTTTGGTATCAGTCAGTCAGTTCAGTTGCTCAGTCATGTCCAACTCTTTGCGACCCCATGGACAGAAGTGTGTCAAGCTTCCCTGTCCATGATCAACTCCTGGAGCTTGCTTAAACTCATATCTATTGAGTCAGTGATGCCACACAACCATCCATCCTCTGTCGTCCCCGTCTCCTCCTGCCTTTAATCTTTCCCAGCATCAGGATCTTTTCCAGTGAGTCAATAATTCACATCACATGGCCAAAGTATTGGTGTTTCAGCTTCAGCATCAGTCCTTCCAATGAATATTCAGGACTGATTTCATTTAGGGTTGACTGGTTGGATCTCCTTGCTGTCCAAGGGACTCTCAAAAGTCTTCTACAACACCACAGTTCAAAAGCATCAATTCTTTGGTGCTCAGTGTTCTTTAGGGTCCAACTCTCACATCCACACATGACTAATGGAAAAACCATAGCTTGGACTTGACAGACCTTTGTTGGCAAAGTAATGTCTCTGCTTTTTAATATGCTGTCTAGGGTTGGTCATAGGTTTTCTTCCATGGAGTAAGCATCTTTTAATTTCATGGTTGCAGTCACCATCTGCAGTGATTTTGGAGCCCAAGAAAATAAAGTTTCTCACTGTTTCCATTGTTTCCCCATCTATTTGCCATGAAGTTATGGGACCAGATGCCATGGCTTTTGTTTGTTGAATGTTGAGTTTTAAGCCAGCTTTTTCACTCTCCTGTTTCACCCTCATCAAGAGACTCTTTAGTTCCTCTTCACTTTCTGCCATAAGGGTGGTATCTTCTGCATGTCTAAGGTTATTGATATTTCTACTGGCAATCTTGATTCCAGTTTGTGCTTCATCCAGCCTGGCATTTCATGATGTACTCTGCATATAAGTTAAATAAGCAGGGTGACAATATACAGCCTCGACATACTCTTTTCCCAGTTTTGAACCGGTCCATTGTTCCATGTCTGGATCTAATTGTTTCTTCTTGATTTGCATACAGATTTCTCAAGAGGCAGGAAAGGTGGTCTGTATTCCCATCTCTGGAAGAATTTTCCAGTTTATTGTGATCTATACAGTCAAAGGCTTTGGTGTAGTCAATAAAGCAGAAGTAGATGTTTTTCTGAAATTTTCTTGCTTCTTCTATGATCCCACGGATGTTGGCAATTTGATCTCCGGTTCTTCTGCCTTTTCTAAATCCAGCTTGAACATCTGGAAGTTCACAGTTCACATACTATTGAAGCCTGGCTTGGAGAATTTTGAGCATTACTTTGCTAAAGTGTGAGATGAGTGCAATTGTGTGGTAGTTTGAACATTCTTTGGCATTGCCCTTCTTTGAGCTTGGAATGAAAATCCAGTCCTGTGGATTTTGGCATAAGGACTTATAAATTCAGATTAGGGAAGCAGAATTAATATATTGGATAATGCTTAAAATCACAATGAAGACAAGAAAGTATAAATAACACATTTTCTGTCTATCTTCTCCGTGGATGTTGCTTATACTCATACCACTTAAGTATTCTTCTGTTAAGGGACTCAAACAATTTAAGAACTGAAATAGATGTTAGCAATTCCTTAGCAAACCAATATATCATTACTGTCTTTAAATATGTCACATATACATTAGTATCACCTATATAATAGACACTATTATCTAATAATTGCATAGACATTATTATCACACATTAATAATATTGCATCAAGGCTATTTAATAGGAAAAATCAAGATATCATAGTAAATAAAAATAAAAATTCATGTAATCATATGACATGATATACTGATTTTAAAAAATAATATATTCTTACAACTAGCAAAATCATTTTATAAATGTAACATTATGTGCTTGCAGGTTACACTTTTCCTACAGCAAAATGTTATAGTTTATGGATTTTAAATGCTAATAACAAAGTTTCTTAAAGAATATTCCCAAAGTAGAAAGAAGTATTTTTTCTTATGACGCAGGATGGGAAAGTTTTTCTTAAACCAATATAAGTATTATGAAAACCACGTGAAACAGTAAAAGTTTTAGGAGCAAGAATTTATCTTTCTGAAAAACTTTGGACTTAGTTATCAGTGTTGTGACAGTTTTGGCTTCCTTCTTGAAATCCTTTGCTGTCTCTTTCCTGTTTGTAAAAATATTTTTTTAAAAAAATTACTTAAATAATGGTCTGAGGCCAGACAAGCTGTTCTACTTGAGGAGGTTATTTAAGGAATTTGCCGACAACAACAAATTCTTTTGTTTTTAACTTTTATTTGTGACCAGTATTTAAATGAAATACACATTACTTTCAAAGTCATATTTTACTACCAGAGCTGAAAAAAATTTTGTCCAAACAGATGCATGATTTTAGAATCCAACCAAATGAGCAGAACACTCAATGCAACACTCCACCCTTCTATGGGGCTGAGGATTGGGGTGCAGGGCTGTGCCAGTGGAGAGCATGCAAGAACATGTTACATTTGTTGCCAATACCAAACTTTGCCTCCAGGGAGAAAAACTAACTGGCATTTTCAAAAGGTAGAGAAAAGTGCGAAACGGTATCACCTTGTTTCCCAGGTATATCCTTAATTCCATATTAGAGTTACTTGTGTGTGTGTGTGTGTGTGTGTGTGTGTGTGTGTGTGTGCTAAGTCACTTCAGTTGTGTCTGACTCTTCATGATACTATGGACTGTAGCCTGCAAGGCTTCTCTGTCCATAAAACTTTCTGGGCGAGAATACTGGAGTGGGTTGCCATGCCCTCCTCCAGGGAACATTCCCAACCCAGGGGTTGAACCCATGTCTCTTGCATCTCCTCTATTGGCAGGTGGGTTCTTTACCACTAGCACCATCTGGGAAGCTCAGAATCAACTGGGGAGGCCTAAAAGTGCCAATACCTAGCACCCTTGCTCAGGTATTCCAGTTAGTTTGTCTATGGGGAGATCTGGCCATATATAATTTTAGAAAGCTATGCCAATGTTCATAATCTGCATTCATGATTAAAAAAACAATCAACCCACCCCCATCATGATGATTAACTTTATATGTTAACTTGACTGGCTTAATGATGCCCAGATAGCTGAGAAAACATTATTTCTGGGTGTATCTGTGAGAGTGTTCCTGGAAGAGATTTATATTTGAGTCAGCAGGCTGAGTAAAGAACATTCTTACCAATGAGAATGGTTACGATTCATTCCTTTCAAGGCCTGAATAGAACAAAGAGGTAGAAAAAGGGCAAAGTTGCTCTCTTTGCTTCAGCCAGAATAGCTGTCTTTTCCTGCCCTAAGACATTGTTTTTGTTAGTTCTCAGGCTTTCAGACTCTCAAACCAAGACTTACATCATTGTCTTCCCAGTTGTTAGATCTTCAGATTGGGACTGAATTACTGTTTTTCCTGGTTCTCCAGCTTGCAGATAACACACACACACACACACACACACACACACACACTCTCTCTCTCTCTCTAATTTAACATTTCATATATATTGGATTTTGTTTCTCTAGAGAATCCTGACTAATATGTTCTCCCCACAGAAATTGCTTTAGAGAGAGTTTTTTCTTTTTCTTCCCTAAGAGATTATATATCTGCCTTTACTCCTATCATCTCCAGGTTTTCCAAGTGATTCCTTAACAAGCTTTGGCAACCCACAATAGTGAGGTCAACTACTACCACACACACTTTACTTCGCTTGTGCAGAATGTTGAACACAATTCAAAAGATACTAGAGAACTAGAACAATAACCTTAGCATGATGACATTAAAATATTACATAGGCGTCCAGTAGCACACATGATTCCTCCATCTTAAACTATTCTTCTAATTTATTAATTGGTTTGTTTATTCAAGTTCCAAAATTTCACCTGTAGTATTACCATTTTGTTAATTTCATGGCACTCACGTAAAAAAGGCATTATCAGTCTTCACCTAGACTGAATATTTCATTCTTAGACAGTAGCCTCCAAATCCAGCATGTGGTGCTTCAAATCCCGGCTCCAGGATTAATAAGTATGTTCTCTTGGGAAAGTCATTCTAAGACTTCTGCAGCAGTTTCTTTATTTGTAAAACAATTTATAGGGTTGTTGCTTAATTAATGTCTGTCAGCATTTAGAAAAGAGCTGTTACATACTTAGCACTTAGGACCAGCATAGCTATTACCCCTAGACTTCTCCTAGAGGCCTGGGTCCTCTCCCAGATTGTCATGGCAACACATTTCAACATTCTCAGGTTTTCTTATAATATATGAATATTTCTAATCTTCCCTAAGAGGCTGTAACCCAAGAGAAGGGAAAGCTAGAGTTGGAGTATTTTACCTCAAGCCTTATTTTTGTCTAATCCAATATTAAAAACCCTTGTAAGGATGGATTCCCTAGAATACTAGACTAGACTACTAGAATGGATTCACAACTTTCCTCCATATCAGAACTTTCTTTCATATCTCACCCTGAGTTCCCTGTAGTCTGTGATTTAAAGATTAAATTCATTATGACTGGCAGTTTGTATTGAGGAGCTTAAGGAATTGAATGACTTCAAAAATTTCTTTTTTTGTAACATCTTTCTTTGAAAATATTCCCTTGCCACTTACTCACAAATATGTTTCTAGATGTCAGACATCAAACACTGACTCTATTTCTTTGAATTCATGCTCTATCAATCCTAAAACTCTCTGAGGATAAGTGAATAAGAAAAATCATACATGACTTTTTAATAAAGACAGTTTGACCATTGACTTACTTAGTGCTAAACATGGCTCCTAATGAAAAGCAGTAAAAATTACTGCCCTGAAATTTCTAGGAATGGATTAAATAATCTGAAAAAGATTCAACTGCTGAAATTTTGTAATTCTAATAGCTTCAAAGCTTTACAGAAAACTATTGTTGGAATTTATTTCATCCTATATATCCAGTATGCAGGGAGGGAGTAAAGTAGAAGAAGAAAATGTTTATTTTTAACCTGAGAGAGGAAAAAAAAAAATTCAGTCAAATTTCTAATTCTGATTCAGCCATTAATCATTGGGGTAATTTCCTAAAATTGCTTCGTCTGAAAATGATAATACCCAATACTTGAGAATTTTTTGATTGTGAAATTGGATACTGCATTGAACATACTTGTCACAGTATTTATAACATTGTGAGTCCTCAGAAACTGTCACAATAAGAGCAATAACTAAAGTAATGATTATTAATATTAATTTGAAAAGCAGAGACATTGCTTTGCCAACAAAGGTCCATCTCATCAAGGCTATGGTTTTTCCAGTAGTCATGTATGAATGTGAGAGTTGGACTCTAAAGAAAGCTGAGCCTCGAAGAATTGATGCTTTTGAACTGTGGTGTTGGAGAAGGCTCTTGAGAGTCCCTTGGACTGCAAAGAGATCCAGCCAGTCCATCCTAAAGATTAGTCCTAGGCGTTCATTGGAAGGACTGATGCTGAAGCTGAAACTCCAATACTTTTATCACCTGATGCGAAGAGCTGACTCATTGGAAAAGACCCTGATGCTGGGAAAGATTGAGGGCAGGAGGAGAAGGGGACGACAGAGAATGAGATGGTTGTGTGGCACCACCGACTCAATGGAGATGAGTTTGAGTAAACTCTTGGAGATGGTGATGGACAGGGAAGTTTGGTGTGCTGCAGTCCATGGGGTCGCAAAGTGTCAGACACGACTGAGCGAATGAACTGAACTGAACTGAATATATTTGCTATTTTTAAGAGGACACTATAATCACCTACAGAAAAGGAAAAGTGGCTATAATTACTTTTCCCACCTAATTTAGTGAACTAATGTTTCACTGAAGCATTAGTCGCTCCTATTTTTAGAATAAACTACTTTTTATGTATTTGATTATTTTTCACTGTTATCAAAGAACTTTCAGAAATTTTCAGGTGTACTTGATATTTTGTTGTTCAGTCGCTCAGTCATCTCCGACTCTGTGCGACTCCATGGACTGTAGCACACAGGCTTCCCTGTGCATCACTATCTCCCAGAGTTTGTGCAAACTTGGTCCATGGGGCCGCTAAGAGTCGGACACGACTGAGCGACTTCACTTTCACTTTCACACATTTTAGAAGGAAATGGCAACCCACTCCAGTGTTCTTGCCTGGAGAATCCCAGGGATGGGGGAGCTTGGTGGGCTGCCGTCTATGGAATCACACAGAGTCGGACACGACTGAAGTGACTTAGCAGCAGCAGCAGCATGTCCATTGAGTAGGTGATGCCATTCAACCATCTCATCCTCTGTTGCCCCATTCTCCTCCTGCTCTCAATCTTTCCCAGCATCAGGGTCTTCTCCAATGAGTCAGCTCTTTGCATCAGGTGGCCAAAGTACTGGAGCTTCAGCTTCAGCACCAATCCCTCCAATGAATATTCAGGATTAATTTCCTCTAGGATTGACTGGTTTGATCTCCTTGCAGTCCAAGGGACTCTCAAGAATCTTCTCCAGCAGCACAGTTTGAAAGCATCAATTCTTTGATGCTCAGCCTTCTTAGGGTCCAATTCTCAAATTCATACATCACTACTGGAAAACCATAGCTTTGACTATATGGACCATTGTTGGCAAAGTGATATCTCTGCTATTTAATATGCTGTCAAGATTTGTCATAGCTTTTTTTCCAAGAAGCAAGCATATTTTAATTTCATGGCTGCAGTTACCATCTGCAGTGATTCTGAAGCCCAACAAAATAAAATCTGTCACTACTTCCACTTTTTTCCCCATTCGATTGCTATGAAGCAATGGGACCATATGCCATGACCTTAGTTTTCTGAATGTTGAGTTTTAAGCCAACTTTTTCACTCTCATCTTTCACTTTTATCAAGAAATTCTTTAGTTCCTCTTCACTTTATGCCATTAGGGTGGTATTATTTACATATCTAAGGTTATTGATATTTCTCCAAGCAATCTTGGTTCCAGCTTGTGCTTCATTCAGCCCGGCATTTCACACAAAGTGCTCTACATATAAGTTAAATAAGCAGGGTGACAATATACAGCCTTCACATGCTCCTTTTCCAATTTTGAACCAGTCCACTGTTCCATGTCCAGTTTTAACTGTTGCTTCTTGACCTGCATGCAGGTTTCTCAGGAGGCAGGTCAGGTGGTTTGGTATTCTCATCTCTTTAAGAAACTCTTGATATTTTAATGTGTCACAAATCTAGGAATGGTTAATACTAGACATTAATTATTCTTAGATTGCAACATTCTTTGACAACCAGTAGAATCTTTGGACATGATCTCCGGGATAATACAATTATATGTGAAAGTATTATATGAGATTTGCAAAATTTCTGAAGCCTGTCTATGCACATTACCAGTCTACAGTCCACAAGCCAAGAATTCCACACCCTTATAAACAGATTTCACAAAACTTTAAATATTTAAAGAGACTCTAATTTTCATTTTATATAATTCTGCAAATAAATTATGTCCTTAATTCAGAAAAAGTCTGAGAGTCATATTGGAAAAAATCACATAACTGTACCATGTCTGTGTGTGTGTGTGTGAGAGAGAGAGAGAGAGAAGGCAACTTCATATAAAGTTGTTATTTTTCTCCAAAAGCATATATAATTTTAAAATGCTTGATATACTGTTCAATTTATTAAGGTGATTTTATCTTATTTAAATAGCAGTCATGCACCAATATTAAAACTGTTGAAAATGGATGGATAATGAGTTCCCCTTCAAACAGAATCATTCTATAAAATTGCAGTGGGTTACTCATTTGGGAATATACAAATGAATTGAATGAATAAAAGCCATATACAAGCAATTCTACCAATCGAGGAATGTAAAATGGGCCGTTTCAAAGCACTAGGGAACAATGGAGCGACTACACAGTTAGCTAGCGTCTGGGGAAAAATAAGCTGAATAGTCAACATACATTATTTGCCAAAATTCATGAGACATAAGCTAAAAATTGTCAGTGCTAAGACTAAAGCAGAGCAAAAATAGGTAAATATATAATCTTGAATCGAGCATTCATCAGAGCAAGATCTTAAAGATATATACCAAAAGTCATATATCAATAGCAATCAAGGCAGTAGTAACCTACAGATTTTTGCTTACTTCCCAAAGAGATTTTCAAGTTATAAAATATCTGAACATTATAAAATTTCACATAAAGATGTAATTATCTAGTGTTCTTTGAAAAAAGGCTAGGCCATCTGGCAAAACAGACCTAATAACTATAAAGTAGAGCTAGATTCTGTGAACTCTTTTAGAAAGAGGCTAGAGTTACCCAGTAAATAATGGTCACTCGTCTTATAAGCTACACTTTTTTTTCCCCCCAGCCTGTCCTCTGAAAGGTTTTAAAATTGAGATCCTGGTAGAGATAATATATAAACAACATATTGTAAAAGAAAGGAAAAGCAACAAGAAATGACAAAAAAAAAATTAACATATGTGATGGCTTAATATCCTTATTACTAAAAAAGAAATCTCAAATGAATTAGAAAATAAGTATTCCATTACAAAAGTAATCCAAAACAGAAATGCAAATATCAGTGACCATATAAAAACATATTCTAACTCATTGGTGGTTGAACAAACATACAAACCATTTTATTTTTCAATAATGAGATTGGCAAAGATTAAAATTAGAATTTTGTGGAGTGATAGGCAAGATGGAAATGGGGATAATCATAGAGGTATATGTGAGATGATGTCAGGAAGCGGAGGAAATTCTATTTTCTTTGTTCTGTGGAAGTATCTGACTGTGGAAGTATCTGATAAAGGTTTGGAAAACATTTAAAATGTTCATTGAGGAGAATGAAGGGGAAAAAAAAAAAACCTGATCAATAAAACAGAAAAAGATTCCAAGAAAGCATTGAAGGATAAATTAAAGTTGAAAATTATTTTATATTCATGTAAATGTGCATGTTTATGCTATTTTTCTCCAACATATACATCACTTTTGGCATGATCATGAAAAGGTAAAACAGTTGCTAGATGGATGTAATGAAAAAAGAAATTGAGAGAATTGAAAACAATTGAAGTATTTGTCAGAGAAATCTGAACAGAATAGCAAAGAAAAATGAAGTGAAAAAAAGTAGGCTGTAGAAATTAAAGAAGGGAAAACAAAACTGAGGAACTCAATGGAGTTAAAGAACATATACCCTGGGAAATACTAAGATGGTAGATAAGAGGTGTGGACACAAAATTTACTGAGCTTAAATGATCATCAGTGGTGGAGACATGTCAAGTAATGTGAATTCCAACTGTGTTACTGTGTGACTGAGTTTCCTGAGAGTTGTTCATCACTGGACATGAAATCATCCATGAATTGAGAACAGGGCATTGAAGGGTCCATCTATGTAGTTTTAAATCCCACACAATTATGGTCAAGTAAGGAGAAGAAAAAGAATGCAAGCTAGTCACTAAATCTAACAAGAATAAAAAGACATGATCAGAGGGCATAAAAATGTCAAAGAATAGAGATAACGAGGCAGACAAATGATATAGCAAGCCTCCAGAAACATGGCTTTTAAATATTTCTTTATTTTAAATTTTCTGGCTAATGATTTCTTGGGAAATCAAAATTCTTTTTATTAGCTTTGCAGCAAGAAAAATATCAATGACTCTACTTTAGCTTAAATGGCCATTACCCTTCTTTATTCCCTGTGCTATAATATTAAATCCTTTTTGCCTATCAATTTTATGTATAGTAATTTGTATCTGTTAAGCCGATATTCATCTGCTGCCTTGTCCTTTTCCTCTGTTAACTACACGTTTGTTTTCTATCTCTGTGAGTCTCTTTCTGTTTTGTCTGTAGATTCATTTGTATTATTGTTTAGATTTCATATATAAGTGAGATTCTGTAATATTTGTCTTTATCTGACTTACTTCACTTGGGATGGTATTTTCTGCATCCATCCATGTTGCTGTAAATGGCAATAATTCATTCTTTTTTATGGCTTTTTTATACAATATTACATTGTATATATGTATTGATACTTTTGAATTTTGGTGCTGGAGAAGACTCTTGAGAGTCCCTTGGATTGCATGGAGATCAAATCAGTCAATCCTAAAGGACAGTAACCCTGAACATTCTTTGTAAGGACTGATGTGGAAACTGAAGCTCCAGTACTTTGGCCACCTGATTCAAGGAATCAGCTCATTGGAAAGAACCCTTATGCTGAGAAAGATCAAAGACAAAATAAAGGGGCAGCAGAGGATGAGATGGTTAGATAGCATTACCGACTCAGTGGAAATGAATTTGACCAAACTTTGGAAGATAGTGTAGGACAAAGGAACCTAGCATGCAGCAGTTCGCGGCGTCACAGAGTTGGACACGGCTTGGCGACTGAATAGCAACAACAATTGTGTATATACACACCACAACTTCTGAAACCAATTGTCTGTTGATGACCACTTGAATTGTTTCCATGTCTTGGCTATTGTTAGTAATGCTGCTGTGAACATCAAGGTGCATTTATCTTTCCAAATTAGAAATTTCATCTTTTCCAGGTGTATGCCTGAAAGTGGGATTGCAAGATCATATGGTAGCTCCACTTTTAGTTTTTTAAGGAACCTCCTTAATGAAGTAGCTGAGTGAAAGTGTTAGTTGCTCAGTCACGTCCGACTCTTTGTGAATTCATGGAATCTTTGTGATCTCTGTCCATGGAATTTTCCAGGCAGGAATACTGGAGT
The DNA here is from genome assembly GCF_019320065.1 of Cervus canadensis. NCBI lineage: Eukaryota > Metazoa > Chordata > Mammalia > Artiodactyla > Cervidae > Cervus > Cervus canadensis. Next base: position 65,875,888 of record NC_057400.1, read on the forward strand.
GAGTAGCCATTCCCTTTTCCCAAGGGATTTTTATGATCCAGGGATCAAACCCAGGTCTCCTGAATTTCAGGCTGATTCTTTACCATCTGATTAGCCAGAGAAGCCCCTTCTCCATAGTGGCTGTACAAATTTACATTCTCACCAACAACATAAGAGGTTCTCTTCTCCACACCCTCTCCAGCATTTATTATTTGTAGACATTTTGATGATGGTCATTCCTACCAGACTGAGGTGACACTTCATTGCATTTTTGATTTGCATTTCTCTAAAAATTAGTGATGTTGATCATATTCTTATATGTTTATTGACCATATTTGTGTCTTCTTTGAAGAAATATCTATGCTTCTAGATTGTTTCCCCCGACCTCCAGTGAAAACAAAACAACATCAACGACAACGAAAAAACACTGGAAAAGACCCTGATTCTGGGAAATATTGAGAGCAGGAGGAGAAAAGGGCAACAGAGGATGAGGTTGTTGGATGGTATCACTGACTTGATGGACATGAGTTTGAGCAAACTCTGAGAGATAGTGAAGGACAGGGAAGCCTGGTGTTCATGGGGTGGCAAAGAGCCAGACACAACCTAGCAACTGAACAACAAGACTGGATTCTATCTTGGCAGATGAGTTGTCTAATTTTCATTTGTTCATCTTTATAGTTTCTAGTTCCCTGTTACACTGATCTGTGTTTCTATCAATAATCTTTCTTAATTCCTTTTACATTTTTATTACCTCCTTTTTGAACCTGGGGTCTAGCAGACTGGTAAGGTCTGCTTCATTATGTGTTCTTTCAGAGTATTTCTCTTGTTCTTTTAACTGGAAATAGTGTCTCTGCTTTCCTATTTTCCTTAACTTTTTCTGTCTGTATGAATTTAGGAGTGACAGTCATCTACTGTGGTTTTGAAGGACTGTGTATATGTGAAAGCATCCCAGTGTAGACCATGTGAGTCTAATATTTTTGGTGTGAGGGCTGGTTTAGGTATAGATGCCGGTCACATCTTTCCTCTGAGTGTGCTGGCTGTTACATCCATGGTAGGTGCTGTGATTAGTGTTGTAGAGTCCAGAGCTTGTGTGTTGGGCAGGGCCTCCTTTTTGCTCAGTGGCTGTCACAGCCCTGCCAGGGATAGGATCTGCTCCACAGTTGTTAAAGTGAACATCTTGAGGGTTGGGTTTGATAAGGCTCTCTTGCCCTTGAGTACGTGCCCTGTCCTACCTGGCACACGCTTTAGACAGGGACAGGCAGTCAGGCAGTAGCTGCCAGCACCAGTATCTCTCTGTCTTTGTTACTGGCAAGCCACGATGTGCACACTCCTCACAAGCAGGATCCAGGCCCCTCCAGTCTCTCTAGCTTCTCTATCCATCCCAGTGGACCTCCCAGCAGGCGAGGTGGCTCCCCAGGGCAAGGATCTGCCCAAGTGCACCCTCCTGCCTTCAGAGCTCTCTCCCAGGAGTCCCAGTCCCATCCTGATGCTTTTTTTCCCCTTGTTCTATCTATCTGTTTATATGGTGATCTTTCTTGCAGCTTTTGCTGTAGAAGAGACTTTCTGCCAGTGTCCAGCTGATTTTCTATAAGAATAATTCCACATGTAGATGTATTTTTTTAATGTGTTTGTTAGAGAAGATGAGCTCTGCCTCCTCCTACTCTGCCGATCTTCCCTCCAGGTTTGGACCTTTTTATTCCTACTGATACCAGTCATCTGATGTGAGCCATCCTGAAAGGGATGAAACCTTGGGCCAGGCAGATCTCTGCCTCTGAGGCAATTCTTGAAGGGACCTCTGGCAGACAGCTGTCTCCCAACATACTCCCATGAGATCAGGCAAAATGCTCTCCTTTGAAGAGGGATCATTCAGTGCAGAAGGACTTGTTATATGTCATCACCACCCATGTTTCACTGAATAAGAATTATCAAAATGAATGAACTACTGTACTTTGTACATAGCTGCTGGCAGCTTAGTTATTGACATGATTTATCATAAGTGAGTGGAATCATTTGCTAAGGTATGAATACATTATGTTAAATGCCACAAAGGCACCGATGTTATGCTTTGAAGTAAAATTTTTAAAATCCTATTTTTCATGCCTTACCCATTATTGAAATTGACTTGAGATTAATGATTTGCAGCAGCATACCATGGAGTAGGAGTAAAGATACTGTATAGACTCAATAAGCACTATAAATGGAATTAAACATGGAAGATTAATATACACAAACAGATGAGGTGATGAAAAACTAAAAAAGTTATAATTATTCTGGTTTTCATTTATATAACCAAAAACCTCTGATTAACTTTTTATCTTTTCTACTTTTTCCAAAGAGGAGTAATTTAATCTTCTACTTAGGATATTCTAAGGGCTAAGCAAAAAATAATTGAGTAGAGTATGTTTGAAAACTGTCATGTTAAAGACTTATTTTCAATATGCATTATCACTTCTGTGATAATGTATATAATCAGATACTGATGATTAAAGTAATATTGACAATATTGATAATAATTTCATGTTAATGAAAATGCCAGTAAGACAAAGCTTTATTATTTAAAACATTTTATAGATGGTTATGCTAGAGAAGGAATTCATTTCTAACAGGAATGAAAGCATCAGATTGTATATATACTTGTATTGAAAGTCAGTATGCTAAGGAAAAGAAACTTTGAAATATTGATCTCAAGTTCTAATGGAAATAATTTATACAAATAATCAAGCCTGGATACTGATGGTAGTGAATATAGAATGCCATACCTGTCCCTTTTTTTTTTTTTTTTTCTGAACTGAAATCACTTTTAAGGTCAAATAATCTTAGAAGAGTGAAGCTATGCTGCAATCATTAGTTTAAATTCATGTTTTCATCATCTCTTCTCCACAAGACTGATGTTTATGACTGAGTATAAGTGGCATAAATGGACAGAAAGTCTGAGGTAGCTTTCTAACATATCTTCCTACCTCTAGTTTCTTTCCTATCTCCATTCTTTACTCAGATGGCTTGGGGTCATTTCAGTTTATTAATTTATTCCTTCATTCACTCATTCATTTTTTAAAAATATTCTCTGACATTGTACAAAGTGTCAGCTATATTCTAGAGCTACACTGTACTATTTAGCTATTTAAATTTAAATTAATCAATAAATAGATAAAATTAAGAATTCAGTTCTATAGCCACGCAAGCCACGAATCAAGTGCTCAGTGGCTGCATGTACCTAGGGGCTATTGTATTGGTGAGCAAATATACATAATGCTTCCATTATCATAAAACGTTCTATTTGAGAGCAGATTCTAATGTCTAGTAATGCACTGATATATGTTGAAATTGCTTCCATGAAATTTACAGATCATATGATACAGATGTCTTCAGAATGCTGTTGGATAACAAAAATAAGCACCTAAATGAACCTGGAGAGGGATAAGAAATCAGTAGAATGATGCCTGAATTGGAATTAGCTGGGTGCTGAAAGATTGAGGAGAAGACATTCCAGGCACAAGGAATATCTTCTGCAATGTTCATGGAAAACACCCCCTCACCCATTAAAATGAGTATGATACTTTCAAGGACGTACAAATAATTTGAAATGGTTAGAACGTAAAGTAGCCTTGAATGAGATTCTCTAAACAGATCTCATGTGTGTGTGTATATGTGTGTGTTTCATCTGTAAAAGGGGAATAATAAACCAAATTATTAATGTTGTTTTTAAAATTTAACTATTTTTAATATGTGAAGAATTTAGAATAACTCCTAGCAGTAGCAAGAATTTATAAATATTAACAATGAGTGTTGACATTATTATATTTTCAGTATTAAGAAGTATGATCTAGGACTTATTACAGAGTTAGAATCAGAGGTGCAGTTATTGGGAAAAGCAAGGCACTGCTTCCAGAAATGCTACGGAGATTGATGGGAAAGCAAAAGCAATAAAGGAGGAATGTTCATGGGGTTCTTGTGGCAAGAATGCTGTGAGAGGAGTGGTTTTCATTATCTTGTTCAGTGGACCACGTTTGGTCAGAACTCTCCACTATGACCCATCTATCTTGGATGACTGTGCCCAGCATGGCTCACAGTTTCACTGAGTTACAGAAGCCCCTTTACCACAAAGCAACAGTTAGAAACTTACATGAAACTGTGGACTAGTTCAAAATCGGGAAAGGGGCATGACAAGGCTGTTTATTGTCACCCTGTTTATTTAATTTATATGTAGAGTACATCATGCATAATGCCAGGCTGAATGAATCACAAGCTGGAAGCAAGATTGCCAGGATAAATATCAACAATGTCAGATATACAGATGATACCACTCTAATGGCAAAAAGTAAAGAGAAACTAAAGAGCCTCTTGATGAGGATGAGAGGGGAGTGAAAAAACTGGTTAAAACTCAACATTCAAAAAACTAAAATCATGGCCTCCAGTCCCATCACTTCATGGCATAGATGAGGAAAATGTGGAAGCAGTGACAAATTTTATTTTCTTGGGCTCCAAACTAACCATGGATGGTGTCTGCAACCATAAAATTAAAAGACACTTGCTTCTTGGAAGAAAAGCTATGACAAACCTAGACAGCATATTAAAGCACAGATTTCTCTTTGCTGGCAATAGTCTGTATAGTCAAAGCCATGGTTTTTTCAGTAGTCATGTCATGGTTATCATTACCATCTTTCTAAATTCCATATATATGTGTTAGTATACTGTTTTGGTCTTTATCTTTCTGGCTTACTTCACTTGTTACTTGTTGAGAAATAAATTTTTCTTAAAAACTTAAAAAAATAAATAATAATTATTCCAATCACATACCCCCAAATCACAACCCAAAACTTATAAATTAGAATCTGTAGGAAATGGAACCTGGTCTTATTTTTTGAAAGTATCACAAGTAAATCCGATGGGCAGCCTTTTAGAGCAGTGATTTTTAACCCTAAGGTGTTAATGCCATTTCTGGATGGTAGATGGAACACTAAAAATCATTTTTTGTAAGTATATAAGGTAAAATTAGAAGCACAGTTGTGTATATATGACACAGTTTTAGTACATTTTATATAATAAAATATGTATTTTAGAATATAAAAGTAACAATAGTACATGAGATGACATACTACATTCATCAAACGTCTTAGAGTGAGTAAGTTTGGATTTGAGACAAAGAAGGCAATATTTAGCTAAGGAGTGTTGACTTTTCAAAAGTCTTAACATTTTGTTTGTTTGTTTGCTCAGTCGCTCAGTTCCCAACTCTTTGCAATCCCATGGACTATAACCTGCCAGGCTCCTCTGTCCATCGAATTCTCCAGGCAAGTATACTAGAGCAGGTTTCCTACTCCAGGGGATCTTCCCGACTCAGGGATCAAACCTGCGTCTCTTGAATCTCCTGCATTGGCAGGCAGATTCCTTACCACTTCACCACCTGGGAAGCCCCTTAACATTTTAGAATAAATAATAAGTATAAATAAAAAGTAATTGTGAATTTAAAACTTTAAAATATAGACAGATACAGATTTTTGTTATGTTGATTCAGCCTCTCAGAGCAGCACTGATTTAATTTTCCAAAACAAATTTAGTAAGGTTTTGAATAAAATAAATAACAAGCTACTGTCAATATATACAGTACTACATCTCTAGAAAATTGAAAAGTGCTCAAAAATACTTTGTGTTTGCATGGAAAATTAAGCTACAGAATTATGTTTTCTGATTATTATAAACATACTTCATCTACATGAATGGGGGTGCATTGTCATTTGAAAGTTTTATGGTGGTGATGGTTTAGTCACTAAGTCGTATCCAATTCTTGCTGCCCTGTGGACTGTGGGAAAATGAAAATAATTTTGTGGGAATATATTGAGCATTGAAACTTAAATCTCTGCTACAGAGTCTAAGTGATAAGGTTATTCCTCACATCATTTGTGTTAAATGAAAAAGCTCCAAAGATTTTCCAAACTGTCCCATGGAGCCAATACCACCTACTTTGAGAACTCTATTTCTTTAAAGATAAACTGTCTGTGGATTGTCTTTTTTTTTTTTTTTTTCTTTTTCTAGTAGCCAACACTAAAGTCAGAGTTTTCTCTGGGATCCTTAGGAAGCTTCTGCTAATTCAGAATGTGTCAAAGCAGATGACTGATCTCCAGACTGCAAATTACTATAATTTGACACAATCAGACATGACAGAGTGACTGAAATGACTGAATAACTGACACAGTCAATGTAGTATACACTGTTGGAGCTTCATTCATACCCCCTGGGAAACCATAATTCCATTATATGCCAATGATGTCTATCTTTCTGCCTGAGAACTCTCTCTAGATCCATAGTTTATAGGCTGAAACTGGCTTAGATTCAGCCCTTAGTGATTGTCACTCATTCACTGATAGAAGTGGATTGAAGGATGAATGTCCTAGCTCTCCTGAATCATGGATCAGACAACTCGGCATATAGCAGAGGCATTCCTCAAAATTGAGCTCCAGTTACCTTCAGTGGTATGTGTGTTAGTTGCTCTGTCAAGTCCATCTCTTTGCGACCCTATAGACTGCAGCCCACCAGGCTCCTCTGTCCATGGGATTCTCCAGGCAAGAATACTTGGAGTGCACTGATACTTCTCCAGGGTATCTTCCCAACCCAGGGATTGAATCCAGGTCTCCTGCATTGCAGGCAGATTCAGTGGTAGCCTAGCTAATTAAAGCATATTTTATTACTTTTATATTTATCCTCATTTTGATTCCCACTCCTTTACTGATCCTTTCTGCAGTTAACTTGCAATCAGTCATTTTTACTCTGAGTACACAGGGAACTCACCTTAAGACAGCTGGTGAAAGATAGGATTCCAGAATTAGGTCACTTGCTGTCTAGATGTCACCAGCCTCCTTGCTGGTGGTAACAGAAGTGATGATTATCCATAGAACTTTGTACAGTGCAGTTACTAACATGGATTAGTTTAGAACATAGGTGGAAACTTCAATCACTCAGTTGTGTTTGACTCCTTGCCACCCCATGGACTGCAGCACCCCAGGCCTCCCTGTCCATCACCAACTACCAGAGTTTGCTCAAACTCATGTCCATTGAGTCGGTGATGCCATCCAACCATCTCATCCTCTGTCGTCCCCTTCTCCTCCTGCCTTCAATCTTTCCCAGCATCAGGTGACCAAAGTATTGGAGTTTCAGCTCCAGCATCAGTCCTTCCAATGACTACTCAGGACTTATATCCTTTAGGATGGACTGGTTGGATCTCCTCACAGTCCAAGGGACTCTCCAGAGTCTTTTCCAACACCACAGTTCAAAAGCATCAATTCTTCAGTGCTCAGCTTTCTTTATAGTCCAAATCTCACATCCATACATGACTCCTGGAAAAACCATAGCTTTGACAAAGTAATGAAGTTAGCAGTGGTTTATGTAATAGCCCTAGTGCTTGAAAGAATGAATATGATGGCTTATTATAGAGATTGTGTTGCCGATGCTTATTGATAGCACAGAAGTCTCAAGAAAAAAAGCAACAGGCATATATCAGCAAATCAAATAATTTAGAGTACAGTATGACACCCAGAAGATATCTTTGGCAGCCTTGAGAAAATCCTTATCTTCTGTAGCTGGAGATAAAAGTATATGAAAATCATCATCTTAATTGTAAGAGGTGCTCACCATGAAGGAGGCTTAATTTATAGCTATAACAGGTCTCTCACGTTGCCCAGCCCTGATAAGGAAAGAATGAGACCCTGAAGCTAGCCAGAGATCTTTAAATGTCTATATTTCCCTGGACACTCTAAGCAGGGGGGAGAATTCCACCCTTTCTAGAGAGCAGCCTTATGCTCCTTGGAGATTATGGAAAGTTCTCACTGAAGTTAATGCCTTGAAAAAATGATTCATGGCCTCCTTTGATATGTCTCCACCTCCATTATTCAGGATGCAAGTGAAAAAGTACAGTTTCTGCTATAGAAAGAAGATTATGCACCAAAGGACCTACAGGTTCAGGCTCATATGTATTAGCAGGAATCTGAAGAACATGCTAGAAATGGATCTTGAGGGTGTTAGGCCAGGAAAGGTGAAATAAAGGCTCATAGGAAATTGTTTGTTCACCCAGAAGCTCATGAATCATTTAGCATTTTAAAAATGCACTAGGAATACTGGTGATAGGCCTAATATGTTTCAAGAAATTGCTCCTTGAAGCTTAGAAGCACCAAGTTAATGAGACAGAAGTGTCAGAACTGCGTAAGCAAAGCATTGAGAAAGCAGGTAAAAGCTCAGAAGTGAGCACGTTAAAATAGATTTATTATATAAGATGAGAAAATATACCAGCTGACAATGTACTAGGAAGGTGCAGGGAACAGTATCTTCCCTGGAGAAATAAAATTAAGGTAATAAAATGACATCATCTTCACTGAGAAAGTCAGTAATATCTATCTTCTGTTACCCTATTTATTTTAAAAAGTATATTAATGGAAACAAAATCAGGAATTAATCTATTTGTTGAGATAATGATGAAAATTAATGAATGGGTAACTAGTTAAGAATAAAATATTGAAATGTCTGAAACATTCTGAAAAAAAAGCATTTTAAATCTGCATTAATGAAGTTACTTATTGATTTTAAATAATAAAAATAAATGTTAGTATGAATGTTCAGGTAGGTCAAACTAAATATTTTCAATGATATTAGTTAATTATCTAAAAATATATAATGTATTAGGACATTTTTTTGAGAAAAATTAAAGCTAAGAAATAAAAATTATAAATCATGGGCTTCCCCAGTGGCACTAGTGGTAAGGAACCTGTCTGCCAATGCAGATCTCTGGGTTGGGAAGATACCCTGGAATTTGGCAGCCCACTTCAGTATTCTTGCCTGGAGAATCCCATGGACAGAGGAGCCTGGCAGGCTACTGTCCATGGGGTCACAAAGAGTCGGACACGGCTGAAGTGACCTAGCATGGCACAGAACATAACTAAAATGTATTAGAGAATATTTTCCAAAAATTATTAGCTGAAGATAAATTAATTTTTGCAAAATAGATTTCATGAGTGTTCATATGTCTATAGATTATTATAAATTCAGAATATATATTTTAAAGTTTCAAGATGAATTCTAGATATTAATAATGTTTCATACAAAGTTTTATAGATAAGCTTTTTATTCAATGAGAAATTATTAATTACCTCTCAATCTGATGTTTTTTATTCAGTGATACCTGTTTACATTTATTGAATGTGTACCATGTTCCAGGTCCTTTGTTAAATTTTACATTGATTTCCTTATTTAATTCTCACACTAAACAATGACATAGGCATAATTATTATGTTAAAAAATTTAAAAACCAAAAGTTAGACTAAGTATGATGAAGTAATTTGCCTAAGATAATATAGGAGCTAGTGACTAAACTGGTAGTTGAATTTATAAATCTGTCTCCAGCATGACGACATTTAGCTATTATGGTTATAAAAGTACATAATCAATGACATAATAACTGTGTATTTATTATACTTTCCAAATCACAGAAGTATAAAAACTATTCAAACAATGATTTCATATGTCTTATATGCTAGATTTTCTTAACTTGTGTTTCAAATCACATAAATTTGACTTGCAGAGGAACAAATAAATCAACCAGCAGGAGTCCAGAGGACCACTGGCACAACAATTGAGTCTTCCTTTTGCTATAGGCCCACAATCAAAATCCGTAGGTCCTATCTTTGCTTTTCCATGTCTCAATTCTCATTAAAATAACTGTAATTTGGTCTGTTTTATGGGCCATCAACTTCTTTTAACAGACTCCAATCATTTATCTTGCAACAGTCACTCATATCTATTAGAGTTAAAAACAATGAAAACAACAACAACAACAAAAAAACCCACTGCTAGCTCATGACGCTCTTTTGCTTGAAAACCCCATGGGCTTCTAAAACAAGTGCCCACCCACTTCTCAGGCTGCCGTGAGGGCCTGGAGACTTCCTCCCCACAGTGTCCCAGCTAGCTCCCTGCCTGGGCACTGCATGTGTCCTCTTGGCCTCTGCCATGGGTTTGCTCAAGTTTGTTTCACCTGGAATGTGCACCTATTCTCTAAGTGTATGCAAACTTAACCTTTCTACAGATCTTCATTCAACTTCTCTCCAAAAAGATAATCATTGCATGATAAGCTACAGATGGGCTTTCCCATTAATTATGCTAACAATAATATTTTATTAAGATTATTACTTCAGTCAAAGAGTGCAGATTCTTAGAAATGGACGAAGCCTAAGAGGTTATTTAGTTCCGTATGTGTTTAAGGTAAGGGAACGGAGCTACTCAGTGTAGTACTGCCCAGGATTGTATTTTAACACACCGCTTTCTTATTTCTAAATGTTGGGTTGACCAAAAAATTCATTTGGTTTTTTCTGTACTCTGTTACAGACAAGTCTGAAAGAACTTTTTGGCCAGCCGAATACAAACATTTTCTGTTTTCTTTTTACTCTCTGAGCCAGTAATATTTACCGATTGATCTGTGTTTGCACACCATAATTTTTTTCCTGGGCTAGTATATATTAGAATCACATTGGAGGGCTTGTAAAATCACTTTATTGGGCCAGGCCCCATTCCCCAAATATCTGATTCTATAGGTTTGGGGTAAAGTCTCAGAATTTTTCTTTTAAACAACTTCCCAGGTGATGTTGAAGCTGCTGAATCAGGGATCAGGCTCTGAGAACAACTGGCTTAGGCTTTTAGCTGATAAATATAACACCTTACATAGAAAACATAATACCACTGTTGTAGATATCTATTTTCCTCTTTATTTTTTTTAATTTAATATACTTTTGATAACATCAGGAGGAAAAACACAACATATTTGCTTTGTGTTATTTGGGTTTAGATTACCTGACTCATCAATATAAAACATAATATATTTTTTTCCCTTTTGAAAATTACTAGATCCATGGATTTACATATACTGCTTTTGTAGTCCTGATAATTAAGATGTCCTTTTTCTTTACATTAGCAGTAAAATAAGTTTGTTCACTTTTAATAAATTATTTTTCTTCCAAATTAAAAGAATAAAAAAGAATGTCTAAATGAATGTCATTAATCATAATCATTCCTTTTCTTGGTGATGGTTTTGATCACTGTCTCCTGTACAATGTCACGAACCTCTATCCATAGTTCTACAGGCACTCTGTCTATCACATCTAACGCCTTGAATCTATTTTTCACTTTCACTATATAATCGTAAGGGACTTGATTTATGTCATACCTGAATGGTTTAGTTTAGTGGTTTTCCCTACTTCCTTCAATTTAAGCCTGAATTTTGCAATAAGGAGTTCATGATCTGAGCCACAGTCAGCCCCGATCTTGTTTTTGCTGACTGTATAGAGCTTCTCCACATTTGGCTGCAAAGAATATAATCAATCTAATTTTGTATTGACCATCTGATGATGTCCATGTGTAGAGTCTTCTCTTCTGATGGTGGAAGAGGGTGTGGGTTCTCTTGGCAAAACTCTGTTAGCCTTTGACCCACTCTGTTTTGTACTCCAAAGTAGAATTCACCTGTTACTCCAGGTATCTCTTGACTTCCTACTTTTTCATTCCAGTCCCCTATAATGAAAAGGACATCTTTTTTGGATGTTAGTTCTAAAAGGTCTTATAGGTCTTCATAGAGCCTTTTAACTTCAACTTCTTCAGCATTACTGGTCGGGACACAGACTTGCATTATTGTGATACTGAATGGTTTGCCTTGGAAATGAACAGAGATTATTCTGTCATTTTTGAGATTGCACCCAACTACTGCTTTTCAGACTCTTTTGTTGATTATGAGGGCTTCTCCATTTCTTCTAAAGGATTCTTGCCTACAGTAGTAGATATAATGGTCAGCTGGTTTAAATTCACCCATTGCAGTAGATTTCAGTTCACTGATTCCTAAAATGTCATCATTCACTCTTGCCATCTCCTGTTTGACCACTTCCAATTTGCCTTGATTCATGGACCTAACATTCCAGGTTCCTGTGCAATATTGCTCTTTTTAGCATTGTACTTTACTCCCATCAGCAGTCACATCCACAACTGTTTGCTGGTTTTGCTTTGCCTCTGTCTCTTCATTCTTTCTGGAGTTATTTCTCACTGATCAGTGGCATATTGGGCACCTACCAACCTGGGGAGTCCACCTTTCAGTGTCTTACCTTTCTACCTTGTCATACTGTTCATGGTGTTTCAAGGCAAGAAAACTGAAATGGTTTGCCATTCCCTTGTCCAGTGGACCAAGCTGTGTCAGAACACTCCAACATGACCGTCTTGGCTGGCCCTACAGGCAAAGGAGAAAAGGAAAGATATACCCATCTGAATGCAGAGTTCCAAAAAATAGCAAGGAGAGATAAGAAAGACTTCCTCAGTGATCAATGCAAAGAAATAGAGGAAAACAATAGAATAGGAAAGACTAAAGATCTCTTCAAGAAAATGACAGATACCAAGGGAACATTTCATGCAAAAATGGGCACAATGAAGGACAGAAATGGTATGGACCTAACAGAAGCAGAAGATATTAAGAAAAGTTGGCAAGAATACACAGAAGAACTGTACAAAAAAGATCATCACGACCCAGATAATCACAATGGTGATTATCTAGGCTCACTCACCTAGAGCCAGACATCCTGGAATGTGAAGTCAACTGGACCTTAGAAAGCATCACTACGAACAAAGCTAGTGGAGGTGATGGAATTCCAGTTGATCTATTTCAAATCCTAAAAGATGATGCTGTGAAAGTGCTGAATGCAATATGCCAGCAAATTTGGAAAACTCAGCAGTGGTCACAGGACTGGAAAATGTCAGTTTTCATTCCAATCCTAAAGAAAAGCAATGTCAAAGAATGCTCAAACTACCACACAATTGCACTCATTTCACACGCTAGCAAAGTAATGCTCAAAATTCTCCAAGACAGGCTTCAGCAGTATGTGAACTGTGAAATTCCAAATGTTCAAGCTGATTTAGAAAAGGCAGAGGATCCAGAGATCAAATTGCCAACATCTTTTGGATCATAGAAAAAGCAAGAGAGTTCCAGAAAAACATCTACTTCTGCTTTATTGGCTACGCTAAAGCCTTTGACTGCATGGATCACAACAAACTGTGGAAAATTCTTAAAGAGATGGGAATACCAGACCACCTGACTTGTCTCCTGAGAAATCTGTATGCAGGTCAAAACAAAACAAACAAACAAACAAAAAACAGTTATAACTGGACATGGAACAACAGACTGGTTCCAAATCGGGAAAGGAGTATGTCAAAGTTGTATATTATTTGACTTATATGCAGAGTACATCATGAGAAACACTGGGCTGGATGAAGAACAAGCTGGAATCAAGATTTCCAGGAGAAATATCAATAACCTCAGATATGCAAATGACACCACCCTTATGGCAGAAAGCAAAGAAGATCTAAAGAGACTCGATGAAAGTGAAAGAGAAGAGTGAAAAAGTTGGCTTAAGACTCAACACTCAGAAAACTAAGATCATGGCATCTGGTCCCATCACTTCATGGGAAATAGATGGGGAAACAATGGAAATAATGAGAGACTTTATTTTCTTGGGCTCCAAAATCACTGCAGATGGTGATTGCAGCCATGAAATTAAAAGATGCTTGCTCCTTGGAAGGAACTCTATGACCAACCTAGACAGCATATTAAAAAACAGAGACATTACCTTGCCAACAAAGGACCATCTAGTCAAATTTATGGTTTTTCCAGTAGTCATGAATGGATGTGAGATTTGGACTATAAAGAAAGCTGAGCACTGAAGAATTGATGCTTTTGAACTGTGGTGTTGTAGAAGACTCTGGAGAGTCCCTTGGACTGCAAGGAGATCCAACCAGTCCATCCTAAAGGAGATCAGTCCTGAATAGTCATTGGAAGAACTGATGCTTAAGATGAAATTCCAGTAATTGGCCACCTGATGTGAAGATATGGCTTATTTGAAAAGACCCTGATGCTGAGAAAGTTTGAAGGCAGTAGGACAAGGGGACAACAGAGGATTAGATGACTGGATGGCATCACAGACTCAATGGACTTGAGTTTGAGTAAGCTCTGGGAGTTGGTGATGGACAGGGAAGCCTGGTGTGCTGCAATGCATGGAGTCATAAACAGTTGGATATGACTGAGCTACTGAAATGAACTGATCATAACCAGTTACCAATTAGTTCTTCATTCCTCCTCACCTAGTGAAATCTGACAATAGAATGGAATATCATCTCTTAGGACTTTCTCAGATTTACAAAGGCCAGTCACAGCAATGCACAAATGAGGGGTCTAGCAGAAAGGACCTCAAATCACATTAATATAAAGACCTGTTATTTTTCATGGCTAATTTGTACCAAATTCATAACATTTTTGTCATCTATTCTTGTTAAAATTAATAAATAGAAATTGTGAAGTCCCTGTACATCTCTAAAGAAAACTCATCCTTAAACAGAAAAGTTATTAGAAAGATGACAAATATATGCATTCTAGCACTATTCCTAGAAAATATGTGTCTGACATCTGTTAATCATGATTGTTTTAATTTTCTATATATATTCAGACTGCATTAGATGTGCCATTATAAATACTGGATTAGGCAAAAAGTTTGTTCAGGGGTTTTTTTTTTTTTTCCTGTAGGTTTTTATCTCAGTAGTATTTCCTGGAACAAGTAAATTTTACCAAGGAAGTTGGCAAGTCAGGGCCTGCATCTACACACACACACTGTAGATCTCAGATTGGTTTATCCATACATTTTATTCCTGAAAGTTAAAGTCACTGTTGTGCCAGCTCTTCGCAACCCCATGGAATAGTCCATGGAATTTTCCAGGCCAGAAAATTGGAGTGAGTAGCCATTCACTTCTCTAGGAGATCTTCCCAACCCAGGGATCAAGGCTAGGTCTCCCACATTGCAGGAAGATTCTTTACCAGCTGAGCCACCAGGAAACTCCAAGAAGACTGGAGTGGTTAGCCTATCCCTTCTCCAGCAGATCTTCCCAACAAAGGAATTGCACCAGGGTGCTCTGCATTGCAAGTGGATTATTTACCAGCTGAGCTACCTGGGCAGCCCACATTTTATTCCCAATACATACTTAATAATAGAATAGGAAGAAAGCATTTTTAATAAAATATAAGAGATTTATATATAGTTTATCTCTCAGTTTCATTATGAAGTAAGTTCAGAGCTTCTGTACAAACGTCTGTTGATTGCCAGCTCCCAAAATATCAATGAAATAATTAATTGAAAAGTGAAAGCTGATATTATTGCTTATCATAGTAAACAAGAATACTAAAATCATAGAATCTTGTCAGGGATATATGCAGGGAAGGAAGTACAAAGACAATATACTGATATTTTGAAGTTTCTCTTAAGGCAGATGTTTCAAATGTGGAGACTTGGTAAGGACTGGGTAAGAGTCATGATATAGCAGTTTAAAATTGGTGGACAAATCACTGGTCTTTCCAAGATGAAAAGAAATGTATGTGAAAGCCTTGCATCCAAGTAACCAAGTTGGTCTATGCAAGGAAATGGTGCCATATTTAGGGTTCACTGTTGGTTTCTGTTACTGGAAGATTTGACATTCAGTAGCATCTTCGTTAAGTCAGCTTTTATAAGTAGGAGCCCATGGTATTAAACCCACGTATAGCAGCAATCTCTGTCAATGTGGTTTGTCTATACATGTGTTGACTGTGCCAGTTCCATGGTGACTGATGAATAAAGATTGGCTAATGTCAACTGGCCAAGCTTTTTTGTTTGTTTGGCTATTTAGTGTCTCTTTCACAATGAATTTTGTTGTTGTTTTAGTCACTCAGCATGTGTGACTCTTTTGTGATCCCTTGTACTGTAGACTGCCAAACTTCTCCATCAATGGGTTTTCCCAGGCAAGAATACTGGAGTGTGTTGCTGTTTCCTTCTCCAGTGGATCTTCCTGACCAAGGGATCAAATCTGGATCTCCTTCACAGTGAATATATTTTGGTAAATGTTAATGTGTGATACGGAATTCGTCACACTCCATGTCTCCAACCAAATATCTATCCACATGCTTCTACCCTAGAATTTTTTGTCCCTAATTTTCTATTCCTTTTTCTTCCAGACCACTCACAAAAGACCCAGGCTGTTGATTACTGCCCAGAAATTTATATATACTTTCACCTCAAAACACTTCTTCTACACTAAGTGGATGACCAGATAAACTGGTCCATTGTCCCTCAGGGTCACCCATGTGACTATACTGCAGCTGCTATCCATTTTTGGCAAGTACGAATGCAAGAAAACATCTATGTGAACCAAGTTTGGACTTCTTCATCCTCCTTTAACTGGGTGCCTCGGTAGCTCAGATGGTAAAGGGTCTGCATGTAATACAGGAGACCTGAGTTTGATCCCTGCCTCATGAAGATTCCCTGGAGAAGGGAATGGCAACACACTCCAGTGTTCTTGCCTGGGAAATCCCATATACAAAGGAGCCTGGTGGGCTGCAATCTATGGGGTCACAAAAAGATGGACACAACTGAGCAACTAACACTTTCACATTCACCGTAGACTATAGATAATAAGAAAAGGAAAGACTGTGCAACTATAGAAATGCATAATATGGGAATTCTGTTCACCTGCTCACGTAGTTTATTTGCGCCTTCTGGTCCTACCTACATACCCTGCTGTTGGGTCTCTCCAACTTTTTGGCTTAGAATAAAACCAAATGCACCTCACAAAGGGCATTTCTGGATACACAGTCTAGTATTTTGTCTCTACTAAGACCTGCTAACGGGCCAGGAGCTGTTTTTCAAAAAACATAAAATTCCTCACTGTGATGATTGGCTTAATCTTGCTGTAAACCCCCAGGGGTCTGCATTGTAATTCTCCCACTGAAGTTTTTCTATCAAAATATTCAGCATCTTTTCCCATCACTGACATATCCAACAGCTTAGGTGTGGCAGATTGTATGGCCCTAGCATCAGGACTTCATGTGTAGGTGCTTTGACCTGCTGCTGAGCCCTTTTCTACTCCAGGCCTGACTCAAGTCTGGCAGCTTTACACTCCATCTGCTATTCTTAGGTGTGGAATGTTACCTCCACAACAAAAAGAGGCCTATAAAGTTCCGGGCTTCTTTTTGAGTAACAGATGATGTAACACAACCATCAAATTTTACCATTGCAGATGGTTAAAGAACATCATCAATGGCATTGGGAATTGTGAGTTTTTAACATTTTTGTAGTGACAGAGACTAGCAAGAAATAGAGGGAAGAAATGTTATATATGAGTTAAGAATCTACACTTTCAGTATTTGCAAGATGTTATTCTAAGTGCGGGCACGTTTGTTGCCACCTATTATGTCTAGTATGTTATCGAGGGGCTCAAGAATGATCAAGGTATTTAATATCAATTTGTAAAATTAGATACAAAAGCCTCAGCTATTTCTGACATTAGACCTGAGGAGTGTGTGTGTGTGAGTGAGATAGTGTGTGTGAGAGAGACAGAGAGAGAGAGTGTGAGAGAGGAAGAGGGAGAGAAACTTTTAGCAGAAAATAGTGTCAGTTTTACCAGGAAGACAATGATTCTACAAAGAATCATTTTTTTTGTAGAAAAGACAGTAGAACCTCAGTAGGAATCCCGTTCAGAAAGAAAAGCATGGTTTACTGTCAGATTTTGCTACTCATGATTTTCTTCTCTAAACCCTGCCTCTCCCTAGCTCCTCATTCACTACCATCTGACCACTGATATTCTCAAATGTCACAAAAGCACATATCACCTTCGACTTTCTCATCCTCTTGAACATGTGAGTGGTAAATATGGCATGGTATTAAGTAAGCCATTGCAGTAGGAAAGGAACTGAGCCAGCCTCTCCCAATTACAGTATGGATATCCGACTGTAACCAGTGCATTTATTTCCTATAGCCACTTTAACAAATTACTATCAATTTATAATACAAACTTAGTGGCTAAAAAGCAAGCAGACTTCATCATTACTCTGGAAGCCAGAATCAAAAATCAATCTCACTAGTCTAATGTCCAGGAGTCAGTGGGTTAGTTTGTCTTTGAGACTCTAGGTGACAGCCTGTTCCCTTGCCTATGAGGGCTGCCTCTTTCCTTGGTTTTGATCCCTTTTATGGCAAAGATAAGGAAATATTTAGGGGCAACCATTGATCCTCCAAGGCATTCCAGGTGGCGCTAGTGGTAAAGAATCTGCCTGCCAATGCAGGAGACACAAGAGAAGCAGATTCTGTCCCTGGGTCAGAAAGGTCCCCTGGAGTAGGAAATGGGTCAGAAAGGACCCCATTCTAGTGTCCTTGCTTGCAAAATTCTATGGGCAAAGGAGCCTGGTGGGTGCATTCCATGGGGCTGCAGAGCCAACACGACTGAATGAGCATACACATTCAGTCTATTACAACCAGATGTGAGCAAAATTCTTCAATGAGCTCCTTCATTTACCTGTATTACAGTCTTTGCTAAAAATGTTTGATTCATCTGTAATCATCACTTCAGATTGAGACAGATGAATTCTAATTAAACACAAACCCTATAAATCAAAAGAAAGAAAACATACGTAAAATGCTGGATATTATGAATAGAAGAATATTTATAGATTTCATCCTTAGTCATCTTTCTAATTCATTGATTTTTAAGAGAGAAACGTAAAGAATGGAAATGAAGAGAATAGTTAGGAGGAGTTGTTTTCATCAAGCCATGAAATAAATCTTACTGAACAAGAGCATTAAAACTTAGTAGCTAAACAAAAAATGCTTTATATCTTCTTTCCATTATTAGTAATCACTTTTCTGGCTAATAATAATTTTATTTATCCTTTAAAATGTCCTCTAATAGTATGTGAATGTGCATATTGTACTAAGTATAGAAAGACTATTCTATTAATAGTATAAAATACAGATAAAGTCAGAAGATAAAATTTATTTAAGAAGATTAGAATTAGATATTAGATATCAAATTAGAATATTAGATATCTTTAGGACTTGAAATAGCATGAAATTTATAAAAGTATTAGTGAAGTGCTCTCTAATAAGAAGACACCTTATAGTTTCCAGGTGGCACAGTGGTGAAGAATACACCTATTAATGCAAGATTCACAAGAGATGCTGGTTCCATCCCTGGGTCAGGAAGATCCCTTGGAGAAGGAAATGGCAACTGACTCCAGAATCAGTCCTGCACAATGCAGCCCCTATTCTTCAAATTGCTTCAGTTTAGATAAAGTTTTTGCTAAAACTTGGCTTAATACAGCATCAGTTCTCTTGGGCTATTTCTAACAGGAGTAAGTATAACATTGCTTTCAATCACTTATGTGGGGGAAAAAAAAAAGTTCCAGTGGGGCTGCTGTTCATCATCTGCTAGTGCTAAATCACTTCAGTCATGTCTGACTCTGTGCGACCCCATAGGTGTCAGCCCACCAGACTCCTCTGTCCCTGGGATTCTCCAGGCAAGAACACTGGAGTGGGTTGCCATTTCCTTCTCCAATGCATAAAAGTGAAAAGTGAAAGTGAAGTCGCTCAGTCGTGTCTGACTCTTAGCGACCCCATGGACTCCAGCCCACCAGGCCCCTCTGTTCATGGGATTTTCCAGGCAAGAGTACTGGAGTGGGTTGCCATTGCCTTCTCCATTCATCATCTAATAGGTACTAAAACAAGTGAGTGTAAATAAATAAGCAATAATAATAATAAAAAAAAAAGGCTAACATAATATATACCCAAAGAAATAATACAGTCTTCAATATGACTTCCTGGAGATTTTACAAAGCACTGATTTAGTCTTTTGAAAGTTACCATTAACAACTTCACTGGGGATATGCTAATCCCACCGTCTGGCAGATGGAATGCTAATGCTTTGGCAACTGGCGGGGAAGGATCTTCAACAAATTGCTTGTTACTTCATTGTGATTTCAAAACATCCTCTGGAGAATAACTGTCATTATATTCTTTAATGTTACATTATAACTCATAGATTCTGACACTGTTATTTAGCTGAAGCAGCGGGTTATTAGCCAAACTACTGTGAGTGTTTTTATCTCTCAGAGGATTCCAAAAAGCAAATTGATTAGTCAATAAGCTAGGGCATGAGGACAGATCTCATTTCTCTATTGATGATTGACTCTTAGCTATAAACTATTTTTGTTTATTTATTTTTGTTCAAATCCTTCAACTTACTTATATTTACATAATGTGTTGTCTATTTACCCAAACAGTGGCTCCAAGACATATCTTTTAAACCGTCTATTGGCAAAATACCAATATCCAATGAGCCGATTATTCAGAAGAAGCAGCTGTCTCAATCAATCATCTAACAGCTCTAATCTGTTGACATGTGTGACTGTGCTGGCTTCATACAATATTAGTGCATCCTGGTTTGCTCAATAATTCTTAAAATCAATTATGAATACTGGAAGTAGCAAAATAGAAGAGGGCATTTTTGGGCAGCTGATAATTTGAGAGGGTATTTTAGGCAAATTCCAACTAATCACAATGTGAATACAATACAGAAAGGAAGACAGGACAAGGAAGCTTCCAGATTAGTGGAGATAGCTGGTGGTATGCTGGAGCCAGCTCCTACCAGCTTGTGAGAGCTAATTGTCAAATTTTTAAGCATTTTGTGAACAACTTTTTAAACATAGCCATTATCAAAAAATAAATTGCATAAATTTACAATTATTTTTAATATAAATTTATTTATCTTAATAGGAGGCTAATTACTTTACAACATTGTATTGCCATACATTGACATGAATCAGCCATGGGTGTACATGTATTCCCCATCCTGAACCCCCTCCCACCTCCCTCCCCATCCCATCCCTCAAGGTCATCCCAGTGCACCAGCCCCGAGCACCCTGTCTCATGCATTGAACCTGGACTGGGGATCTGTTTCAGATATGATAATATACATGTTTCAGTGCCATTCACCCAAATCATCCCACCCTCGTCCTCTCCCACAGAGTCCAAAAGACTATTCTATACATCTGTGTCTCTTTTGCTGTTTCGCAAACAGGGTTATCATTACCATATTTCTGAATTCCATATATATGCATTAGTATACTGTATTGGTGTTTTTCTTTCTGGCTTACTTCACTCTGTATAATAGGCTCCATTTTCATCCACCTCATCAGAACTGATTCAAATGTATTCTTTTTAATAGCTGAGTAATATTCCTTTGTGTATATGTATCACAGCTTTCTTATCCATTTGTCTCCTGATGGACATCTAGGTTACTTCCATGTCCTGGCTATTATAAACAGCATAAATTTACTATTAAATAAATTGTGCTAAAATTATAGTAATTCTCAAAACTCATCACTTTCTAATTGTTTTAGTACATTTAGCTATTATATATACTCAAATTTATTTTTGTCTATAATGTCTGTAAGCTGGAAATAATGTATAATGAATAGTGTTCTACTGTGTGTACATCTTTCCCAACTCTGTTCAGTGATGACTCATGGGTAGCTTGAAATTGTCCATAGTGAGTGTGTTTACACCATGAAAATAAGCAAATGCCACAGTTTGCTACCTAGATATTTGAAGATATTCATCATTCTATTGTAAACCTGTGTGGTCTATTCCAGGTCTTGACAAGCAAGCATAGATTCAACCATGCTAAGTTCGCAAATAGGTGAAAATTCTTAAATATCACAAGGATTAGGATGATCACTAGTTATATCACTGTTTACTTCATAAAATACTTTGAAAGACATTTAGATAAGTGTTTGTTTATTTGAATGCACATTCCAGAGCTCTTCAAATAGCTGTAATTTGTGTAATAAGTATTGCAAAATAAGAGTCCAACAAAAGGTAAAAGCTATACTTGAAAGACTGATACAACTAAGTAAATTTCACAGATGACAGTAGCACAAACCTTGTTTCGTAATGACAAAATGTTCATTAAAATGATTCAGGATAACTTACAGGATAACTTAAAAGGCTAAAATTGATCATATAGAAATATCATTTGGAAAAATACTTCTCTAATAGACACAGATGCAATTTTTCAAACATTATTACTAAACTATCATTTTCTTTTTCAGTAAACCGAATAATGGTTTTAAATGCTGTGCATTGAGCCTGTACAAAAAGATCAATTTCTTCAAAATTCTCTTTGAATATTGTTCTA
This sequence comes from Cervus canadensis, assembly GCF_019320065.1. Lineage (NCBI taxonomy): Eukaryota > Metazoa > Chordata > Mammalia > Artiodactyla > Cervidae > Cervus > Cervus canadensis. Next base: position 65,897,914 of record NC_057400.1, read on the forward strand.
GAAAGTTTGATTTGTTTTAGCACCATTCAGGTTGTAAGCCTCTTAGTCATCATTTCTCTGTCTATAGCCTTGGAAATAGAGAACTGTATTTGTGACTTGCTGTTAAGTTTAATTATCAACCTGCTTAGCAGAATTGCACTCATTGCCTTTCCCTTGAAGTGTAAAAGTCCCTTGTTAAGTTAGCCTACTCTGCCACTTCAAAGGACACCACTTCCAACACTTCCCTGCCTTGATCTTCTAACAATAAATTGCTAGATCATTTCTTAGCCACACTGCTGTCTCTACTTTGGTTTTCTTCAATTTCAAAGTTAATTCTCAACAAACCAGGCCAATATTCTGGTGTTTGTTTCCTTCTAGGTATTTTGTACATCAGTAAAAATAACTAGCTAGATGCCTGCTTTGTTACTAACAGAATTTTTACATTGTTCAGATTATTTGCTTATGCTTTGTTATGTGACATAATTGGTACAAACTAGAATTTATTTTGAAGAAGTTGTAAGGGTTCAAACTTTTTAAACATATAACTGAAATAGTAGCTGTTTTTCAATAATAATAAAGAACTGCCCTCCAAAAATCTCTTAGAAATGGAATTTTAAAAATGTCCTTTATGTCTTTTGAAGTAACCAAAATAATTATGTTAGATATAATATGTGAATTTAATTCAGTTCATTGAAAATAGAATCAAACTGTTTCATCTCCCTTTTTTTCAAACCACAACAGAGTATACCCTTCACAGAAGACTACTCTGTTTCAATTTAACCATTTTTTTTTAAACCAGAGATAGGAATACAAAACAAATCTGTTTAGGATGGATTGTCAAAACAACATCTGGTTTTGACAGATTTTGCTTAAATTGATGATTGTTCAGAATCTGAAAATTCTTTCCTCTTAGTTGGCCTTTTTGTCCTTAGAAAAAAATGAACTTTGCTGCTTTGTCATAAATAAACAAACTCTTCTTTTATTCTAACCTTTTCAAATTTGAATTAATCCAAAAATTCTTAAACAGAAGTAAAAGAACTTGAGGCCATACATTCACTACATAAGGATCTAAACTCTTTGGGTCCCAATTTGGAAATTTGCTCTTCTTTCCCTCAGGATAAATCTAGTTAAGAAATTTGTGTATGCATGTGTATTTGTGTGTGTTCATTATTTTATATGTATGTCAATTTTAGCTTATTGAAATAAAAATATCAGATAGAGATTGTATTATTATATTTCCATACTGTAGAGTTTTTTTTATTTACTCAATGCTAATAAAACTATGTTGCTCACTGACAACATATGCAAAATTTGTATGCATTTAATTTTCTGAATCCATGAATACCTGGAGTAAATCAGTAGTGTATTATGTTTTTTCCTCATAGTAAAATGGACACAAACAGAACTGTCATAGTGAACTTTTTTTCTACTCAGTCATGTAAACTTGAAAGTAAGACAAAAGAAGTTTCCCAAACTGAAATGAAAACAGAAAAATAATTTTTTAAAAAAATAGATATTCAGAAACTGTGAGACTTCAGAAGGTATACCATATGTGTAATTATACTACGAGGAGAAACAAAAGATAACAAAGAATTTGAAATATTTGATAAAGTTATGCCAAGAACGTTTTAAAATTAATGAGAGACAACAGCCACAGATATAGAAAGTTCAGAGAACAGCAAACAGTATAAAGACCAAAAAGTCCATATGTAGAATAGCATATTCAAACTAAATAAAACCAAAGAAAGAGAAATTCTTGAAAGAAAGCCAAAGAAAATATTTCCCTAGAGAGGAACAAGGATAAGATTTACAATGGACTTCTGTGGTATATAAAAATATATATTTCATCATTGTCCCCAGTTTCTAGTAGACACCTCCTAAAGCCTCTGAAATGTCCTCAGTGATGGGAGTGTCTTTTTATGCTAATGAGGTGACATATATATTATATATTCACACATATACGTGTGCATATTTGTATACTTGTATGGTATGAAGTGAAGTGAAGGGAATTGAAAGTCGCTTAGTCGTGTCTGACTCTTTGAGACCCCAACGACTATACAGTCCATGGAATTCTCCAGGCCAGAATACTTAAGTGAGTAGTCTTTCCCTTCTTCAGAGGCTCTTCCCAACCCAGGGATCAAACCCAGGTCTTACGCATTGCAGGCGGATTCTTTACCAGATGAGTATACGCATGGGTATGTAATTACATATGTATATTTTTTTAACCAATCTTCTGCTCTGTTAATAAAACACTTTGTTCACATCTACTGTTTGTAAGATGGAATTCATGAATATAATGAATGACAAATATTAATGAAGAATACATCAGTTCAGTTCAGTTCAGTCGCTCAGTCATGTCCAACTCTTTGCGACCTCGTGAATCATAGCATGCCAGGCCTCCCTGTCCATCACCAACTCCCGGAGTCCACCCAAACACGTGTCCATCGAGGTGGTGATGCCATCCAACCATCTCATTCTCTGTCATCCCCTTCTCCTCCTGTCCCCAATCCCTCCCAGCATCAGGGTCTTTTCAAATGGGTCAACTCTTCCCATCAGGTGACCAAAGTATTGGAGTTTCAGTTTCAGCATCAGTCCTTCCAATGAACATCCACAACTGATCTCCTTTAGGATGGACTGGTTGGATCTCCTTGCAGTCTAAGGGACTCTCAAGAGTCTTCTCCAACACCACAGTTCAAAAGCATCAATTCTTCAGCACTCAGCTTTCTTTATAGTCCAACTCTCACATCCATACATGACTACTGGAAAAACCATAGCCTTGACTAGATGGACCTTTGTTGGCAAAGTAATGTCTCTGCTTTTTAATATGCTGTCTAAGCTGGTCATAACTTTCCTTCCAAGGAGTAGGCGTCCTTGAATTTCATGGCTGCAATCACCATCTGCAGTGATTTTGGAGCCCAGTAAAATAAAGTCTGACACTGTTTCCCCATCTGTTTGCCATGAAGTGATAGGACCAGATACCATGATCTTAGTTTTCTGAATGTTGAGCTTTAAGCCAACTTTTTCACTCTCCTCTTTCACTTTCATCAAGAGGCTCTTTAGTTCTTCTTCACTTTCTGCTATAAGGGTGGTGTCATCTGCATATCTGAGGTTATTGATATTTCTCCCGGCAATCTTAATTCCAGCTTGTGCTTCCTCCAGCCCAGCGTTTCTCATGATGTACTCTGCATATAAGTTAAATAAGTATGGTGACAATTATTTGGAACCAGTCTGTTGTTCCATGCCCAGTTCTAACTGTTGCTTCCTTACCTGCGTACAGATTTCTCAGGAGGCAGGTCAAGTGGTCTAGTATTCCCATCTCTTTCAGAATTTTCCATAGTTTATTGTGATCCACAGAGTCAAAGGCTTTGGCATAGTCAATAAAGCAGAAATAGATGCTTTTCTGGAACTCTCTTGCTTTTTCAATAATCCAGTGGATGTTGGCAATTTGATCTCTGGTTCCTTTGCCTTTTCTAAAACCAGCTTGAACACCTGGAAGTCCACGGTTCATGTATTGCTGAAGCCTGGCTTGGAGAATTTTACATTCTTGGAGAATGTATACATATTCTTGGAGAAGAATACATATATCTGAATAAACGTTGGTTTTTAAATGATATACTTGGGAGTTTATACACTTCTCCATCATTCATATGTTTTGAGAATCATCTTTAGTAAGTTCTGCAGATAATTTATGATCAACACAGAATATCAAACTAATTATTGATACTATCAGGTGACAGTAAATAAGGTTACTTTTGACGCAAGGCTCCACATTTAGCCTTAAAGCCCAGTGGGTTCAAATGACAAGTTCAAATAAAACTAAACATGACTCTCTGGGACAAGTGAATTTTACTTGAAAAATTTACCTGCAAAGTAATCTGCTACAAGCTTTTCAAACTCACCCCAAAAGTAATTTTTAAGAGCAATCATATCAGAATAGAAATAGGACATACTTTAGCAGTGTTTGCCAGACCACCTTCTCTGCCATGCTTTTTGCATCCTCAGTATTGGAGCCCCTAAAAGTGTTTGTGCTATATGATAAAGCCATTTATAAAAAGTGATCAACATAGGGACAAATAGACATATGTCCATGCTGGACTGAACCCAAAATATGTAAGTTACTGCTTTGAGGTAGCTACATTGTACCACGTGAAAAGAGCTGAGAAAGTTGATTAGAACAAAAAGAGAGTGTGTGTGTATTTTCTGAATCCTTAATAGGACTTTTAAGTTCGTTACTCCAGACCCTACCTTCAGTTCAGTTCAGTTCAGTTGCTCAGTCGTGTCTGACTCTTTGTGACCCCATGAATCGCAGCATGCCAGGCCTCCCTGTTCATCACCAACTGCCGGAGTTTACTCAAACTCATATCCATCGAGTCAGTGATGCCATACAGCCATCTTATCCTCTGTTGTGCCCTTCTGCTCCTGCCCCCAATTCCTCCCAGCATCAGGGTCTTTTCCAATGAGTCAACTCTTTGGATGAGGTGGCCAAAGTATTGGAGTTTCAGCTTCAGCATCGGTCCTTCCAATGAACACCCAGGACTGATCTCCTTTAGGATGGACTGGTTGGATCTCCTTGCAGTCCAAGGGACTCTCAAGAGTCTTCTCCAACACCACAGTTCAAAAGCATCAATCTTTCGGCACTCAGCTTTCTTCACAGTCCCATTCTCACATCCATACATGACCACTGGAAAAACCATAGCCTTGACGAGATGAACCTTTGTTGGCAAAGTACTGTCTCTCCTTTTTAATATGCTATCTAGGTTGGTCATAGAGTTCCTTCCAAGGAGCAAGCATCTTTTAATTTCATGGCTGCAATCACCATCTGCAGTGATTTTGGAGCCCCCCAAAATAAAGTCTGACACTGTTTCCACTGTTTCCCCATTTATTTCCCATGAAGTGATGGGACCAGATGCCATGTTCTTAGTTTTCTGAATGTTGACATTTAAGCCAACTTTTTCACTCTCCTCTTTCACTTTCATCAAGAGGCTTTTTAGTTCTTCTTCACTTACCTTAGACCTGGCTAATCCTTATCTTCCGGTTCCATGATCACTGTAGACTGATTGTGTCCCCACAGAATTCATATGCTAAATCCTAATGCCCCAAGTAATGGTATGTGGAGGCGGGGCCTTGGGGAGATGATTAGGTCATGAAGCTGGAGCCCTTATGAAGGTGATCCATGCCCTATAAAAAGACCCCATAGTACTCTCTTTTCCCTTCTACTATGTGCAATTATAGCAATAAGATGACCACTTATGAACCAGAAAGTAGGGCCTCACCAGATACTCAATCTGTCAGTATGTTGATCTTGGACTTTGCAGCCTCTAAAACTGTGATGAATAATTTTCTATTGTTTGCAAGCCTCCTGCAAAGCCTATGGTATTTGTTGCAAGTCTATGGTATTTGTATTACTGCAGCCTAAATGTACTAAGAAAATGGATGATACAGCCCAGCATAGCATAATAAATCCTTCCTTTACTGGTTTGTACAGTTCATGTTATTGATTTGTTGCCAGTGTCTTGATTAATCTTCATGCTGCATATTATTACTGTTCAAAATGTAATCCATGGTCAGGCACTTATCCATGAAGTATTTGTTACTGTCAGTGATGACAAGAAGTATGCACCAGATTGTAAACCAGTTACTTCATTAAGCACAGTTTGGTTCAGCTGACTTAAAATATAGCAAAACTTTCTCAAAGAAGGAAGCACTGAATTAATTTGTATTCTGACACAAAGCTCCTTATCATCTTGCAAATCTATAAGAAACATCACATGAGGAAATTGAATTTAAAACTGTCCCACAAAGTAAAACCTAGGCCCAGATATTTACCTAGTGAAGTCTACCAAAAAAAAAAAAAGAAAGAAAGAAAGAAAGAAAATAATACCAATTCTTTCCAAATTCTTCCAGAAAAGAGAGAAAGAATACATTCAAATTCATTCTATGAGGTCAGCATTACCTTGATAACAAAAGTCAGACTAACATGAGAAAATAAAACTATAAATTATGTTGATTAATATAGATGCAAAAATTCTCAACAAAGCATTATCAAAAATTCAGCAACACAGAAAAAGGATTATAAACCACAATGATCAAGTGATATTTCTCCCAGATACACAGGCCCTAGATCCAAATAACAATGTATATAATATCACCATATTGACAGAATAAAGAGCAAAACCCCATACACATTTCAATAAATGTAGAAAATACTCAACAGAATCCTGGACCCATTTATGATAAACTCACAGAAAACTAGAAATAGAATAGAATTTCCTCAACCTAATAAAGGATATCTATTAAAAAGCTAAGGTAATGTAATATTTGATGGTAAATGAGCAATTGTTTTCCCCTTGATACTGGTAAGGAACAAAGCTTGGAGGTAGGTACCCTCTCACCATTTTAATCAACATTGTGCCAGGATTCCTAGTCAGCACAATCAGTCAAGAAAAAGAAATTAATAAATGCATCTAGATTGTAAAGGAGGTAAGGCTGTTTTTATTCACGGATGACACGATCTCTTATGCAGGAAACCCTAAAAGGATCTGTGTAAACTTTGCTCTGAATCACACACAAACTATCAAAGCATATGCAAACTACCAAAAATATTAGTTTAGCAAGTTTGCAGGAAGGTCAGTATACAAACTTAATTATAATTCATTTACTTAGAGTAACACTATAAGTTACTACTTGTTGACATTGTTCAAAAAAGTTTTTCCAAGCAAGATGTAAAAATTAACTGGTCATTCTGTCATCTACTATTTCCAAAGAAATTTCAGAATGTTATATTTGGGGATATTCTGCAATCATGAAATTTAAGCCATGCATATAGTATACTAGTTTTGTTTGTACAACTTTTATAAAATTATATATTTTTTGCCCTAAGTAATATAGTAGCTAAATAAATAAATAAGAAATAAAGGATAAGTTATTATTTCAAGTATAGTAATAGTATTTGCCATTAACTATAATTTTAGAAGGTCCTGCTGAAATTTTCACTTTGGTTTATAAAAAAAGTTTATAATTTTTATATTTTGAGAGCTAGCAGTTTTATTTTTGTAATTATTAGAGCATCTAGAATAATGTAGGGGTTATAAGGAAGATATTTGGGGATGAATTAGTTTCTGCCACCATACATACCTACCCGGTGTCAGAAACATCCATGCAGGCATAATTTGACTCAGCAACTTTATGCAAGAATCAGCCTTTATTTGGGGAGAATACAGCCCAATTTCCTCTATTGCTGAGGAAAATTTTACCCAATAATAAATCAAATAAAATTGCATATCTTTGAATCTGGTGCAAACAAAATGTTAAAATAATGTAATAATTCTATACTAAATAAGTTTTACATTAAAAGGGAAAAGATATCTCATAAAGATAATATTTTAAATCATATCTAATAAAATTTTGCAAATGATAATACTTTTGGATAAGTGAGAGTTCTATGGATTCCATTAATTCAATATTTAATTTACTTTTGCTGATTTTCTGGGATATTCTAGGCACTGAATTAGTGCTTGGGATACAGAAATGAAGAAGATAGAGTTTTTTGAAATTAGGGCATTCTCAATCCATGTGAAAAGCTATGAAAGAAAATCTGTACCTATAATACCATACAATATAAATACTGTACTATATGAGTGAATTAAACATGACCAGAGCAAAAGTAATACTTAATATCCTTGGATGGAATATCCAGGAAGTTCTAGCGATAATTAAGCATTAAGGAAGCAATAGTCAGATATACATAGAGAAAGACTATTTTCAGGGAGCAGAATACAGAAAGTCAAAGAAGTAACCACACTCCCTCCAACCCTTTAAATGAGGCTCACTCATACACCCACTGGCACAAAATGCTGATTTACAGAAACCAAGTCATTTTCATAGTCATCAAATTGTGCCTTACTTATGTATTTCAGGTGGTTCCTGCTCCAACACTCTTCTTGTCTGTGGCCTCTTCCTCCTATCTCACTTCTGGCTGAGGTATGTAAATTATTCGATAACTTGCTTTCCTCATACTACTCACCTGGTCTAAGAAATTTGGCTCCTGAAGACCCAAACCCTAACAGTTAACACACCTCCAAAGTTTGGATCCGTTCCCCTATAAGAAAAGTGGTGGTTGAAGGAATGGGCATGGAGAGTAGAGGGCACTGAGGGAATTACAGGCAAGGCGGTATATTTGACTGGAAAAATAAAGGAATCAGAGGCTATACCAGAAGGTGAAGTGGGTAAGGGAGATCACAAAAAGACATCAGAAGTCAGTTAGTTCATTAGATGGAGTTCGAACTTAATTCTGAGTGAAATGTGATTGGGTTAAAAAAAAAGAAAATACATATGTCATGCTGAGGAATATAATATTTGGACTTGTGTTTCTGGAGGAAGATCACATGTTGGATACTCATGGAGAAGTAGTAAGGGAGGAAGAATATATTGCGATAGATAGAGAAAGATGAGATAAGGAAGTAAATTGAAGAATTAGTATTGAGATTTAGAGAAGAAACTAGAATTTAGAGTTAATCTCAATGTCTAGAGAATTAACACTGGCATTCATCCATTTTCCCCCTCTCATCATGTTTCCTATTTTTCTACCCATTACCATACTTGAGACTCAAGGATGGCCTAACAGTGGTGGCCATATACAAATGGGAATTCCTGGCTAAAAATTCTGCTTCTGGTTTTTATTCCATATATCACCTAGCTATACCCTGATCTGGGCAATATAGAACCCCAAGAATGCCTTTCAACATTTCTCCCTTAGGCTAGTGTGAAGTGAAAGTGTTAGTCACTCAGTCATGTCCCGACTCTTTGGGACCCCATGGACTGTAGCCCACCAGGCTCCTCTGTCCAAGGGATTCTCTAGGCAAGAATACTAGAGTGGGTAGCCATTCCCTTCTCTAGGGGATCTCCCAACCCAGGGATTGAAACTGGGTCTCCATTGCAGGCAAATTCTTTACCGTCTGAGCTACCATCATCCTCAATATTCCCCATCAGTATCTCATATCCACAGCAACAATCGATTCACATCCCTTCAATTTATTTTCCTTTACACACCTGCCTTGGTTTTCATATTTCTAGCATTTGTGATCCCTAGAATTGACTTTCCTCTACACAGCTGCCTTTGAACTGTGGTATTGGAGAAGACTCTTGAGAGTCCCTTGGACTTCAAGGAGATCCATCCAGTCCATTCTAAAGGAGATCAGTCCCGGGTGTTCATTGGAAGGACTGATGCTGAAGCTGAAACTCCAATACTTTGGCCACCAGATGCAAAGAACTGACTCACTGGAAAAGACCCTGATGCTGGGAAAGATTGAAGGCAGGAGGAGAAGGCGACAATAGATGATGAGATGGCTGGATGGCATCACCAACTCAATGGACATGAGTTTGAGCAAGCTCTGGGAGTTGGTGATGGACTGGGAAGCCTGGGGTGCTGCAGTCCATGGGATCTCAGAGTTGGACACGACTGAGTGACTAAACTGAACTGACACACCTGTCTTGGTTTCCATATTTCAAGAATTGGTGAAACTAACTTACTACTGATATTTTGCTCTATTTTTTTCTCTATTTGTTTCACCAAAACTTGAGTAATTCTTTTAGGAAGAATATTTTGGAAGCAAATCCCCTGTTTTCTTTTTATGTCTAGAAAGATTTATGTTTTCACACTAAGTTTAGCAGAGTTTGGAATTCTAGGTTCAAATTTTTTTTTTCCCTCAGAGACTGGAAGATATCCGCTTAATCCATATTTAACATATTCTAGTATGTGTCTGTGGCTGATGCCTATCTAAACTGTACTCTTTATATAGATACTATTTTCTTTTCCTGATGGATAATTTTATGGTTCTAAATTGTAGCTCAGTTGATAATCTGCCTGCTCTGCAGGAGACCTGGGTGCAATTCCTGGGTCAGGAAGTTCCCCTGGAGAAGGAAATGGCTACCCACTCCAGAATTCTTGCCTGGAGCATCCTGTGGACAGAGGAGCCTGGCAGGCTATAGTCCATGGGGTCCCAAGAGTCATACACAACTTAGCAACTAAACCACCAGCAAATTTTACTTGGATTAATCTAGATGGAAATCTTTAAAAGTATTAATCTTACCTGATTTTCTGTGTGGATTTTTAATTCAAAGTTTCATGTCTTTTACTAGCTTAATTTTTTTTTTAATTTGATATGTTTTGTCTCTTTTCCTTTGTGCTTGTTAATTTTATAACTCTGTGGCTTCCATTAAATTAATTTGAAATCTATAGAAATATCTATGTTACCTTTCCCCCATACCTTTCATCTTATTCTTTTGCAAATATTTTGAAAGAATTCCTCAGTTTATTCTTAGTGAATTCAGTGTCGCTCAGTCATGTCCGACTCTTTGCGGACATTTGTCTGGAATTCCCCAGGCCAGGATACTGGAGTGGGTAGCCTTTCCCTTCACCAGGGGATCTTCCCAACCCAGGGACTGAACCTAGGTCTCTCACATTGCAGGAAGATTCTTTACCAGCTGAGCTAAAAGGGAAGCCCAATTTATTCTTAGGTATTGTTAAATAATTTTCAGCATGAAGCAGGCAAATAATCCAAGTTTAGAAGTCATCTATAAATGTTAAATTCTTGACTTTAAAATTATCGTATTTGTTGTAGTATTTCTGGTCACAGTCAACAGAATATAATTTCACTGCCATAGGGGATAAGGAATAGTGCTATATTAATGACTTGTATATGGTGGCTCAGATGGTAAAAAATCTTCCTGCAATGCAGGAGAACTGGGTTCAGTCCCTGAGTTGGGAAAATCTCCTAGAGAAGGGAATGGCTACCCAGTCTAGTATTCTTACCTGAGGAATTCCATGGGCAGAGGAGCCTGGTGGGCTACAGTCCACGGGTCACAGAGTCAGACATGACTGAGCGACTATCACTTTCACTTTCATACTTTATAAGAAAGTGAATTTCTCATTAAATTCCTACATGTCCCTTTTTTCCTCCAAATAAACCAAGGCTTAATCATTTTTGTATCATGTTTATTTTCTTGTAGTTATATAGTTCATTAGGAATATCATACATCTTTCAAATGTTCTTTTTGCATGTTATGAAATGTGATATGGTGTTATATTTAAGATCCCAAAAATCTAGTTGATTCTCTTTTGAAATATTAAATATCTTTGAAATGAAATACAGTGCACTGGAAAACTTACCTTTGCCAAAGCTAAGAAACATTAGACACCATGCAAAATCAATTAAACTGTGTACAGTCCTATGAAATAAATATATTATAAGTGCAAACGAGAAATTGCTTTCCTTAGTGATAAGCACAATACATAAACAATGACTCTCATTTAACAATAATTATAAGACATCCCAGGCTGAAAACTTGCTTTAATGAAGTAGAAATAATGAAATTAAATCACATATTTTAGTTGAGAAATAAATTGTTTACTCCAGACCAAACACTTTTATGGCTCTAGGAAATCCCAAGAGTTTTTCTGACTTAGTAGTAGAATCAATTAAAGTATTTTCAGAACAGCATAGCATTTTTGTATGAACTGTGATACATAAATGTGTGTTTTTCATTAAAGAAATCAGAAGTTCCTATATGTAAGCTGCTTAAGAGGTAGACACTATAATCTTTAGCAAAGTAAATTTACTGCTTCATGTCTCTGAAAAGAAAATAGTTACTTTAAAGCATTATCAAGTAATATCAGACAAAAGGAAAAAGTCCTATGCGGATTCCAGATATAGAGGCAATTTACTTACTCTAATCTACATCGTATTTTATGAAAGTCTCTAATATCAACATCCATTAAAGACATATGATGGGAGTAACTTTCATTGTTAGTCACTCAGTCATGTCTGACTCTTATGACCCCATTAACTGTAGCCTGCCAGGCTCCTCTGTCCAAGGAGGCAAGAATTCTGGAGTAAGTAGCTATTCTTTCCTCCAGGAGATCTTCCCAACACAGGGATCGAACCCAGGTCTGCTGCCTAACAAACAGATTCTTTACCATCTGAGTTACCAGGGAAGCCCTCTTTACCATTATCTAAAAGTCTCCAAATTTGGCACAGTTGATGCATTTGATATAGAATGTAAGAAAAAGAGAAAAGTCAGGATTCCAAGATATCTTCTTCTTTTTTTTTTTTTTTTAAATTAGAAGTCTGTGTTTACCATTTACTGAGATTAGGTATCTTTAGAGGAGAAGGATTCCTGGTAGGATGGTCAGAATTGTATTCAGGAATACTGGATATGAATTGGTTGTACTCTTTACTACAAACACCCTGACATCAGCTTTTGCCAAAAAACAGTTATTTGCCTAAATGGATGCATCTCTTTTATGGGAAAGGTTTGATAGATTTCCCTAACAAATCTGGAAATGAAAATAATTTTAAAATATCTTTTTTCCAGGGAGCTCTTTGTTTTTAGTCGTTGTTGTTGTTGTTTAGTTGCTAAGTTGTGTTCAACTCTTTTGTGACCTTATGAACTGTAGCCTGTTAGGCTCCTCTGTCCATGGGCTTTCCCAGGCAAGAATACTGGATTAGATTGCCATTTCCTTCTCCAGAGGATCTTCCCAACTCAGGGATCAAACCCGTCTCCTGCTTGGTGGGCAAATTCTTTACCACTGTTCTACCTGGGAAGCCCCTTATCAGTCCTTGCTACTCACCTATATGACAGTTTCCAGTCTTCCATGATTAAGAGTTCTTGATTCACTTTTGTATGAATTTAGTGCCACACAATATAATTTAGGTATTTGGACTAGAAAATAAAATTTAAAAAATCAAACTGTATTCACTTTGTTTTATACATTTGTACTGATTTTACTCTGGCTTTTTTGCTCATGAATGGATATATTTAAAGAAAGAACCAGAAAATCCAGTTAAAATGAATAAACCATTTTTAAACTAGTAGTAAATACTACTGAGGTGATAAAAAATTGGGCTGATTCCAGGGCTTAGCCTGGAGAAATAGGGCTAAACCTAAAGATATCGTGGGCCTTCGGATTATAATGGAAAGTCCAGTCTTAAGCAATGAAAGAAAATAGCATCCCACCAGAACTCTGTACCCTGTAAAAATATCACTCCACATGGAGATAAACGAAGATCATTTCATAAAAACAAAAACAGAAGTCCTCTACAGCAAAATTCTTCAAAAAAAAAAATATATACTAACAGGAGATTTTCAGGAGAGAGGAAAATGATTTCAATAGGAAATACCAAATTTCTGGAAGAAAAAAAAAAGTGTCAGTAAGTGAACAAATAGAAAAGACTAATGATTATACAAAAGAAAGTTATATATCTGGTTTGAAATATATAGAAATCAACACATAATAAGAATAATATAAAAGATGAGGTGGTAAATGGAGTTAACACTTTTCAAAGTATTCTAACATTTACAGGAAATTGGTAAAACAATTTGTATTTTACTGAATTTAAACTGCTACGTGCTTTTAGCAAGAGCAGGAAATGGATCAGAAAAATTGATACATGTAAATCCATGGCTGATTCATGCCAATGTATGACAAAACCCATTTATAATACTATAAAGTAATTAGCCTCCAACTAATAAAAATAAATGAAAAAAAAAGAAAAAAGAAAAAAAATAAATAAAAATCTGCAATAGATAAAAGTAAGTTATATCAGTCAGGATCTAGTCTCACAAAGCATAACCCATACCATTAATTTTAATGCAGATTTATTATGTATATACACACATATATATTTATAGAGAGAGACAGAGACAGAAAGAGAAAGAAAGATTTATTATAGCAAGTTGGTCCACTTGATTATAAAATGCTGAGAAATCTGTTATCTGCAAGCTGGAGACCCAGGGGAACCATTGGCAGTCCTAGTCCCGGGACAAAGGCTTCAGAACAGGAAGAAACTTCTTTCACTAGTGGAAGTTCCAACTGAGTGCAGCAGACAGATAGCATAGCTCCAAAAGAGTAACTCCGCTCCCCCAGACTGTTAAGAGATTAGGTGAGGCTCACTCATGCTGGGGACGACGATCTGCTTTACTCAGTCTATCAATTTGAATATAGTCTCATTCAGAACACAGACACACTCAGATTAATGCTTAATCAAATATCTGGTCATCTGTGGCCCAGTAAAGTTGGCACATATGAGTAACCATTACAAAATAAATATTCTCCTTCTTCTTTATAACTTTCACAAAGGATCTCCTAGCTTGTAAATGCTGAGCAGACACTGACATATCTGTAGTTTCTACAAATTGACCTGTACCTGTGCTTATCAAGTTAGTTGTTTAATATTTTCAAACAAATCAATGAATAATATTTTGCTCTCCTTAGATTTATTTCATTTTGCGAAGTCTCAACACGGGCTAATTCAGATAAGCTATTAGGACTTCTGAGATATCTATCTCCCTGGCTTTGCAATCCTATAGTCTTTTATCAACACATGTTAGTCTTGAGCAGTTACTAAATTACTTTTATGGACAACTTTTATGAAAAGTAAAGAATTTAAATTCCATCAAATGTTTAATTTCAGCAAATTTATTTTTCAGCAAAATTATTATAAATTTTTTCAAAGTGGTGGAACTCTCAGTCACAGTTGTATCTTTCTTATAATAAAGACATATTTTGTTTATATGTTATAATGTCAGTGTAATCGTCACTACCAAAACAAGTGGCTTCAACAAAGCACATTTTTTAGTTTCACACAGAGTGTTAGGATGTTACAGTAGCAAAGAGTTAGAAGAAAATAAATTGTAATGACCTTAGACCTGTCAAAACTTGCAATTGACTCACTCTTCCTACCAGCTATATAGGAGCTATCAGCAACCGCTTTACCTGTAAACAGAAGGTTGAAATAAATCACATGCTATTAAAAGTGTTCATGAATTCCATTTGAATAGGATTATTGTATATATTCTATTCAAAACTAATTTATTATAGTTTTAAATAAAAATAATCTATTGTCCTTGAACACCTACAATGCATTTTTTATAGTTAAGCATTTAAAGTCTCATTAGCTATTATTAAATGTGCCAGACTTCACACCACCAAGCAAGTGTTAAGTATAATGGAATAGTTGTTTTTCTTCCAAAGTTTTTTTTTTTTTTTTGCCATTATTGTTACTAATAAACATTTCGTTAAAAAAAATGGCTATTACTTTTGTAGGACAGTAGCATTTCAGATATATTTGTCAAGGTTCCCAAAAATGAAAAATAGAAGGCATAAAATAAAATAGTAATTCCTTTTATGCTGTTCAGGTGTGTTGAATAGCTGAGATAAGTAGGAATAGCTAGCAATCTTTTCCTAATTCAGATAATAGTTATGTCTTATTTGTTTCTTTGCTTTAGTGATGCAAGGCTAGCATATTTCTTTTTTTAGTATAGTTTTGGGCTACATTTGCATTTTCCATCACTCTAAGATTGAATGGAGATCATTGGAAGAATAAGTTTTCCTTTTGCAGAAGAATAATTTTACCTTTTGAAAGAGGTAGAGGTTTGATCTAGCATCTGAGAAAAACTGACTTCTAAACAGTCAATATCTTTTAGAATGAGGAAAGCTTATTCTGCTATGCAGCCAGAAACAAGCTCCTGGGTCACATTACAAGTATTTAATATTCTGACTAAAATTGAATAATATCAAAAACTTCTGAAAGTGACATTCTATGAGTAATAATGGCTTATATTTAAATGTCAGACTCCAAATTAACCATTTTATTGTAAAAAAGAGAATAAATCTAGCATGCAGGAAAAGATTTAGATCTTATTTCTGGAGCTGATTTGGAAAGAAATATCTACAGGGTGATCTTAAGCCCTATTTTTCTTAGAGCATTTCAGGTTAATTTTGATGTCCCAGGGTAAATGGACATGAATTTGAGCAAACTCCAGGAGATAGTGAAGCCCGGCATGCTGCAGTGCATGAGGTTGCAGAGTCAGACACCACTGAACAATAACAGCGGTGTAAATTCTGTGTCCCCTCTCACAAAGCGTGGCTTCCCAGGTGGCTCAGTGGTAACAGATCCACCTGCCAGTGCCAAAGATACTGGAGACAAGTGTTCAGTCCCTGAGATGAGAAGACCCCCTGGAGGAGGAAGTGGCAACCCACTCCAGTATTCTTGCCTGGTAAATCCCATGGACAGAGAAGCCTGATGGCTACCGTTCATGGGGCCGCAAAGAGGCAAATATGACTAACTGAGCATGCACTCAGAAAGTTGTGCTGAGGACACATACTCTCACATCCTCTCTCTCCCTCCTCTATGTCTTAAGGCATTTTCAATAATCACCAACCCTGGGAGATGTTCTCTTCAGTGAAAAGTAACCCCATCACAAAGTTTTGGGGCATCATGTGTGTTTGATGCTCCTCCTAAGTGCTCTTATAGAAAACAGCACTCTTCTGTAGCTTATTAACAGATGACTACAATGACCTGTTCACTTACTTCTCTTCTACAATGAAATCTGACTCTGTGATGGCATCAGGAATGCTACTAAATATTGTACTACAAGCATCTGGCACAATGACTGGCATAGAATAAGATCTCAATGAAAGTTTTACGAAAATATTATCAGGAATAAATTATATTTGAGATTAGACATGTAATTGTTCTTTTCTTTGCTTCATTCTTATATGGGTTACCAAGCCTGTTTGCTGGATATCGATTCTCTTCAAGTAAATCTTTGCCTCATGCTCAAGAAAAGTCAATTGGCTTTGAAATGCTTGTGCTATTTGTTTATTCTGTACTGTTAGATAAGTTGTTGCGGTCTCTTTGAAGTATTGACTTTCAAAGCAGGTTTCTAAACATGCATAAATATTTAACCATTCTTCATTTCTTCAAAACATTCACCTAACTTAAATACTCTGTACCTTAAAATGGGAAAAATAAAAATGGCTTAGAAATAGTCATTCCTTATTTCCATTTGCCAAGGATGATTATTACAATATGCATTTGAAATTAGATTTATTATTTTTGCATTTAAAAGAAAGCTCTGCTTACTACTATCTGGTGCACAATTATGACCTCTAATAATTTCAGGCAGAAATTTACTCAGTGATATTATATGAACAAGCAAAACTTTTCTATGAAAAATGTCTTCAAAACACATTCAAGATTATGAGACTTTTAGCTTAATGCTCTTACAAAACATTCAAAACAGAATGTTTTGAAACAGAAAATAGCATCTTATTGAATAAAAAAATCACATATATATGGTTTAAAGAGTAAGGTAAAATATTTTATCTTTGTTGTGTTGGCTTGAAACCCTGCAAAACAACCAGGTTTTTCTGGGACATTACATGGATATCACAATGCTATTGGTTTCCTTTAGGTCTATAAAGCAAGCACTAACTAATTTTGAAACAAAGCTTTAATACTATGTGATTCACTTTCACCTTCTCAAAGTCAGTAAATCTTTTACATGATACTTCATCATATTGTTACACATAGGCACTCAAGCTGTGTGTGTGTGTTTAATGTTTTGCTTCATTAAAAGGCTCTGGGTTCTTTCAACTTAAATGAGGTTTCTGTTGCAGAAGTGAAAGCTGAAGCAGGTAGAAGAAAATTTTGACTACTGTCTTTAGTGAAAATCTGCACTGACAGTTGAAAAACTTGAACTCAGTGTAAGTCACTGATTATTTTTTAAATTATTTCAGTGTGCTTCTTACATTTCAGTTTAGGGAGACTCCCCATTAAAAAATCTGAATTTTGTTTTCAGAAAATTTATCAACACTAGACCAATTTTCACATAATGTACCTGGCCAGAGCTGAATGTCAGCTGACCCTGCTAGCTGGTGTATAATAATTTGCCATAGTTGTCCTGGGCCTACTTCAGTCATGTAACATTATGGAATGTGTAGGTATTTGAGGTTGCCAGCTTTGGCCTTTGTTGAAAGAGCTGTTTCAGAAAGGAATGTTAGCTTGCAGGAATAGGCAGACATAAAGAAGGGTAGGATTATTTCCCAAGCCTAGAAAAAAAGACAGTGTTTTTGATTTATGAGAATGGTGGGGGAGGGGAGATTGTGCCACTCACTGATTGTGTCTAGGGTGGGGTTATCAGTTTTAGCAAATAAAAATGCAGGATATTTCATTAAATTTGAATTTTTTATAAACAATAAATATTTTAATATAAGATATATGCAATATTTTCAACATAATTAAACTAGAAAAAAAAAAGTGCAGTTTGTCTGAAATTCAGACTGAACTTGGTAGCCTATATTTTTCCTGATACTCTTAGTCCTAGGAGATTGTTAAGTTCAAGAGGAAGATAACTGTATCACGTACCCAGGGAAGATGGACTTTACGCACTCAGATTTCCTGTGTTGACAAAAGTCCCAGAAAGGACTGAATCACATATCTTCAATGAACCACAAAAACTTGAGAAATGAGGTTCTGATTAGTAACCATGATAATTTCAGTAAAGAAGAAAGGAACTTCCACATTTTCCAAGTGTTTCTCTAGAAAATGATCCTCTGCACTGTCTGAGATAAAAGGGTTGGTTTTCCTGCCCAAAATAGCATGTTCCCATCAGATTTAAGTTGATGAAAGAAATAAACAAAGGGGACATTTGTAATATACTTGAATTTATATACCAACTGAGAAATCTGATGCACAGACTCTTATCCAAAGGTACTTTTTCACTGAAATTATCACAACTGCATTACACTATCAATACCATATTCTATTTAGTATTGAATTGTGACATTACCTACAGGTTTTATTTCAATATCTCAAACAAGTGAATACTTTACATCATATCCCATCAATGAGTCACACAGGGACACTAACTTTGCCACTTAAAAATCTTATAGCAAACTTATGTGTTTATTCAAAATCAAACCTAACAAACTGGACAAATAAAATATAAAGCAAATGAAAATACATAAATAATAAATGTGTGTAAGTAAAGCAAAGAAATGATACAAAGTCACACTTTATTATAGCCTAAAGCAAAACTGATGCTGTGAAAGTGCTGCACTCAATATGCCAGCAAATTTGGAAAACTCAGCAGTGGCCACAGGACTGGAAAAGGTCAGTTTTCATTCCAATCTCAAAGAAAGGCAATGCCAAAGAATGCTCAAACTACCACACAATTGCACTCATCTCACACTCTAGTGAAGTAATGCTCAAAATTCTCCAAGCCAGTCTTCAGCAATACATGAACCATGAACTTCCAGATGCTCAAGCTGGTTTTAGAAAAGGCAGAGGAACCAGAAATCAAATTGCCAACATCCATTGGATCATCAAAAAAGCAAGAGAGTTCCAGAAAAACATCTATTTCTGCTTTATTGACTATGCCAAAGCCTTTGACTATGTGGATCACAATAAACTGTGGAAAATTCTGAAAGAGATGGGAATACCAGACCACCTGACCTGCATCTTGAGAAACCTATATGCAGGTCAGGAAGGAACAAGTAGAACTGGACATGGAACAACAGACTGGTTCCAAACAGGAAAAGGAGCATGTCAAGGCTGTACATTGTCACCCTGCTTATTTAACTTATATGCAGAGTACATTATGAGAAATGCTGGGCTGGAAGAAGCACAAGCTGGAATCAAGATTGCCAGAAAAAATATCAATAACCTCAGATATCCAGATGACACCACTCTTATGGCAGAAAAGTGAAGAGGAACTAAAAAGCCTCTTGAGAAAGTGAAAGAGGAGAGTAAAAGTTGGCTTAAAGCTCAACATTCAGAAAACTAAGATCATGGCATCTGGTCCCATCACTTCATGGGAAATAGATGGGGGAACAGTGAAAAAAGTGTCAGACTTTATTTTTTTGGACTCCAAAATCAATGCAGATGGTGATTGCAGCCATGAATTAAAAGACGCTTACTCCTTAGAAGGAAAGTTATCACCAATTAGACAGCATATTAAAAAGCAGAGACATTACTTTGCCAACAAAGGTCCGTCTAGTCAAGGCTATGGTTTTTCCAGTGGTCAAGTATGGATGTGAGAGTTGGACTATAAAGAAAGCTGAGTGCAGGAGAATTGATGCTTTTGAACTGTGGTGTTGGAGAAGACTGTTGAGAGTCCCTTGGACTGCAAGGAGATCCAACCAGTCCATCCTAAAGGAGATCAGTCCTGGGTCTTCATTGGAAGGACTGATGCTGAAGCTGAAACTCAAATACTTTGGCCACCTGATGCGAAGAGTTGACTCATTGGAAAAGACCCGGATGCTGTGAGGGATTGGGGGCAGGAGGAGAAGGGGACAACAGAGGATGAGATGACTGGATGGCATCACCAACTCAATGGACATGAGTTTGGGTAAACTCCGGGAGTTGGTGATGGACAGGGAGGCCTGGCGTGCTGTGATTCATGGGGTTGCAAAGAGTTGGACACGACTGAGCAACTTGACTAAACTGAACTGAAAGCAAAGACTAGCTAGCAATCTTCAATCTTTTGTCAGTCATGGATAAAGAGCATCTATAGCACCGTTGGGTGAGATGACACTTCTGTGTATACCATGCTTCCTCAGAATCTATATCCTCACTTAGTTGGAGAGTAGCTCCAAATACAGAATTATACACACTCAGGATGCGTTTAAATACCCATAGAATGGAATTTCATATACAAGCAAGGTGTTGACATCTGAATAGGAAAGAAGCATTTAAGGATTTTGAAAAATGGGTAATACCCTAAGGACATAAATGGCTGATGAATTTCAGCTTTGCTTTGTAGAGTAAATATGTTTTTGGATAAATAATGTCTGAATTTTTATGTATTAAGTGGACTATTTTAAACTGAAAATTTAAAAATACATGCATGTAACAGGAGCACATTACTTGAAAGGGTCTGTAAAGCCAATGATCAATCTTTTGAAAATATTTAGCCCTGCTGTGTTACATAGTGTTTTCTTAATTCTAAGTTGCACCTTTTTTTTTCCATTTAACATTTCTGAAATTCAATTGGTCTTTTTTTTTTTTTTTGGTTGATGTATTAAATTTAGGGCTTATTTTAATATCAAGAAGCTGTGATTAAATTGATGGTATATCTTTAGAAATGGATGCTTATTGCTGTTTAGGAGGTAGGTAGTTTATAATTACCTAAACTAAGTTGGCTTTTTAAAAAATCACAGAGCTATCCAGCCCTTGGTGAGGTTTATTGATCTTCAAAGTCCTGAACACCTTTTAACAATTTTTTTATTACAACAAGTCTGATACAATAAATTTCTGTACCTGAGCAGATTTTATTGTTATTTCCTAAAGGAATGGATTATTTATTGAGTGAATCTCTGCCCCAGACTGGTCTGGGAGCCAGAATCCTAACATGGTATCTGACTTTCAGCTAGAGAACACAAAATCTGAAACCTCCATCAAATCAACATCATGGAAGTAGGGAAATTAAATTCTGATTCCATTTTTTTTTTTCCTAACTAAGATAGTCAACTTTAGATCCATTTTTTACACATATCCTACCAGGAAGTGATTAGGAATAGTGAGCCTAATATGACCTGTAAAACACTTAAAATTAACTGAAGCTAACATTTTTGAAGATTTGTTAACCTTGCACTATGGCTTTTATTATTCACTACCAGCTGTAAACTTTGAGTTTAGGCACTCTTGAAATTATCCATGATAAGTATTCTGAGAGATGATATTTCTCCTAGAAATATTTCAAGGATAGGTTGTGGTGCCAGAGCACTTCCACATGTTGTAGGGAATATTGTTGCCGCAAGTGATGTTGAAATTGTAATGAAAGGGAAGATACTCTTCTCTGATGTTCAAATGCTATCTCAGTAACTCTAATAAAAATAGCAAAATGCTAGTCAAAAATAAAATCAAACACATTTAATTTTTTATTTTTATTTTTTTTTTAATTTTTTAAAGGAGAAGGAGGTGTCATTTGGAAACAGTACTGTTATTATAGGCAAGTGAACTGTGGAGATTTAGGGAGATGTTATTATGGATATAAATAGGAGTTTCCAACCATAGGCAGGCTGTATCAATATGGTGTTAAATGTAGTTTTCTTTGAAAACAAAAGAGGAATTGAAGCTAGGCTGGAATCATCATGAACTCAAGAATTCTGCTTGCAGCTTGCACAGAGAGAGTTCACATTGTGTCCCTGTTTAATGAAATCAGTAGCCCCTTCTTCGTAAATTAAAGATAAATCCCCACTGTCTACTAATGTTTAAAAAGAGGAACACCCTATCTTTCGAAACTGTAATTAGTCTTGCAGCATGTTTCTTTCAATGTCTTGTCCCTAGAAACAAGAAATGAAATGGAAATGAAAGGGGAAAGCTGTTATACTCCATTGATCCAATTGGTAACAATTTGAAAGTAAGTTCTTAGCTAATTGAATTGGCCCCCAGCACCAAGTAAATTTACAACTGTGAAATTCCTTTACTAATTTCAAGTCTTTTTAAGTTTTACAGCCCCAAAGAGGTTTTAGAAAGTTAAAAAAGAATAAACATTTTTGAAAGATCATTATTTCACATTGGGATATATTTAAAAGTTCAACTATTAATACAGAGAGGTACTGAAATAAAAACCCAGAGGCTTGAAGACCTCATATTTACACAACTCACAGAGCTTGAAAAATGTGGCTGTAAGTGGAAGTTCTATAGCCATTAGACTATTTCTCAGAATAGTATTCCTACATGATACTCATTGGGAAAGATTGCATCATCAGAATAGTTTGGCCACTACTGTACACTTTATACACTTGATAGTAAGGAAACTTGTTCATAATGTTTGTTTTGAACACAGTTTCTGCAAATATGTTCCATTTATATATTGCTGACTATACATACAATGTAATTCTAAGCATTAGTACATTTAATCAGTCCCTTCTTAGGGAAAAAAAAAAAGACAATAGTTTTTCTGGTTTTCCTTCTCCCTCAGTTGCAGATTCTTTTCATTCTCATTAGCTGGGTCATTGTCCTTTTCCTAATCTATAAAAATGGATCACTTTTCATCACCACCTACACTTAAATCTCAGGTGATTTCAAAGAGTTCTATACATTAAATAGCATCCATTAAAAATATAAAAACTACATTTATATAGCCAGAGACAAAAATTCTCCTATAATCAAGACTGGAGAGTTTAATAGACATCTAAATATTATTATAGCTAAACTGAAGTATCATCAAGTCTCCAAAATCTGTTTCTCTCACCAAACCTACAGTCTTCCTAACCATAGTTTCTGCCATCACACTGCATGAAAATATTAAGGTTAAAACAAAAAACACAAAAAAGAGTAAAATAAGCAAAAATGGAGGTCATTTTTGATTCAGCAACATTTCTAAAAACCTATACGCTATTGATGAATTCAGAAAATTGATTTCAGCTCTATAGTCAAAACACATCCTACATCTCAGACTTCTAAAGAAGTCCTTTACTATTACTTCATCCAGTCTCTACTTTCCTGAATTACTGCAATTAACTCTTACTGGTCTTTTTGCTTTCACTTTTACCCCAGTGCTATCATCTATACAGAAGAGACCATGTAGGGCTTTTAAAATATAAATTACATGTTACAGTTACACGTTACTCTACTAACTCAACCATTTGAAAGCGATGTAGAGTGACCAAAAGTAGACAGGAAATCAGAAGTCAACCCCTGAAAGAAGGAAATGTGATGAGTCACATGTATATGGTGTGTTGCCTGAAAGTATTCCCTTTAGCACAGCGTAGTTGGAAATGCAAGCTGCAGTGATGAAAAGATTTGTATCTTTAACTACTTATGTTAGAAAAAAAAAATTGTTTTGAATATAGGAGCTAAGTTACAGTATAGTAACAGCACAACCTCCCAGTACCCCAAACTATATATCACTATTTTGGATAAATACCTGTCACATTTGGTTTATAATTCAAGAGCAGAAAAGTATTTAGAAAGTGCAAAGTTAGCACTAGGCCTACTCATTCTAGTTTAGATAGCTACTGTCCAGACGATGAGCAAAAAGAAAGGACATCCATGAAAAGAAACCTTGAAAATGTATAAAGCACAGTGTGACCAGTGATTGAAGTTAGTAATCCAAAATACTTGGTCATTCTCTGAAGTAATGGATTTAGTATATTCTGTTTAAAGAGTAAACTGTAAAGTATTTGGGGGACATATTCCTGGCAAAGACAAAAATAAAGCTTTTTTTTCTCTGTGCTTCTAAATATAAGCTTCTATTTTCTAAAAATTTAGGTCATGCAAAATGGTTCCTCCACTACATAAATCTTTATGGTTGATTCTATGAGATTAATTGTATCTTTTGTTCTTGGAGGAAAAAAAAGAGATGCTTTGGTTAAATATTGTGAGAAGATAATTTCTAGCAGTACAAACTGGCTTTTAGTTTTTAAGGGAAGCCATTTATTTTGAAATTCAGGAGCCCTTCAAAGAAAAACAGTATAGCAGAACTAATGATTTCTGGAAATAACACCTTATTTTAAAATTATCCATATGAACCTCTAGACATTTCATGGCTTTGGAGAGGACCATTTCAGGATAATGAGCTATGAAATGGCAAACATTAATCTCTACCTAGGTTTTCACATAGAAAAATTTCCCTTAGGCTTTTGATACTGCTAGACCACTGCTAAGTAGACAATATTTTAGAATAGCTTTTTTTTTCTTAAAAAAAAGTCCATAACTTAGTAATTTTAATATAAAAATATGGCATAGGGCCCCAAGACCAGAAAGGAAAGATCAGGCTGTTTTAAAGCATTCTGTTTTTATATTTGCACTTAAACATATAGAACACAAAAAATCTAGCAAAGCAAAAATAAAATCAGCATCATTACCTCAAGTTCTGTTTCTGGTAAGCATTTTTCTTAGGCTTAAAAATTAATTGAACTTTAGTTCTCATATATATATATATATATATATATATATATATATATATATATGTTCATTTATTGTGAATGCACTGTTTAAAAGTCTCTTTTCAGAAGTAAGAAACTGAGACTACTCTTTATTTCCTGCCATTACTTAACTTCCATTTGCTGTTTGTATGACAAAACCATAAATTTTGTAACTTGACCATAAATTTTGTAACTTGATGTCATTAAGCAGATATTGTAGTAGATGGCTGTTTTATAATTAATTATGAAGATGCATGTTATAAAAGTAAAAATGATAATTCTTTAAACAAATTAAGTAGACATGATAAGGAAATCTGTGCTCCCTTTGATCTCCAGGCAGTTTTCACTGGTTTATTTATCTATCTATACTGGTTCTCCATCTCCAAAATTTTATGTGCTTCACTCCTAAACGTGAGCACTGTGCTGAGCAGCAACAACAAAAAAGCTAAATTAAGCATTCAGTACCACGAACAATTAGTGAAAAATCCTTTTACTAAATCTTTTTAGGAATTGATCGTTCCAATGTGGCTGCTATTACAATAAAGAACTCTTAAAGCATAACACAATTTAAGTGTGAAACATTTATACCAAGATAAGTTAAATATTTTGTTCAAGATCATATTGAAATAGGAGACCAAAAGAGCATTTGCTTAATCTCTCTCCATTACTGTATAGTAGAACACAGATAATAGATGTTTAGTAAAGTTTAAACAAATTAATCTCCAAAACTTAAAGCACTTAATTTATTAACACTTTCATATATTTCACCTGTAAATGACATGATTTAAAACCAGAGAAGTCAGATTCTGGTCTTTTCACTGACACTGCTTATCCTGATCACTTAGAGTCTTCCATCCTTAGAACATTTTTTTTCTTTTCTCCTTCTGTTCCTCCTCCTCCTTCCCTTCCCTTCTTTAGGTTCATAGAATTGAATCGCATCATGGCATTCTCATCAGACTCTGTCTTTATATTATTGTTTTGTCACCATTGTCCATCCTCATGTCTATTTCCATCCTCCCTTAGGTACACACTAACATATTTGATACTTGCAAATAAGGACACAGAGTGCTTAAGCTTGTGCACTCTGGAGTCAGAGAGCCGAGGTTTGACTTCTGGCTTCAACACATAAAAGCTGTGTCAATGACCTTTCATGAATACTTAACCTTTTATGTTACTGATATTCCATACCAGTTTCTTCTTCTGCAACGTGGGTATAATAGCCTCATTTGCCTGCATGCACGCCGTCGCTTAAGCTGTGTCTGACTCTTTGTGACCCCGTTGACTGTAGTCCACTAGGCTCCTCTGTCCATGCGATTCTCCAAGCAAGAATACTGGAGTGCGTTGCCACGCCTTCCTCCAGGGGATCTTCTTGACCCAGGGATCGAACTTATGGCTGATGAACCATAGCATCATAGCATGGGATAGAACCATAGAACCATAGAACGATAGCATGGGATGAACCCATAGCATCTCTTATGGTTCCTGCATTGGCAGGCGAGTTCTTCACCACTAGCACCAACTGGGAAGCCCTTAAGTTATTTACAATTCCATAAATAAATAAGCATGTACATACATGTATATATATATGGGCTTCCCTGGTGACTCGGATGGTAAAGAATTCGCCTGCAACGTGGGAGACCTGGGTTTGATCCCTGGGTTGGGAAGCTCCCCTGGAGGAGGGCATGGCAACCCATTCCAGTATTCTTGCCTGGAGAATCCCACGGACAGAGGAGCCTGGTGGGCTACAGTCCACGGGGCAAAGAGGAGGCCAACACTGAGCAGTTAAGCACATAATATATACACATACTTAAATGTACATGTATGTGTGTGTGTGTGTGTGTGTGTGTGTGTTCAGTTGCTCAGTCGTGTCTGACTCTGTGCCAACCCTTTGAACTGTAGCCTGCCAGGCTCCTCTGTCTGCTGAATATTTCAGGCAAGAATACTGTACTGGGTTGCCATTTCCTCCTCCAGGGAGTCGTCCCAACCCAAGAATCAGATCTGCATCTTCTGTGTCTCCTGCATTGCAGGCAGATTCTTTACCTGCTGAGCCATTAGGGAGGCCCCATATACATCTGTACTTGTGCCCAATACTTTAGCTGAAATGCTATATTGTTAAGTATAGATATATGATTCCTTGAAAGTTATTTTCATAAAATGTCATTTTGTGCATTTTCTCACACTTTTCCTTTAACACTATATTTTTGAGACCCATCAATGCTGCTCTATATAACAGTAGTTCATTGATTGCCTCTGAGTATTGAATATTAATTACATTTTGTCTCATGGAGATCAACAGATACAGTTAAACTAAGCATTGATTCATCCACATTTCCATATTGACTTGCATGAGAATGTATATATACCCAAGAGTGTTTCTGCTCAGTCGTAAAACACATCAACACTTCCTTTAAGCAGTCTTGTTAGATCAAACTGGAATGGCTTATAACAATTTACTCTTCTTCCAGATAACTGTGAGGGTGTTTCCCCATGGTTTCGCCAGAACTTTGTATTATAAGATGTCTTGCCATTCATAAATGTGGTAACTTAAACCTTCATTTAGAATGTATTTGTGTACATGATTTCATGAAATGATTAATATTTATATTTCTTCATTAAATGAGCCCTTTCCTCCACCATAATTTCCCCAATAAATTATCCTTAACAACTTTATTAGATAGTAAATTCCCATGGTATTATATTTAGATTTTGTTTGGGAAATGCATTGACTTTATATTGAGAAGACTTGACATGCTTAAAAATAATTTTATCCAGAAATATGTAATTTCTTTGACTTATCCAGATCTATAATATCATTCAATATACATATAAAATTTCTGTATAAATATCTTTTGCATTCTTTGCTAAGTACCATCAGGATTCTTTATGGATTTTGTTCCTAAAACAAGGAATATCTTATTTTATTTTTATGAAATCTTGGAAACAAACACATAAAGAATAGTAGAATTAACACTCAGCTATTTGTAACTTAGTTTTGTTATTTTAAACAATATATTTACCTAATATATTATTTTAGGCAATAAAATATTAGTTGTAGTACTCTTGGGTTTCTCCCCACCTCTCACCTTTTTTCCTTCCTTCACAGAAGTTAACTACTCTGAATTAAGAATTTGTCACTGTTATGCATGTGTTTATACTTTTACTACACATTAGTGATAATTTTTTAAAGTTTTTAAAATAATATACTGTTATTGATATCAGGAAAACCTTATGACTGATTACTTTCTAAATGGAGCATGTGTTTTGACTTCATGCACATATTAAAATTATGTTTCAAAAACCTGAAGTACGCTAATTCTAATGTTTGACATTGTATATTTGAAAGTGAAATAGACAAGGTTTAGATATGTGTGAAGAGGCTCTTATTTTCTTAGATCATGGATTTTCAGGAAACTTGGAAGACATGCAAATCCATAGGGGAAAAAGGCAAAACAAAATGCAGTTCAATTTGTTCTTTGATCTTCACCAAATACTTCAATAGATGAGCACTGTAAACCTCCTGTAAAAATTCTGAGGTAACAATTTACTGTAGTGTGCTGACACTGAAAATAAAACATTTAAATATGCTGTTACCTGATTTTTACTTTATTGTAGCTCATACCTTTGTAAAAGGAGACATATAATTTCTAATTTAAAATTTTCAATGTTTGGCTTATAATATTCTACATGATACAATTTTCTCTACTTTGTTGATGCTTTATTTTTCTTCTATTGAATTCCTACCTGTCATACATCTATATTATCCTTTATATACTATCACTTTATTTATTTATTTTTTTCTGATTCTTGAGAAGTTTTCTTGGTCTTCTAGCTTACTACCTTCAACTGTGTCCATTCTGTTTTAACACAGATACACATATATAATATTTTCATACATATATCAAGAACTTTGAGTGTTCATTTTTTTAACTTTCACTTTTACCAAAATACATTATATTTTCTTGTTCTATAGTAACTGTAATTATTATATTAAATTATATTGCATTTCCCCCATTAACTATTTTTTCATGATTTCATCTTGTTAATTAACTTTGATTGTCTAGTCTATGGTGTGGATTTTCTTAATTAAAGTATAGCTGATTTACAATATTGTACCAATTTCTGCTGTGCAGCAAGGTGATAGTTACACACATATATACATTCTTTTTTATATTCTTTTCCATTATGTCTTATCATAGTATACTGAGCATAGTTCCTTGGGCTATACATTAGGACCTTGTTGCAAAGAGCTGGACATGACTTACCAACTAAACAACAACAGTAAATGTAGCTTACATCTGCTTACCCCAACCTCCCACTTCATTCCTTTCCCTCTTGACAACCACATGTCGTAGACAGATCCTATGTCTGTGAGTCTGTTTTGAAAATAGGTTCATTTGTGCCATAGTTTAGATTCCACATTTAAGTGGTATCATATGATATTTGTCTTTCTCTTTCTGACTTACTTTGCTTAGTATGATAATCTCTGTGTTGCTGCAATGGCATTATTACGTTCCTTTTTTATGGCTGAGTAGTGTTGTATCTGTGTAGCACATATCCTTACACTCATCCATCAATGGGTATTGAAGTTGTTTCCATGCCACACTTGTCAGAATGACCATCATTAAAAAGTCTACAAGTAACAAATGCTGGAGAGGTGTGGAGAAAGGGAACCTTCTTACACTGTTGGTAGGGATGTAAGTTGGTACAACCACTGCAAAAAACAGTCTAGAGTTTCCTCAGAAAACTAAAAATATAATTACCATATGATCCAGCAATCCTACTCCTGGGAATATACCCAGACAAAACTATAATTCAAAAAGATGCATGCACCCCCTATGTTCATAGAAGCAGGGTCTGGATTTGACACAAATATTTGATATTTGTCTATATATCTTGTAGAGATCATAGATGGACAGTAAATTTTCTCAAGCCAAATAAAGATTCTGCTTCTATTAGTAGAAACCATTCTTACTTGTAGTAGCCATTCTCTGGTCTTTTCAGAGAAAGGTTGAGATGTGTGGCTGTACAAAGTATGATAGAGTTATGGGGTCTGGACTAATGTTCCCTGTCTGGAACATTACCTGTATCCACTTTGGATGTCTCAGGGATTCAGTCTTTCTCTATTATAAAGCTTCATTTTATTATACAGCTTCATTTTGTATGCAATAGTGAAAACTGATATTTTCTTTTGTTCCTTCACGTTTTCCTCTGTTCTTTTCATTTTTATGAGACTGCCATAGTCCCTAATCTGCTTTTCATTAGTTTCCAATACTTAGGCTAAGCACAGTCTCTGGACACATCAGTCACGTTCTTTAGAAAGCCATGCTTGAGGATCAGTAAGGGCAAAAATTTTTGGATGCTGTTCATTTAGTATAGATGGATGCTAGGACAGATCCTTTATATAATTATTCTGAAGGCAACACTGATGACTACCTCACTCCTCACTCCACTTTGTTGACATTTTTACAGCTGAAATTTTTGGTGAGAACTACTCTTTCCCTTGCTGGCCTTTCTCTTTGGTTTTAGACTGACTTTTTTTTTTTTTTTTTTTTTCTTTTCTGGTCCTTCTACAAGTTCATTTCTACCTGCTCTCTGTATTAAACATTCCAGAATTCCTGTTTTAATGGATGGCAGGGGAAGTAGATATGGTGTCCATCCAGTATTGTGATTCACATCCCCCAGTACAGGAGTTCCTTTTTTTTTTTTTTTTTTTTTTTTTTTTTTTTTTTTTTTTTTTTCATTTCTTTTTATTAGTTGGAGGCTAATCACTTTACAATACCACAATGGGTCTTGTCATACATTGACATGAATCAGCCATGGAGTTACATGTATTCCCCATCCCGATCCCCCCTCCCACCTCCCTCTCTACCCGATCCCTCTGGGTCTTCCCAGTGCACCAGGCCTGAGCACTTGTCTCATGCATCCCACCTGGGCTGGTGATCTGTTTCACTATAGATAATATACATGTTTTGCTGCTGTTCTCTCTAAACATCCCACCCTCATCTTCTCCCACAGAGTCCAAAAATCTGTTCTGTACATCTGTGTCTCTTTTACTGTTTTGCATATAGGGTTACCATTACCATCTTTCTAAATTCCATATATATGTGTTAGCATGCTGTAATGTTCTTTATCTTTCTGGCTTACTTCACTCTGTATAATGGGCTCCAGTTTCATCCATCTCATTAGGACTGATTGAAATGAATTCTTTTTAATGGCTGAGTAATATTCCATGGTGTATATGTACCACAGCTTCCTTACCCATTTGTCTGCTGATGGGCATCTAGGTTGCTTCCATGTCCTGGCTATTATAAACAGTGCTGCGATGAACATTGGGGTGCACGTGTCTCTTTCAGATCTGGTTTCCTCGGTGTGTGTGCCTAGAAGTGGGATTGCTGGGTCATATGGCAGTTCTATTTCCTGTTTTTTAAGAAATCTCCACACTGTTCTCCATAGCGGCTGTACTAGTTTGCATTCCCACCAACAGTGTAAGAGGGTTCCCTTTTCTCCACACCCTCTCCAGCATTTATTGCTTGTAGACTTTTGGATAGCAGCCATTCTGACTGGCATGTAATGGTACCTCATTGTGGTTTTGATTTGCAGCAGTTCCTTACACTGCACTTTTGCCTCTCATCTCTAGATTCTCCTTTAAAAGATAGGCTCTTTCATTTTTGAAAGTTTCAATCATTAGAAATTACCATAATAAGAATAGTGATTCTAGGATACTACTGAAACACTGGGGCAGAGGTCTACTGAAATAACTGTCATTTTATCCCTGTGCCTTTTTATTTGGAAGCATAAACTTTGATCCACAAGAGGTACAAATGCTTTGAAAGGTCTTGCCTTTTCTTTATAGATCAGAGGAAAGCACTTCAACTTGAGTGAAGTTTCAGTGAAAGGTTAGACTTTTTTCATTATCTTTTAATGTTATATTTAGAAGAGTCCACTTTATGTGAGAAAATGTGCAGTGAAAATTAAGTGGCATCACAGAATGAAGAATTAAACAATACTCTCTTAAGAGCTCATATACATTTGAAAAGAGATGAATACTCAACTTTATAATTTCTAGCAATCCATTTACATGAAACTTTATGTAACTTGGAGGTCAATCCCAGACTTTGCCTTGAGTGAGTAATAGCTTTCAAACATTCATTAGTACAATACAATACAGTGATAGTTCCCTCTCAAAAGAGTAGATACACATTATTCTGTGTAAATTTACAGTGTTATAGAAGTTAAATTCTCTACATGGTAACTTGCTAAACAAGCAAGCATTTTATGCTAATATCAAACTCTCACAGCCAGTCTAAAGTTAACTGAAAGATCAAGCTGGGGATGGCTGAAAGATCAAGCTAGGTAGGGATAACTGAAAGATCAACCAAGAGATCACTGAAATCTTGATTTCCAGTCAGTATCATTGTCTTATCAGTGGTTGTCCATGGGGCTGGTAGGATCCTTAGGGATCATCTCTGAGATAACCATAAGCAGGGGAGGCATAGGCATCTGTAGTTCTCAAGAAGTCAGTATCATTGTCTTATCAGTGGTTGTCCATGGGGCTGGTAGGATCCTTAGGGATCATCTCTGAGATAACCATAAGCAGGAGAGGCATAGGCATCTGTAGTTCTCAAGAACTTTCTTGGGTAATTTTTAGACACTGTTTCTTCCACTTCCCAATCTGCCCTGTAGACTTGTGAGCTATGTCTATCCTCATGCTATTTTTTCCTCTCTTTATTGTTTAAGAAACAAATGCAGTATATATTTTATCGAGACTTTGTTTTATGTAAAAATCTGGACTTATTAACAGGATAACGTTTTACTAGTATCCTCATTAAAATAATTCATAAACATGTGACACAAAAATACACAATGATTCTCATTCCCCCACAGAGTTTGAGGAAAGTTTCATTTCTCCTGCTTATTTTGAAGCTCGTGAACATGAAGTGACTAAACCTTAACTTGAATAATTGCTGCTGGGCTTGGGCATGAGGCGTTATGATGAAATGTCGCAACTTCAGCACTTTTTTCCATCAAAGGCAGAAGAAAAGATCACTTTCAAGAGCACTATAAAGCCACGGAAACAGCAGCAAAGCCACCTGGCAGCAAGATTTTATAGTTTATTCTTAGGCTAAAGAAATGTACTGAAAGAACTATTTTTTAAGACATTTTCCTTAATGAACATTCTTTGTATATGTAAGTACTCTTAATGAAACTGCAAGCCCAGAGTCTAAATATTCATTCTTTGAAAGTATTAAATACCAGAACAAAATTTAAGAACTATATTATAGCATTTTCTCTATAGAGAATTTAATGAATCAAAATTAAATGTAATAATAATCTTTCAATATTTTTGCTTGTATATTTAAGTGTCTAAAAGACCATATTAGCATAGATTAATGAAATATTATTGCTGTACTTTTTTGGACTTAATTAAATGATACTTAACTATCCTTGACAGATAGGAGTAGAATCATCCTTTGGTATCTATAGAAGAATTGGTTGCATAGATAAAAAAATCCTCAGATACTCAATCCTTTACATAAAATGGCATAGTGTTTGCCATATGAACATCTTTTGATGTACTTTTAATGGCCTAATACAACATAAATGCT
The DNA here is from genome assembly GCF_019320065.1 of Cervus canadensis. NCBI lineage: Eukaryota > Metazoa > Chordata > Mammalia > Artiodactyla > Cervidae > Cervus > Cervus canadensis. The sequence goes on from NC_057400.1 coordinate 65,931,217, forward strand.
ATATAAATGCTATATTTTAAAAAGTTGCTAGTTTATGGTGAATTCAAGTTTTGCTTTTTGAAACATTCTAGAGTGTTTTTTCTCAAATATTTTTGATTGGTGATGGGTTGAACTTGCAGATGTGGAACCCACATATGCAGAGGACTAACTGTACCACCCTACTTTACAAAAGCACTTTAAAGACATTCTACAAATGCTCTTATTTTTCACTGTAATTGCTAGTCAGCTTCCTCCCCTGCCACACATGAAGACATAAAAATTGGTTTATGTTGTGCTGATCAACGTCTGAAGTGAGGCAAAATTAGGAAAATTACCAAAGATTATCATAGATGAAGGGGCGATACTACATTGTTCAGAAAAAATAAATTCCACTACATAAAGTATTTCAAAAACAGTTTATGTTTCAACTTGAATTTTGTAGGCAAGTTTGGCCACACTTTCTGTGATTTCACTAAAAATATTCTAATGATTATCTATGTATAAATAATTATGTCCTGACATAGTCAAGTTCTTCAATAAAACAACTCAGTAAGTTTCAAGATCATGTTTTCATAATTATTGTTAATACATATTTATTAGGCACCTGCTTACTGTCTATTATAGTTCTATGTATAACATAAAAGCATTTGGTTGTCTTCTATTTTTATCGTGTTTATAATTTATCATATAGCTATATTTAACAAAGCTCAATTCATTAATAATTCATGATACTTTTAAATATAATTCTTGGGATTAATGAATATATTTTATATTTAAAGTCACTTCGTATCTAGATATATGGATACAAAATTAATTAAATCATAAAATAAAAAACAATATAAATAAGAATATAAACTATAAATTTTAGGTGAAAGATAGAGGGTCATGTATGAACAACACAATAAGTTGAGTTCATTTAATAAAACAGGCATCCCATTTGTTTACTACAAACATATGATATATGTACATATACACAAACACACATATCACCTCAAAACTGAATTAAACTCATAATTTATAGCTTTGCAAACATAAAGGATTTAAATTGATAAATAAAATCACTTTAATTCAAAGAAATATTAGATGAGCAATAATCTGAAATTTCATTAGTTATTACTAAATATTTGCAGTATGAAAAATTGATATGGTTATATGTGCACTAAACAATTAAAATAACTCTAAATAGACCAGATTGTTTGAACAGCTTAATGTATTCTCAAAAAAATGCTTTATTAAATCTGAAATGAGTGCCATTTTCTTTAGCTTAAACCAAAATTCAGTTCTGGAATAATTGTTATTGTTCAGTCACCAAGTTATGTCTGACTCTTCGTGACCCCATGTATGGCATGCAGCATGCCAGGCCTCCCTGTCCCCCACCATCTTTCAGAGTTTTTCCAAGTTCATGTCCATTGCATCAGTGATGCCATCCAATGATCTCATCTTCTGTCGCCCTCTTCTCTTTCTACCCTCAATCTTTCCCACCATCAGGGTCTTTTACAATAAGTTGGCTCTGTGCATCAGGTGGCCAAAGTACTGGCACTTCAGCTTCAGCATCAGTCCTTCCAATGAGTATTCAGAGTTGATTTCCTTTAAGATTGACTGGTTTAATCTCCTTGCAGTCCAAGGGACTCTCAAGAGTCTTCTCCAGCACCACAGTTTGAAAGCATTAGTTCGGCGCTGCTCTGGCTTCTTTATGGTCCAGCTCTCACAGCTGTCCGTGACCACTGCTGCTGCTGCTAAATCGCTTCAGTCGTATCTGACTCTGTGCGACCCCATAGATGGCAGCCCACCAGGCTCCCCCATCCCTGGGATTCTCCAGGCAAGAACACTGGAGTTCCAACCCACTGGAGTGGGTTGCCATTTCCTTCTCCAATGCATGAATGTGAAAAGTGAAAGTGAAGTCGCTCAGTCATGTCCAACTCTTCGTGACCCCATGGACTGCAGCCCATCAGGTTCCTCCGTCCATGGGATTTTCCAGGCAAGAGTATTGGAGTGGGGTGCCATTGCCTTCTCTGGTCCGTAACTACTAGAAAGACCATAACCTTAACTATGTGGAACTTTGTCAGCAAAGTGACGTCTTTGCTTTTTAACACACTGTCTAGCACACTGTCTAGGTTTCTCATAGCTTTCCTGCCAAGAAACAATTGTCTTCTAATATCATGGCTGCAGTTACCATCCAGAGTGATTTTAGAGCCCAAGAAGAGGAAATCTGTCACTGCTTCCACTTTTTCCCCTTCTATTTGCCATGAAGTGATGAGACCAGATGTCATGATCTTTGTTTTTTTCTTTTTTTTCTTTAATATTTAGTTTTAAGCTGGATTTTTCACCCTTCTCCTTCACCTCATCAAGAGGTTCTCTAATTCCTCTTTGCTTTCTGCCATTAGAGTGAAATCATCCACATATCTAAGGTTGTTGATATTTTCCTGGTAATCTTGTTTCCAACTTTGAACTCATTCAGCCCAGCATTTTTCATGATGTGCTCTGCATATAAGTTGAATAAACAGATTGACAATAAACAGCCTTGTCTTACTCCTTTTCCCATCCTGAACCAGTCAGTTGTTCCATACAAAATTCTAACTGTTGCTTCTTGACTGGCATACAGGTTTCTCAGGAGACAAGTAAGATGGTATGGTACTCCCATCTCTTTAAGAGTTTTACACAGTTTGTTATGATCCACACAGTCAAAGACTTTAATGTAACCAATGAAACAGAGGTAGATGATTTTCTGGAATTCCCTTGTTTCTCTGTGATCCAGAGAATGTTGGCAATTTAATTTCTAGTTTCTCTGCCTTTTCTTAGCCCAACTTGGACATCTGGAAGTTCTTGGTTCATATAATGCTGAAACCTAGCATGCAGGATTTTTATCATAACTTTACTAACATGGGAGGTGAGTGCAATTGTCTGGTGGTTAGAACATTCTTTAGTACTGCTCTTCTTGGGAATTGGGACGAGGATTAACCTTTTCCAGTCCTATGGCCGCTGTTTCATTTTCCAAATTTGCTGACATATTGAGTGCAGCACTTTGATAGCATCATGTTTTAGGATTTTAAATAGCTTTGGTGGAATTCCATAGCCTTACAAGCTTTACTGAGTAAAGTTTGGAATGTTTATCAAGGCACAATAGATAAAGTGAGAATCTGTTGAGGCAGCAGACACATTCCAACATGGCCAGTTGCATCTCTTTAATTTCATGAAGGTTAAGATGTTTGAATTCCCCATTGATTACAGAGGTACTTTTTAGGGTATGTTAGACCATATAAAGAATTTGAGGGACTAATACTAAAGAAGGAAATCTTAACTGACCCGAATAAATGGAATAGCATTGTTTTAACAATTTCCTTCAGAAACAGCCAACTTAAGAACTTTAGAAGCATATTTGCAATTTCTTGTACTCTCTCAAAAACTTAAATATATAAAATAATGACAAATACCAAATCTTCATTAGCTGATATATGAATTAGTTAGGTGGCAACATACAACAGCAAAAGCAATTTGTATTACTTTTTCTGACATGTCCTCACACCAGCAACAGCCAATGCCACAAGCCTACCAGCTCTGGACTGTCATCAGGAGAAGCCAGTGATTTAATTTAACCTTTACTTCCCGAAAACTTCCAAAACTTATTTGAGACTTGTCAGCTACAGTAACAGTGAAGAATGCTGCTTCTCACCACAACTGGGCACCTGAGTGAACTTTACATTGGAGAACGATTGCTACACTGGGCACAGTATTGACTAACCTGAGGTTATTGCTACCAACTTCAGACTTTACTGAAGGCAGTCATGGCTACGAAGTGCTATCGCTACTACTAATACCAGTGGGGATGACATCCAGCACCAAAGGATTATTCTGACTTCCCTGTTACCCAGCAAAAGCCAAAGACTCCAGGAAGATCTTATGAATATATGCATGTGCACTGTAGAATTCATGGGATATGAAAAACAGAGAACCAGAGAAAAAGCCTGAATAGTCTGCTGAAATTACAGGTGTGGATCTGAAATTTATGATCTGAAAGGACTAACTTTATATATTATGTATCTGATGCTACTCTATGCTAATTGAATACATAATTATCTTTCCCACTAGATAGTTGTTACTTTAGGAAGGTTATTACGTCTTATTCATATTCATACTCCCAGGAGCTCATTATGTTTATGAACACATAATAGATACTCAGTGCTTTTTTATTTTTTGTTTTTATTTTTTTTTCAGTGCTTTTTTAAATTAAGGTATAGTTGATTGGTAATGTTTCAGATATACAGCAAAGTGATTCAGATATATACATAAAACACTGTATATTCCTTTTAGATTCTTTTCCATTATAGGTTATCACAAGATATTGAATATAGTTCTCTGTGCTATATGGTAGGTCCTTGTTGTTTACCTATTCTTTTTTTTTTCCATTTATTTTTATTAGTTGGAGGCTAACTACTTTACAATATTGTAGTGGTTTTTGTCATACATTGACATGAATCAGCCATGGATTTAGATATAATCCCCATCCCGATCCCCCCTCCCACCTCCCTCTCCACCCGATCCCTCTGGGTCTTCCCAGTGCACCAGGCCCGAGCACTTGTCTCATGCATCCCACCTGGGCTGGTGATCTGTTTCACCCTAGATAATATACATGTTTCAATGCTGTTCTCTCGAAACATCCCACCTCACCTTCTCCCACAGAGTCCAAAAGTCTGTTCTGTACATCTGTGTCTCTTTTTCTGTTTTGCATATAGGGTTATTGTTACCATCTTTCTAAATTCCATATATATGTGTTAGTATACTGTAATGTTCTTTATCTTTCTGGCTTACTTCACTCTGTATAATGGGCTCCAGTTTCATCCATCTCATTAGAACTGATTCAAATGAATTCTTTTTAATGGCTGAGTAATATTCCATGGTGTATATGTACCACAGCTTCCTTATCCATTCATCTGCTGATGGGCATCTAGGTTGCTTCCATGTCCTGGCTATTATAAACAGTGCTGCGATGAACATTGGGGTGCACGTGTCTCTTTCAGATCTGGTTTCCTCAGTGTGTATGCCCAGAAGTGGGATTGCTGGGTCATATGGCAGTTCTATTTCCTGTTTTTTAAGAAATCTCCACACTGTTCTCCATAGTGGCTGTACTAGTTTGCATTCCCACCAACAGTGTAAGAGGGTTCCTTTTCTCCACACCCTCTCCAGCATTTATTGCTTGTAGACTTTTGGATAGCAGCCACCTGACTGCGTGTAATGGTACCTCATTGTGGTTTTGATTTGCATTTCTCTGATAATAAGCGATGTTGAGCATCTTTTCATGTGTTTGTTAGCCATCTGTATGTCTTCTTTGGAGAAATGTCTGTTTAGTTCTTTGGCCCATTTTTTGATTGGGTCATTCATTTTTCTGGAATTAAGCTGCAGGAGTTGTTTGTATATTTTTGAGATTAATCCTTTGTCTGTTGCTTCGTTTGCTATTATTTTCTCCCAATCTGAGGGCTGTCTTTTCACTTTGCTTATCGTTTCCTTTGTTGTGCAAAAGCTTTTAAGTTTCATTAGGTCCCAGTTGTTTATTTTTGCTTTTATTTCCAATATTCTGGGAGGTGGGTCATAGATGATCCTGCTGTGATTTACGTCAGAGAGTGTTTTGCCTATGTTCTCCTCTAGGAGTTTTATAGTTTCTGGTCTTACATTTAGGTCTTTAATCCATTTTGAGTTTATTTTTGTGTATGGTGTTAGAAAGTGTTCTAGTTTCATTCTTTTACAAGTGGTTGACCAGTTTTCCCAGCACCACTTGTTAAAGAGGTTGTCTTTTTTCCATTGTATATTCTTGCCTACTTTGTCACTGTTTATCTATTCTATATATAGTAGTGTATATATGTTAATACCAAATTCCTAATTTATCTATTCCCCCTCTTCCCCCTTTGGTAACCACTATGTTGCTTCCTATGTCTGTGAGTCTATTTCTGTTTTGTAAACAAGTTCATTAGTATCATTTTCTAGATTCCACATGTAAATAATATCATATATTTGTCTTTCTCTGACTTACTTCAATTAGTGTGATAATCTCTAGGTCCATCCACGTTGCTTCAAATGGCATTATTTCATTTTTATGGCCTAGTAATATTCCATTATATACATGTATATATTTATGTATACCACATCTTCTTTATCCATTCATCTGTTGATGGACACGTATGTTGCTTCCATGTCTTGGCTATTTTAAATAGTGCTGCTATGAATATTGGGGTGCATGTATCTTTTTGAATTAAAGTTTTCTCTGGTTAAATGCCCAGGATTGGGGTTGCTTGATTATATGGTAATTTAAAGGACCTCTGTACTGTTCTCCATAGAGTCTGCACCAATTTACATTCCCACCCACAGTGTTGGAGGGTTCCCTTTTCTCCACACCCTCACCAGCATTTTGGAGAAGGAAATGGCAACCCATTCCAGTATACTTGCCTGGAAAATCCCATGGACGGAAGAATCTGGCAGGCTATACTCATGGGTTTGCAAAGAGTCAGACACAACCGGATGAGAGCCCACTCCAGCCCCAGAGTGAGGTGATACCTCACTGTAGTTTTGATTTGTATTTCTGTAATAGTCTGTGATGTTGAGCATCTTTTCTTGTGACTACTGGCTATCTGTATGTCTTCTTTGGAGAAATGTCTATTTAGGTCTTCTGCTAATTTTTTGACATTTTTCTGTGCTACTGCACTGTGCAAATTGTTTGTATATTTGGGAAATTCCCTGTTGGTCATATCATTTTCAAATATTGTCTCGCAGCTCATAGATTGTCTTTTCATTTTGTTTATCGTTTCTTGTTTTTGTTTCCATTACTCTAGAAGGTAGATCCAACAAAATATTGCAGTGATTTATGTCAGTGTTCTATGAAATGTATGAGTCTATCTGGTGTAATACAAAATAGGATGGCAAGAACTAATATCACCTTTAGAGAAGGCATGCATGCCTAATTGCTCAATCGTGTCTGACTCTTTGTGATTCTTTAGCTTAGCAGGCTTCTCTGTCCATGGGATTTTATAGGTAAGAATACTGGAGTGAGTTGCCATTTCCTCCTAAGGGGATTTTCTTGACCTAGGGATTGAACCAAAGTCTCCTGTGTCTCCTGCATTGCAGGTGGATTCTTTACTGGCCGAGTCATCAGGGAAACCCTTAAGGAGGGCGTGCTGTATCTATTATTATATAACAAAATGCCCCAGAATTTGGAGGGTTGAACAACAATTATTTTAATAAATGGTGGTTCTGAGGGTTGTCAATTTGATTCAGACTCAGCTGGGCAGTTCATCTGCTGGTATGACCTGGGCTCACATGTACAACTTTTGTCCCCTGGCTGATAGTTGGAAGCTGATTGTTCCCAGATGAACTCACACATGTGTATGGCTGTTTGCTCTGACAAACACAGGTTTTGTGTCTTCACTAGACGTTAGTCTAATATCAGCTTCTTCACATGGGTTCCGCAAGCAGCCTCATGTTTGCTAATGTCCTATTGTCTAAAGCAAGTAGATTGCAAAACTCTTGATGGAATAAACTTAAAATTTTGTGATCACTTTTTTCATTCTACCATGAAAGGCATTCAAATTTTGAATTTTTAAAGAAATGAAACACTCCAGTCCAAAAGAAAAAAATCTGAAAGACTGAATCCTCAGCTTTTGGCTACTTTAAAATACCACAAAAACTTTGTAAAGATGATATGAAATGAGATCAAGGAGATAGGGCTACAAAAGAAAAATAATTGATTCAGTAATCTTATTTTTAAAAAATAATGGTCTTTTATTTTTCACTAGTGAATGTTTCTATATAGCATGCTATTTCAATTTAAGACTTTTTCCAGTTTTATTGAAAAATAATTTGTATACATCACTATATAAGTGTAAGGCATACAGCATGATGGTCTGATTTACACATATATTGTGAAATGATCAATTTAATATTTAATTTAAATTGACCCGATGAAGATATTTAATAATTTTTCAAATGGATGTATGGTTAAGTTTTCAAATTTTTGGCACATACAATGTAACCTGTATTTCATTCAAGACATCTAGACCCCAGGAGAAAACATCTGTGAATTTCCTGTAGTCCATAAATTCCAGTTTTTGAAACACTACAGTATATCATTACCATAAATAAAATTATACATGCTTTAGATATAAAATCCCACTGCATAATAAGACATTTAATGAATGCATTCTTTTTGAAAAGGAACCATACCAAAAGGAATTTTTAAGAATAATCAAAGGATCAAGAAAAAAATGGCACTAATGTATTTAACTCTCATACATACATTTGCACCCCTCTTACAAATACATTTGTAATCCCTCTTAGTAACTGAGCTAAGAGGGGATACAAATTTTATGAATGTTTTATATTGCCTTAATTAGAGTTGAGGGCTAACTCAACTAAACAGAAACAGTTCCAGATGCACATAGCTCTCTAAGAAAGGCCACCACTGCACTGAAAAATGTTGAGAACCAAGATGGTGATTATAAAATAAACTATATCCTCTTGGTATGGTTATTAACTTTTATGACTCAATATAATTATTTTTCTTTAACAAAGTTTAATATGGACTTTCTAACTCAATTTTTTTAATAGAATGTAGCAAAAGGTAGAGAAGTATTTAAATTCTTTCTAGAGAATAATTTGTATAGTATTATTTTTAAAAATTTATTTAGAAGACCACTGTGAATGTGATATAGTGAAACGGTTTTCATAATGCCCTTGCATAAATTTTCATTTTGATTTATCATTATGGTTCTGTTGTTATTCTTAACTATGTACGTGCTTATCTGTATGTCCTTACTGTTTCCTTGCATAGTCTTGATACCCTAAAACACAGAATTCTCAGTATTATTGTCTTCTGTAATTCACAAGTAGTCTTTAAATGTTTAGAGATTTTCTAACTCAAATACAAAGATTTAACCAGTGGGATCTCTGTTTTTTCCCTTGTACATAGGGGGCACTGTACCTCTGCACAGTGACAGAATTATTAGACATACTGTTTTGTTCGCTCCTTGTTAAAGCCAATGCACACTGGGAAATATGTACTATAAAATGTTTCCTTTTGCTTTGGTTTGGGGGAAAGGGCATTCACAGACCTTTCTGACTTTAATGTGGGAAAATAATACCTACCTCTGCTGCCCAGAAATCTCTCCACATTACTCAGTAGCCTCTGCTATATAGCTGAGCCAACCTTCCATTTTCAAATATCATTAATCTGAGCTACCAGCATAAATGTATTTATTTTTCAACTAGGGAGGCTTTGCTGAGGTTTTGCTTTGGATGGTTTTAGAACCATTGCATAATGATTACAAACAACAAATACATATAAGCACAACTTCTCAGAAGATTTACAAAACACCTTTTATTTCCTTTGTGTTCTGTTAAAAAACGGATGTTTGAGGAAGAAATGTATTTATACTTGTAACGAGTCTTTAAAAGATATGCTACAGGTTGAATAATAGGCAAACATCAAAATAGCATCTGAGTAAAGTAGGTTGCCCTCTCTAATGTAAGCAGATTTCATCCAATCAGTAAGGATCTGAAAATGAAAAAAAAAAAAAAAATCCTCACCTCTTGCAAATAAGAGGAAATTTCTCTTGCCTGACTGCCTTGAGTTGGGACAACAGTTTTTTCTTCTGGTCTTTGTACTTGAACGGAAACATCAGCTCTTTTTGAGCCTCAAACCTGCTGAATTTTGGACTAGAACTCTACCACTGGTTCTCCTGATCTCCAGTTTGCCTACAGTAGATCTTGGGACTTGTCAACCTTCGTAATTGCACAAGCTAATTCTTTTGAATAAATCCATTTCATGCAATTATGGAGAAAAAGTCCCAAGATTTGCAAGATATACATAGGATATATCCTGCCTATATAAGATGGAGATATACATGAAATCGATATATAGATAGATGCACACTTAGTCACTCAGTCATTTCTGACTCTGTGACCCCATTGACTGTAGCCTGCCAAGCTCCTCTGTTCATGGGGATTCACCAGGCAAGAATACTGGAGTGGGTAGCCTATCCCTTCTCCAAGGGAGCTTCCTGACCCAGGAATCGAACCAGTGTCTCCTGCATTGCCACGAATTCTTTACTAACTGAGCCACCAGGGAAACCCAGATAGGTAGGTAGGTCTGCACATATATCTCTCCATCCTACTGGATCTGTTTCTCTGGAGAACTCTGACTAATACAGAATTCAAGCAATTATTTGCATAAAAATGAATAGCTTTCCCTTCTCATTGGTGGAAGAGAAATTGCTCTTTTATATTTACATTTTGCCTTGGTCATGCTTCATTTTCTTGATACTAATATTTTAATCTTGCAGAGATTTCATTCTCAATAAAATAAACTAATTTCATGGAGAGAATATTTGCTCATAATGAGTATTACAAATAAGAATAGTGATTCTGGACCTATATAGAAATAAATACGTTTAGAGAGAGAGAAAGAGGGGAGGGGGAGAGAGGCAAGAAAGAAAGAGAGAGAGAAAGATAATATACATTATAAAGGTACATATGCTGATCAACCTAACAAGCAGTAGTTTTAGAATCATTAATGCTAACATGATCTAATGTCTTTTTGGTGGTTAAAGAGAAACATGATAACCTGGCATAATACTTTTTGTTGTTCTTAAACCTAATATGGTCTAATACATTTTTTCCTCATGTATTCCTACTTCTGGACTGCTTTTAGGTTACTCCCTCTCTCCCTTTTCTCTCCCTGAATCTGTTACTTAACAGCCTTGAAGATTTTACCCCATTAATTAATGATGAGTATCAGTTTCCCAAGTGATGTGATTTCAGACCTCTTCTGTAAAGTTCTAAATGAATCTCCTCTTCCAATATGTATGCTCTAGGGTGTCACAAACTTTGCCATGTAATCATCAATTTTTCCAGTGTCTCTTTGAGAAATTCATTTTGATGAACAGCATGTTTGTATCACTGTCATACTAGGCCCAAGAGGAATTTCACCAACTCTCTCGTGTGGAAAATGTGATAATATAAATGTAATGGTACCATAAGAGCAAGGAAAAAATTAGCAAGAACAAAATTAATTTTGAGTAGTAAATTAATTAGGTACAAATCCCCCCTTTTTTAAACCACTAGTTTGTGCAAGTTAGTCATTGTAATGGTCTAAGTTGAAATAAAAATAACATTACTGATTTTCTGAACTAAAAAAAGACATGGAAAATCTGCCAGCATACTAAACAAATGACAGAATTATTACCTCTTAATATTGATTTAAATAAAGTGGCTTTTAAAATTGTAGTTTATTTACTGACAAGTGTTCTGACATATTTATGGTGCTTTTCATAAAGTTTCATGTATTTTACCTTGTTTGATCATCAAAATTACCCTGTGGCATAATATTATTTGCCTTCCTTTTAAAATGAGGAAGCCAGGATTCTAAAACTGATTTGAGATCAGACAGTAATTCTCACAGAAGCTCCACTTTATTTAAAAAAAAAAAAAAAAGCTATAGTTGATTTATAATGCTGTGTAAGTTTTAGGTGTACACCAGCGCTATTCAGTTATATATCTATGTGTGTTAGTCACTCAATCATGTCCAACTTTTTGTGACCCCACCCTCTCCCCCCCCACGGACAATAGCCTGCCAGGCTCCTCTGTCATGGACTTCTCCAAGCAAGAATACTGGAGCAGGCTGCCATCCCCTTCCCCAGGGTAATTCCTGACCCAAGGATTTAGCCTGGATCTCCTGCATTGCAGGCAGATTCTTTATCATCTGAGCCACCAGGGAAGCCCAATATATTGATTTCCAAATTACTTTCCTTATAGATTACTATAAAATATTAAGAATAGTCCCCTATGGTATACAGTAGGTCTTTGCTGTTTGTCTTTTTATACATAATATTGTGTACATGTTAATCTTAGCCTCCTAATTTACCCTGCTCCCCACCCATGTTTCCCCTGTAGTAACCATAAGTTTGGAGAAATCTCACTTTTAAAGTCCTTTCAAAAATCATCGCTACTCAAATGTAGGACAAGCCACAGTCATAAAAGGGGAATGTCTGTTTAGATTAAGTGGGGAATAAGGTAGTTCTTGGAAACAGAACAGAATCATTCTTCAGCTTTTCTTTTTTCCTTTGTAAAAAATTAGTAAACAGAAACCTCAGTTATTAGAGTTGGGAGATCAAAAGGGGGAGTTCTCATGTCCTGTAAAAACAGCAAGGCCAAACAGGAGGAATAGACTCTTCTTTCCTGAAAAGAACTCAGCTAATGACAAACCATGGACTCTTGGTTTAATATAGCCTTCCCAACTTCCCTTTCTCCTTTATAGAAGTGGTCTTCCTTTGCTGTGTGGGGACATACATGTGGCTTACTATCGCTGCAGACTCTGAACTGCAAGTTTGTGCTAATCCTGAATAAATCCATCTTTTCTGGAAAAGTACCTGACAGACTGATTGTTTCAGGTCAACACCTTTAACAATAATTGATGTTTGAGGAGAGAGGGAAAAGTCATAGGGACCACTAGGTAAATAGAGCTATGCCAAAATATCAAAAAGATAACTACACATAAGTATTACATCTGCAAAGACTGGAGAAGCCAGACCGAGTTTCAGGACCTTCTCAAGTTATAGTTATTTTTTTACAGAAATATATACTTTACTTTGACATTATACTAAATTTAGATACATGTAATATAAACAAAATACTGAAGGACCTGAAGTGCTCCTTTAGAATAGCACAATAGTTGGGGACAAAGTTTAAATCCGAGCTTCAACATTTTGTCACTGAGCTCATTCAGGGCCAGCTATTTCATCTCTCCTTAAGTTATAAGTACCTCCATTATAATGAAATTATGTGACTAAGTTATCCATAATTAAACAAGCAGCATGAACAGTATTGAACGCCCTATGCATTTAACAGATTACTATTTTTCTCTGATTTTGCAAATATATCTCTAATTTTATGGTATTTTACTAATTAAGAAAGATAACTTAAAAGTTATATTAAAAATCAAAAAGCAGACTGTCACCATAGAAATAAAGTTTTTACAATGCTAGTCAACTTAATGAAAAAATTACAAAGGAAAAAATACAGAGGTAAAACATTATTTTTTACAGACAATATGGTTATTTGGCTGCAAAATCATTTGCACATTAAATGAAAAAACTGGTAAAAAAATAAGCAAAAAAAAAATAACATTAATAAGAATTGCTATGGATTGAACAAATATGTTCAGTGGCCCCCCAAATTAAATTTTTAAGCCTCAGTACTTGTGAATGTGACCTTTGGTATGATAATAGGGTCTCTGCAGATGCCACTAGTCTAGATGAGTTCATACTGGAGTAGTGTGGACCCTTAATCCAGTATGTCTGGTGTCCCTAATATAGCCTGTATTTAAAATGATGCATGTAAAGATCAAATTCACTGGATCATAGAGCAGGCAAGAGAATTCCAGAAAAACTTCTACCTTTGTTTCATTGAGTAGGCTAAAGCCTTTGACTGTATGGATCATAACAAACTGTGGACTGTGTGGATCAAACAAACTCTTATAGAGATGGGAATACCAGGCCATCTTAACCTGTCTCCTGAGAAACTTGCATGCCAGTCAAGAAGCAAGAGTGAGAACCATGTATGGAACAACTGACTGGTTCAGGATGGAGAAAGGAGTGTGACAAGGCTGCTTATTGTCACCCTGTTTATTTAACTGGTATGCAGAGCCCATCATGTGATATCCCAGGCTGGATGAGTTATAAGCTGGAATCAAGATTACCAGGAGAAATATCAACAACCTCAGATATACAGATGACACCACACTAATGACAGAAAGCAAAGAGGAACTAAAGAACCTCTTGATGAGGGTGAAGGAGGAGAGTGAAAAAGCCAGCTTCAACCTCAGGATTAAAAAACAAACAAACAAACAAAAAACTAAGATCATGGCAGCCAGTCTCATCATTTCATGGCAATAGAAGGGGAAAAAGTGGAAGTAGTGACAGATTTCCTCTTCTTGGTTCTGAAATCACTGTGGATGGTGACTGCAGCCATGAAAATAGAAGATGATTGTTTCTTGGCAGGAAAGCTATGACAAACCTAGACATATGTTAAAAAGCAAAGACATCACTTTGACAACAAAGGTCCATATAGTCGAGGCTATGGTTTTCCCGGTAGTCACACATGGCTGTGTAAGCTGGACCATAAAGAAGACAGAGTGCTGAAGAATTGATGCTTTCAAACTGTGGTGCTGGAGAAGACTCTTGAGAGTCCTTTGGACAGCAAGGAAATCAAACTAGTCAATCTTAAAGAAAATCAGCCCTGAATACTCATTGGAAGGACTGCTGAAGCTGAGGCTCCAATACTTTGACATCCTGATGCACAGACCCAATTCATTCGAAAAGACCCTGATGCTGGGAAAGATTGAAGGCAAAAGGAGAAGAGGGTGATAGAGGATGAGATGGTTGGATGGCATCACAATGTAATGGACATGAACTTGGGCAAACTCTGGGAGATGGTGAAGGACATGGTAGCCTGGGGTGCTGCAGCCCATAGGGTCTTAAAGAGTTGGACATGACTTGGTGACTGAAAAACCACAAAAAAGTTATAATACAAGTTCTAAGCAATACAATGAGATTATTAAAAAATGAATGAGATAATATATAATGGAGAGAGAATACCAATACCAAATAAACTGACATGTTTTCAAGTTATTAATGCCTTCCTAGACATTCCAAGAAAACTAACCACAACATAAAAATAAAACCATTAAAACTAAAATTAAAGTTCAGAAATTTGTTTTATAAGATTAATATTTTTTTCTCCAGCTAGACAGGTAGATAGATAGAATTTTTTTTTCTTACCAAATCTGTTTTCACTAACGGAAATGCAAAATCCTTAAGCACTTATTAACATAAATGAGTTTATCACAGACCATGACACAATATGGTATAATTTATGTAAAAAGTAGATATATAAGCATGCATATCTATGCAAATATATAAAAAGGGATCAAAAGAGTCATAGTAAATTGTTAACCTAGATTACCATGGGTGAATGAAATTTGAGTGAAGGAAATGTACAAAGATAATAGAAACAGAAATAGGCTTCCCAGGTAGCACAGTGGTGAAGAATCTGCCTGCCAATGCAGGAGATGCAAGAGATGTTGGTTCGATCTCCTGGTAGGGAAGATCCCCTAGTAGTTAATGGCAACCCACTGCAGTATCCTTGCTTGGAAAAGTCCATGAACAGAGAAGCGGGCGCACTACAGTCCATACGGTCACAAGGGGTCAGATACAACTGAGCTACTGAGCACACACACACAGAAATTAAAAAGATCTTCTCATGCTTTCATCTATTAGAAGTTTCTAAAAAAGCAAAACAAAATTAAGAGATAGAAAAGGACTATATTCATGAAATATTTGAATTTTGCCATCACCTAAGAGTGTTGGTAGGAACCAATATATGGCGGAACAACCTGGAATAGTTCTTGAAATAACTTCTGAATTTTTCTTTAAATGATTTTGGTGCTCCTTAAATGGCTATGTTTAGATTTATTTGTTTTTGTTTCTAAAGTTAATATAACTTGTACCCTTTGAAGATTTGGGTTTGTAGTTCCCTAAAATATAAGCAACAATTTCAGAAAAAATAAAATAAAATGAAAGGATAGAATTCTCCAATTTAAATGTCTGAGTTTAAGAATCAAGATTTTGTCCTTTTTTCTATGTCCTAGGGAAATGGATTTATGTCTTTATATCTCAGCTTTTCCTCAGCTTTTTCCATTGAGGTGAAAAATCAATGAGGCAATCATCCTTGTTTTTTTTTTTTAAATCCATTGAAAATATTTGTTATCAATTAGAAATGTGTCCTTAAATTTTACTATAAACACATATTACTTTCTTGACCAGAAACTAATTTTCTTATTAGAAGAGTCAACCTGTTCTTTTGAAAGATACTTTTGAAAGTAACAATATTTTTTACTGCAATCTGAAATTTGAATCTTTAAAAGTGTTTGTAAAGCAAAATGACACATTTTTAAATGTGACAAAACATTCTGATAAACAATTGATTTTCCTTGACTATTAATAACAATTATAAGTTGATAAAGCCCTGTTTTCTGTAGCTTCTTGATGTTTCTATTCAGGCATTTTCACACAGCAATCGTAATAATTTAGAGTATACTTTTCTAATTTTCATCTATCAATTTATATATCAAAGACATGTAAAATTTATAAGACCTAAACAGTGAGCCATAATAATTATCCACTATTTTTTTTTAAGAAAGAAAAACAGAGACACAAAATATGCACTTTAGAGAAGCAGTCAACAAACTACAGTCAGTTGACCAAATTCAGTTTGCTTCTTGTTTTTATAAGTAAGTTTTATTGAAACATAGTTATACTCATTTATTTGAGATATTAATTATAAACTATTTACTTCAGTATCAGAAACATCTAAATATTTCCTATGTTGTCTTATTATAACAAACAGTGGGGCCTTAGAAAATGACATGGTAGTTCAATCTTTAAAATGTTATTTATACCATAAAGTGAAAATAGGATATATTTGTGATAATAATTTAAAATAATCTTCAATATTATTGACTTTTGAATTAAATACTTCAATCTAATGCCAATTTCTTCCAAGTACTAAAGATTTAAAAATTCAGGGCCAGCTTGAGCTGGCATTAAGTCCCATAAGGAATACCAGTTAGAAAGCAAATACATAGGAAAAGTTATGAAAACCGAAAAGGAATAATACTTACAGTAAATTTCTATTCTAGCTCACTATCTTTTTCTTACAAATTGTTCTTTATCTCTCTGACCCTTAAAGTTTTCTCTTTTCTTTTTTCTAAAACTTGAAAAATCTTTCTATGACCCAACCTTTGTGGGGCTTGTGTGGTTTCAACCTACCATTGCTTTTATCTCATTGCTACACTTACTCTTTTCTAAGTGAAATAATTCTCATTCATTTTGCTTCTGCACAAAGCAAGTAGGATCAATCTCTTAAAACAGAAATCAGACCATATTCCTCCTTTGTTGGAAACCCACTGTTTATTATTTGCCCCTTAACTTTTGAAATTCTCTTCACTCCCTTGGCAACTATATTAAAAATTTCTTTGTCAGCAAAAATAGGATTAACTTGATGACTTACAGCTCAAATTTGATCTGTTTGCAAAAACAATGATCGGTCAAAATTCCAAACTTTTATTTTAACAGTGACAGTGTTCTACTTTATTTTCACTCTGGTTAGTCAAAATAAGAATTACTCTACTGTTTAGAAAGTATAAAACAAATCTCTAGTAACTAACTAAAATAAATGAATATTACTAATAGCATTAAAATTTCCACTATAGTTTTGTTCGGTTGAGTTCAGTTCCATCACTCAGTCGTGTTCAACTCTTTGTGACCCCATGGACTGCAGCATGCCAGGCCTTCCTGTCCATCACCAACTCCTGGAGTTCACCCAAACCCATGTCCATTGAGTCAGTGATGCCATCCAACCATCTCATCCTCTGTTGTCCCTTTCTTCCCCTGCCCCCAATCCCTCCCAGCATCACGGTCTTTTCCAATGAGTCAACTTTTCACATGAGGTGGCCAAAGCATTGGAGTTTCAGCTTCAACATCAGTCCTTCCAATGAACACTCAGGACTGATTTTCTTTAGGATGGGATGGTTGGATCTCCTTGCAGTCCAAGGGACTCTCCAGTCTTCTCCAACACCACAGTTCAAAAGCATCAATTCTTTGGTGCTCAGCTTTCTTTATAGTCCAACTCTCATATCCATATATGACTACTGGAAAAACCATAGCCTTGACTAGACAGACCTTTGTTGGCAAAGTAATGTCTCTGCTTTTTGATATGCTGTCTAGGTAGGTCATAACTTTTCTTCCAAGGAGCAAGCGTCTTTTAATTTCATGGCTGCCATCACCATCGACAGTGATTTTGGAGCCCAAAAAATTAAAGTCTGTCACTGTTTCTCCATCTATTTCCCATGAAGTGATGGGACCAGATGCCATGATCTTCCTTTTCTGAATGTTGCATTTTAAGCCAACTTTTTCACTCTCCTCTTTCACTTTCATCAAGAGGCTCTTTAGTTCTTTGCTTTCTGCCATAAGGGTGGTGTCATTTGCATATCTAAGGTTATTGATATTTCTCCCAGAAATCTTGATTCCAGCTCGTGCTTCATCCAGTCCAGAATTTCTTATGATGTACTCTGTGTGTAAGTTAAATAAACAGGGTCACAATATACAGCCTTGTCATACTCCTTTCCTGATTTGGAACCAGTCTATTCCATGTCCAGTTCTAACTGTTGCTTCCTGACCTGCATACAGATTTGTCAGGACCCAGATAAGGTGGTCTGGTATTCCCATACTTTTAAGAATTTTCCACAGTTAACTGTGATCCACACTATCAAAGGCTTTGGCATAGTCAATAAAGCAGAGTACATGTTTTTCTGGAACTCTCTTGTTTTTTGATGATCTTTGACTTTTCTGGTTCCTCTGCCTTCTCTAAATCCAGGTTGAACATCTGGAAGTTCACGATTCACGTTCTGTTGAAACCTGGCTTGGACAATTTTAAGCATTACTTTATTAGCGTGTGAAATGAGTGCAATTGTGTGGTAGTTTAAGCATTCTTTGGCATTGCGTTTCTTCGGGATTGGAATTAAGACTGACCTTTTCCAGGCTGCATGGTGCTGGAGCAAATGTGAGGAGATACCCCACATCCAAGAGCAGAAGCCCCAGCAAGATGGTAGGAGGGGCGAAATCACATTTAGAATCAAACCCCATACCTGGCAGAAACATTCAGAGGGCTCAAACAAACCTTGTGTGCACCAGGGCCCAGAGACCCCACAGAGGCTGAGACAGAACTGTGTTTGAGTGTCGCCTGTAGAGGTATGGATCAGCAGTGAACTGACACAGGGGCAGGGGCTCTGGGTGCAGCAGACCTGGATATGGCGTAAGCCCTCTTGGAGGAGATCACCATTAACCCCATCATAGAGCCGTGAAACCTTACACAGGACTGGGGAAACAGACTCTTGGAGGGCACAAACAGAACCTTGTGTGCACCCAGGACCCTGGCAGAGGTTGCCATTATCTTCATTACCTCCACCATAATTTGGCCCCAGGTAAATAACAGGGAGGGAACACAGCTGCACCCATCAACAGAAAATTGGATTAAAGATTTATGGTGCATGGCCCTGCCCACCAAAACAAGACCTAGTTTGCCCTGTCAGTCTCTCCCATTAGGAAGCTTCCATAAGCCTCTTATCCTTCTGCATCAGAGGGCAGGAAGGCTGAAAACCACAATCACAGAAAACTAACCAATTTGGTCACATGGACCACAGCTTTGTATAATTCAATAAAGCTATGAGCCATGCCATGTAGGGCCACCTAAGATGGACAGGTCATGGTGGAGAGTTCTGACAAAACGTGGTCCACTGGAGAAGGGAATATATATTTACTCTATTTATCTATTTTTGTTATTTTATATGTGGAAAGTGTTTAAATATGTCAGTCAAATAAATATACACTTGTTATTTAAATTATTATGATGGATTTAATTAGGTTAGTAAAAAAGGCAAAATGGTTGTCTGAGGAGGCCTTACAAATAGCTGTGAAAAGAAGAGAAGCGAAAAGCAAAGGAGAAAAGGAAAGATATTCCCATTTGAATGCAGAGTTCCAAAGAATAGCCAGGAGAGATAAGAAAGCCTTCCTCAGTGATCAATGCTAATAAATAGAGGAAAACAGTAGAATGGGAAAGACTAGAGATCTCTGCAAGAAAATTAGAGATATCAAGGGAACATTTCAGGCAAAGATGAGATCGATAAAGGACCGAAATGGTATGGATCTAACAGAAGCAGAAGAGGTGGCAAGAATACACAAAAGAACTGTATAAAAAAGATCTTCACAACCCAGAGAATCACAATGGTGTGATCACTCACCTAGAGCCATTCATCCTAGAATGTGAAGTCAAGTGGGCCTTAGAAAGCATCACTATGAACAAAGCTAGTGGATGTGATGGAATTCCAGTTGAGCTATTTCAAATCCTAAAAGATGATGCTGTGAAAGTGCTGCACTCAATATGCCAGCAAATTTGGAAAACTCAGCAGTGGCCACAGGACTGGAAAAGGTCAGTTTTCATTCCAATCCCTAAGAAAGGCAATCCCAAAGAATGCTCAAACTACCACACAATTGCACTCATCTCACATGCTAGTAAAGTAATGCTCAAAATTCTCCAAGCCAGGCTTCAGCAATACGTGAACCGTGAACTTCCAGATATTCAGGCTGGTTTTAGAAAAGGCAGAGGAACCAGAGATCAAATTGCCAACATCCCCTGGATCATTGAAAAAGCAAGAGAGTTCCAGAAAAACATCTATTTCTGCTTTATTGACTATGCCAAAGCCTTTGACTGTGTGGATCACAATAAACTGTGGAAAATTCTGAAAGAGATGGGACTACCAGACCACCTGACCTGCCTCTTGAGAAACCTGTATGCAGGTCAGGAAGCGATAGTTATAACTGGACATGGAACGACAGACTGGTTCCAAACAGGAAAAGGAGTACGTCAAGGCTGTATATTGTCGCCCTGCTTCTTTAACTTATATGCAGAATACATCATGAGAAACGCTGGGCTGGAAGAAGCACAAGCTGGAATT
The DNA here is from genome assembly GCF_019320065.1 of Cervus canadensis. Classification (NCBI taxonomy): domain Eukaryota; kingdom Metazoa; phylum Chordata; class Mammalia; order Artiodactyla; family Cervidae; genus Cervus; species Cervus canadensis. The sequence continues at coordinate 65,951,804 of NC_057400.1, forward strand.
AAGATGCCAGGAGAAACATCAATAACCTCAGATATGCAGATGACACCACCTTTATGGCAGAAAGTGAAGAGGAACTAAAGAGCCTCTTGATGAAAGTGAAAAAGGAGAGTGAAAAAGTTGGCTTAAAGCTTAACATTCAGAAAACTAAGATCATGGCATCTGGTCCCATCACTTCATGGCAAATAGATGGGGAGACAGTGGAAACAGTGTCAGACTTCATTTTTGGGGGCTCCAAAATCACTGCAGATGGTGATTGCAGCCATGAAATTAAAAGACGCTTGCTCCTTGGAAGGAAAGTTATGACCAACCTAGATAGCATATTAAAAAGCAGAGACATTACTTTGCCAACAAAGATCCGTCTGGTCAAGACTATGGTTTTTCCAGTGGTCATGCATGGATATAAGAGTTGGGCTGTGAAGAAAGCTGAGCGCTGAAAAATTGATGCTTTTGAACTGTGATGTTGGAGAAGACTCTTGAGAGTCCCTTGGACTGCAAGGAGACACAACCAGTCCATCCTAAAGGAGATCAGTCCTGGGTATTCATTGGAAGAACTGATGCTGAAGCTGAAACTCCAGTACTTTTTGCCACCTGATGCGAAGAGTTGCCTCATTGGAAAAGACCCTGATGCTGGGAGAGATTGGGGGCAGGAGGAGAAGGGGTTGACAGAGGATGAGATAGCTGGATGGCATCACCGACTCGATGGGCATGAGTTTGAGTAAGCCCTGGGTGTTGGTGATGGACAGGGAGGCCTGTTGTGCTGCGATTCATGGGTACGTAAAGAGTTGGACACGACTGAGCAACTGAACTGAACTGAACCAATATTTAATCTTCTGAAAAAAAGTCAGATTTGTAAGTTTTGTATATTGGCTGTATAAATTTGAGAACTTAGTTGTGAAACAAAGTAGAAGTATTAGTGAGGGTTATGTACTAAGTATCTGAGTCAAATATTAATGTAAATATTTCCACTATTTACATGAATCATTAAATCTTTTGAAGATTAAAACAAATATTTAAAAGAAGATTGGTAAAGGAACTAATTTAAGAAAGGAAAATCAAGCTGTGCCAAGACTTGCTCCTTACTGATCTCAGTGATGCATTACTGAGTCACTACAGATCAAAGTGAATATATCAAAATGTATCTATGTATCTTACTGGTGAACAAGTTAAACTTAAGCTCTCTTCCACACTTTAATAATTAATCTAGAAAATGTGCATAAGGATGAATTAGAATCATTGAAATTGAAATTTTAACAATATAGTTCATCTCATTTTTTTATTTTTAAAGAAATGAGTAAACATTGCAAATAAAATGGACTATGTGTTGGAGGTAGTGCAAAGAGAACAGTCATGGTAAAATCAAATATTTTGAGATAGTGACTTGAGGTAAATCTACTATACATGGAGTTTTAGCGATCTTTCTTTAAAAGATTCCGAAAGCCATGAGTGAGTAGGGTTGTGGTGTTGACTAGGAATGTGATTTAGACAATGAAGATTTCTTTAAAATTTAAGATCCTTATACTATGTTTGTATCTGATAAAATCCTCATATCCATCAAATATACTTACAGTGCCCATTTTGTATATTTTTCCCCTTTACCTGCCTTCCCTCTTTCTGAACACTTACTGTTTTCATTGTATGCTATTGGAAACTACTTCTAACAAATTGTGTAGCTATCCAGCTTCCCTATTTGACTTCTACTATTATGATTCTAGGGATCATGCCCTATTCACTTATGTACCCCCTAATGCTACTTATGACACTTTGAATAATTCATCTTCAGCCATACACATGAAAGACTGGCAAACTGTCTAAACCTCCACATTCTTACTTGTCAAGTTAATTGTCAAGTAAATTATAGTTGACTTTGCTCCAAGTTTCAGCTAAACAGAAATACAGGAAAAAGAAGAGACCCAAATACTAAATTTGACATCTTCTTATTTTTATTTAAATGCAAACATTCTAAAAATATCCTCTTAGTAATATTAAACCATTAATAACAGTATATTCTAGGAATATTCTCATGGCATAATTTAAAGCTTAAGATGTAATTTAAAACTTTAGGGACCAAATAATTTTGGAATATTTTAGTAATAGAATAATCTTGAAGCAATTCAGTTAAATGAAGTAATTGTATCTTTTGTACCCTCTACATTTTAAATTTTAAATTGAAAAATTATTGATTATGGTTACCATGGCTGATGATGGGGGGAAGGAATAGTTATGGAGTTTAGGATTGACATGTACACACTGCTGTATTTAAAATGGATAACTAAAAAGGACCTACTTTATAGTGTAAGGAACTCTGCTCAATATTATGTACAACCTAAATGGGCAAAGAATTTGAAAAAGAATAGATACATGTATATATTTAGGACTGAATCACTTTGATGTATACCTGTAACACAACTTTGCTAATCAACTATACTCCCATAAAATAAAAAGTTAAAAAAATTGAAATTGAATTGAATTGAAAAAGTAATTCAGGCAACTAGCCAGTCAGTTTTTCCTATACAGAAACAGTAATGCTTGTTATGTCAGTTACTTTGTTATGAGTATAAGAGACATTCAGTGAATGTCAAATATGTCATGGAATATCCTCGTAACATTTTTCTGGGCAATCTGCCCTCCATGGAGGCCTCCATCAATGACATATGACACAGAGATATGATATAATCGAAAGAGTAATGAGCTTGTTCCCTCCATAGCACCAACCTTGTCATTAACTATTTGAGAAGATATTAGAATTGAATACTTAGTCTTTCCAAATCAATGGAAATTAATTACAATCAGACTTTTTTTTACAAGATGTGAGTTCCATAGAATAGTCATGACTATATTTATAATGCTTTTAGTTACTTAGGTAATCAGAATTCTTATCAGGAATAATTAACACTATGATACACTAAAATATCTTTTCATTAAATGTAAATTATATTCATTCCCAATCAATGAGAAATAATATTGAGTCTGATATAATCATTGAGAAGGTGGGTACATAGTTTATTTTTTATATTTGAGGGAAATCTGTGACTTCAAATTTCTTTGAGGTTATTATGACAATTAAATTAACTTTTTCTAAAGTAAATAAGGAAGTTAGAAGCACTCACTCTTACCCAGGAGCAAAATTTTGGTCAAAACTACTCTTACTCCCATTATCAGATTATCTCATGATGGAGGTGGCTTGTCATAGGTAACTTGTCATGTTTGGGATGATAATCCTGAAACTCCTCAAAAATTTTTAAGAGCACTTACAATTTTATTAGTCAATTACCATTATCACCAAGAAGTGGACCAAACTCAAAAACCTAAACATAAAGGCCCTTCAGAATATTATATAAAGATTCTTTATAAAGAAAATTCCTAGTAGTACTTAAGATTTAACAAATGAGTTTGAACAAAAACAACAAAACAAAAACAAAAGGTAATTCTTTTAATGTACATAATTCAGGCAATTACATAGACATTTAGTTCTTTTTAGAATGTCTGTACAATACTGTTTGCTGGCATATTGAGTATAACACTTTCACATCATCATCTTTTAGGATTTGAAACAGCTCAACTGGAATTCCATCACCTCTACTAGCTTTGCTCATAGTGATGCCTTCTAAGGTCCACTTGACTTTACATTCTAGGATGAATGGCTCTAGATAAGTGATCACACAATCGTGATTATCTAGGTCGTGAAGATCTTTTTTGTAGTTTGTCTGTGTATTCTTGCCACCTCTTCTTAATATCTTCTGCTTCTGTTAGGTCCATACCGTTTCTGTCCTTTATAGAGCCCATCTTTGCATGAAATGCTCCCTTGGTATCTCTAATTTTTTGAAGATAGCTCTTGTCTTTCCCATTCTATTGTTTTCCTCTATTTCTTTGCATTGATCGCTGAGGAAGGCTTTCTTATCTCTCCTTGCTACTCTTTGGAACTCTGCATTCAAATGGGTATATCTTTCCTTTTCTCCTTTGCTTTTTGCTTTTCTTCTTTTCACAGCTATTTGTAAGGCTTCCTCAGACAGCCATTTTACTTTTCTGCATTTCTTTTTCTTGGGGATGGTCTTGATCCCTGTCTCCTGTACAATGTCAGGAATCTCTGTCCATAGTTCATCAGGCATGCTGTCTATCAGATCTCGTCCCTTAAATCTATTTCTCATTTCCACTGTATAATCATTAGGGATTTGATTTAGGTCATACCTGAATGGTCCCATGGTTTCAACTACTTTCTTAATTTAAAGTCTGAATTTGGCAATAAGGAGTTCATGATCTGAGCCACAGTCAGCTCCTGGTATTGTTTTTGCTGACTGTATAGAGCTTCTCCATCTTTGGCTGCAAAGAATATAATCAATCTGATTTGAGTATTGACTATCTGGTGATGTCCATGTGTAGAGTCTTCTCTTGTGTTGTTGGAAGAGGGTGTTTGCTATGATTAGTGTGTTCTCTTGGCAAAACTCTATTAGCCTTTGCCCTGCTTCATTCCGTACTCCAAGGCCAAATTTGCCTGTTACTCTAGGAGTTTCTTGACTTCCTACTTTACCATTCCAGTCCCCTATAATGAAAAGGACATCTTTTTTGGGTGTTAGTTCTTTATGGTCTTGTAAGTCTTCATAGAACCATTCAACTTCAGCTTCTTCAGCATTACTGGTCAGGACATAGAATTGGATTACCGCAATATTGAATGGTTTGCCCTTGAAACAAACAGAGATCATTCTGTCGTTTTTGAGATTGCATCCAAGTCCTGCATTTTGGAATTTTTTGTTGACTCTGATGGCTACTCCATTTCTTCTAATGGATTCTTGCCCACAGTAGTAGATACACTGATCATCTGAGTTAAGTTCACCCATTGCAGCACATTTCAATTCACTGATTCCTAAAATGTTGACATTCACTCTTGCCATCTCCCGTTTGACCACTTCCAATTTGCCTTGATTCATGGGCCTAACATTCCAGGTTCCTATGCAATATTGCTCTTAACCGCATCAGGCCAATTTGGGAAACTCAGCAGTGGCCACAGGACTGGAAAAGGTCAGTTTTCATGCCAATCCCAAAGAAAGGCAATGCCAAAGAATGCTCAAACTACCACACAATTTCACTCATCTCACACGCTAGTAAAATAATGCTCAAAATTCTCCAAGTCAGGCTTCAGCAATACGTGAACTGTGAACTACTAGATGTTCAAACTGAATTTAGAAAAGGCAGAGGAACCAGAGATCAAATTGCCAACATCTGCTGGATCATTGTAAAAGCAAGAAAGTTTCAGAAAACTGTCTATTTCTGCGTTGTTGACTATGCCAAAGCCTTTGCCTGTGTGGATCACAATAAACTGTGGAAAATTCTGAAAGAGATGGGAATACCAGACCACCTGACTTGCCTCTTGAAAAATCTGTATGCTGGTCAGAAAGCAACAGTTAGAACTGGACATAGAACAGACTGGTTCCAAATAGAAAAGGAGTACATCAAGGCTGTACATTATCACCCTGCTTGTTTAACTTATATGCAGAATACATCATGAGAAATGCTGGGCTGGAAGAAGCACAAGCTGGAATCAAGATTTCTGGGAGAAATATCAATAACTTCATATATGCAGATGACACCATCCTTATGGCAGAAAGTGAAGAAGACTTAAAGAGCCTCTTGATGAAACTTAAAGAGCAGAGTGAAAAAGTTGGCTTAAAGTGCAACATTCAGAAAACTAAGATCATGGCATCTGGCCTCATCACTTTATGGCAAATAGATGGAGAAACAGTGGAAACAGTGACAGACTCTGTTTTGGGGGGCTCCAAAATCACTGCAGATGGTGATTGCAGCCATGAAATTAAAAGACGCTTACTCCTTGGGAGAAAAGTTATGACCAACCTAGATAGCATATTAAAAAGCAGAGACATTACTTTGCCAACAAAGGTCCATCTAGTCAAGACTATTGTTTTTCCAGTAGTCATGTATGGATGTGAGAGTTGGACTATAAAGAAAACTGAGCACCAAAGAATTGATGCTTTTGAACTGTGGTGTTGGAGAAGACTCTTGAGAGTCCCTTGGACTGCAAGGAGATCCAACCAGTCCATCCTAAAGGAAATCAGTCGTGGATGTTCATTGGAAGGACTGATGTTGAAGCTGAAACTCCAGTACTTTGGCCACCTGACACGAAGAGTTGACTCATTGGAAAAGACCCTGTTGCTGGGAAAGATTGAAGGCCGGAGGAGAAGGGGACGACAGAGGATGAGATGGCTGGATGGCATCACTGACTCCTTGGGCATGAGTTTGAGTAAGCTCTGGGAGTTGGTGATGGACAGGGAGGCCTGGTGTGCTGCAGTCCATGGGATCACAAAGAGTCGGACGCAACTGAGGGATTGCACTGAATTGTACCATATTGTGTAAGACCTGGGGGAAGTCACAGTTTTTCACCATTAGAGTGAGGTGTTCTACTAAATAGTGACTACTACATTTTTGGCTCCTTTTCAAGATTAAAGTAGAAAAATAATTTTAAAGACAGAAACATGGAAAAAGTGAGTACTCCTTTTTCTATTTCTTGGTACTGTTGCTAGCTATTACATAATAATTTAATATTTAATTTAAAATTTGATAAGATTATTTTGTGTATTCTTAATTCAAGCCACAATTTTCTTGTCAGTATAACATTTCTATCACATGTTGATGTTACTTAACTGAAGTTTATGTGTCAGGCATATAGCTGAGACAAACATATGGAAATGTTAGAGTTTGCAGCAGAAAAAACTTTACTGTAGGTCCATGAAAGGTGGCTCATGCCCTCAAAATCCCAAATTCCCCAAATGGTTTCAGCAAAGCATTTTTAAAGACAAGTTTAAAGAATGATCCCAGGGCTGTGATCAGCTCAGCTGAAAGTGAATGTCACTCAGTCGTGTCTGACTCTTAGTGACCCCATGGACTATACAGTCCACGGAATTCTCCAGGCCAGAATACTGGAGTGGGTAGCCTTTCCCTTCTCCAGGGGATCTCCCCAACCCAGGGATCCAACCAAGGTCTCCTGCATTGCAGGCAGATTCTTTACCAGCTGAGCCATCAGTAAAGCCCAAGAATACTAGAGTGTGTAGCTTATTCCTTCTCCAGCAGATCTTCTCGAACCAGGAATTGAACCAGGGTCTCTTGCATTGCAGGTGGATTCTTTACCAGCTGAGCTACCAGGGAAGCCCATCAGCTCAGCTGGTACACAATGTTCTGATTGGTTGATGGTGATCAATACTTAGGTGCCAGAAAGCCTGGGGGCTACATCCTCATGATGATCAAGTAGTTAATTTCTCCTGTTTCCTGGTGAATTCAGCATCTGAAAAACTCAGGAAATACATGTATCAAATACTGTTATCTAGGCACCTCAGAGAGTAGCTAAAGCAGAGTATGCGGGGGAGGGGTCTGTCCCTGAAAGGCTCCCGTAGGGTCCTGCTTAGTTACATTGGTGGCAGAAAGACCTAACTAACATTGTAGAAAATCAAATTCCACTAAAAAATGTAAGCTATTTACCTTAACTCTTCTCCTAATGCTTTTATAATACTAGCCAAAAATAAACAAATGCATTTTTAATCATTAGGCACAGAGTTATGCAGATAGTGATACTCATAGTTTCTCACATAGTATTTGATTTGCATATGGACCTACAGAGGTAATTCTTTCATAGTTGCTTTAATTGACCTTAGACACACAATGTGATACATGGGAATTGAATCATCCATCTTCTCCATCAGGCTACTTCATTGTTATTCTTACCCATAACTTCTCTCATTTTAAGCTCAACTCTTAAATGTGGCAGATGGGAACAGTTCTTGTTATCTTAAGTAGAAGGGAATATACTAGAAAATATGAAGGGTGAAGGTGGAAACAGGTTACACCATAAATATGAACTTTGAAGAACTGGTTAGAAGAATGGGAGGTATCCAAGGGAATCTATAGAGGATTATGTAGCAGGAAATTTAGAAATGCATGCTTACACTGCTGAGTTTTAGCTTGAGTGCCTGTCCTCTACTACCCCAGTAATAACCTGTGACTCTTCCAAGACTGAGTGAACCAGCAAAGAGAGCCTGTTCAGTTCTGTAACAGAAAGAAATGTGATTTTTAAGAGGAAGACAGGAGATAGTAGAGACAAAACTTCATGTTGAACTTCCAGAAATTATCCTGACTCCAGTTCAGTTCAGTCACTCAGTCATGTCCAACTATTTGCGACCCCATGGTCTGCAGCATGCCAGGACTCCTTGTCCATCAACTCCCGGAGTTTACTCAAACTCATGTCCATTGAGTCAGTGATGCCATCCTACCATCTCATCTTCTGTTGTCCCCTTCTCCTCCTGTCTTCAATCTTTTCCAACATCATGATCTTTTCCAGTGAGTCAGTTCTTTGCATCAGGTGGCCAAAGTACTGGAGTTTCAGCTTCAACATCAGACCTTCCTATGAATATTTAGGACTGATTTCCTTAGGATGGACTGGTTGGATCTCCTTGCAGTCCAAGGGACTCTCAAGAGTCTTCTCCAACACCACAGTTCAAAAGCATCACTTCTTTGGTTCTCAGTTTTCTTTATAGTCCAACTCTCACATCCATACATGACTACTGGAAAAGCCATAGCCTTGAAGAGATGGACCTTTGTTGGCAAAGTAATGTCTCTGCTTTTTAATATGCTGTCTAGGTTGGTCATAACTTTCCTTCCAAGGAGTAACTGTCTTTTAATTTCATGGCTACAGTCACCATCAGCAGTGATTTTGGAGCCCCAAAAATAAAATCTGTCACTGTTTCCACTGTTTCTCCATCTGTTTGCCATGAAGTGATGGGACCAGATGCCATGATCTTACTTTTCTGAATGTTGTGCTTTAAGCCAACTTTTTCACTCTGCTCTTTCACTTTCATCAAGAGGCTCTTTAAGTCTTCTTCACTTTCTGTCATAACGGTGGTGTCATCTGCATATGTGAGGTTACTGATATTTCTCCTGGCAATCTTGATTCCAGCTTGTGCTTCTTCCAGCCCAGCATTTCTCATGATGTACTCTGCATATATGTTAAATAAGCAGGGTCACAATATATAGCCTTGATGTTTTCCTTTCCCGATTTGGAACCAGTTTGTTGTTCCGTGTCTGACTCTAACTGTTACTTCTTGACCTGCATACAGATTTCTCCAAAGGCAGGTAAGGTAGTCTGGTATTCCCATCTCTTTCAGAATTGTTCACAGTTTGTGGTGACCCACACGGTCAAAGGCTTTGGCATAGTCAATAAAGCAGAAATAAATTTTCTGGAACTCTCTTGTTTTTTTGATGATCCAGTGGATGTTGGCAATATGATCTCTGGTTCCTCTGCCTGTTCTAAATCCAGCTTGAACACCTGGAAGTTCATGGTTCACGTACTTTTGAAGCCTGGCTTGGAGAATTTTGAGCATTACTTTACTAGCATGTGAAATGAGTGCAATTGTGTGGTAGTTTGAGCATTTTTTGGCATTGTCTTTCTTTGGAATTGGAATGAAAACTGACCTTTTCCAGTCCTGTGGCCACTGCTGAGTTTTCCAAATTTGCTGGCATATTGAGTGCAGCACTTTCACAGCATCATCTTTTCAGATTTGAAATAGCTCAACTGGAATTCCATCACTTCCACTAGCGTTGTTCGTAGTGATACTTCCTAAGGCCCACTTGACTTCACATTCCAAGAAGTCTGGTTCTAGGTGAGTAACCACACCATTGTGATTATCTGGGGCGTGAAGATCTTTTTTGTACAGTTCTTCTGTGTATTCTTGTCACCTCTTCTTAATATCATCTGCTTCTGTTAGGTCCATACCATTTCTGTCCTTTATTGAGCCCATCTTTCCATGACATGCTCCTAGTTTCTATTCCCAAATCTGTTATATGTTCCACAAAGTAGGTCAGTCTGAATTTTGAGAATAAAAGTGACAGTTTTGTTTTTGCATTGTTACTTGCACTACTCTCTGAGGCAGGAGGCAGATGGCTCTGCTCAGGGTACAGTTATTGGAAATTCATTCCCTGTGGATCGAAACTCCAAGAATAGCAGGACAATTAATGGAGAAGGGTAGGCCCTGGCCAGTCCACAAATTTCTTTTCCTGAAGTTATGAGACCTCTCTCACTACACACATCCATAATAGGCTCCTTGTATGCCAAAGGGGGAGAAATGTCAAGGGACACCCTACCCAGATGCCTCTTCGTAAGATCCATCTTATCTAAGAGATGTGTGCACACACATGGAAGGGTCTAAGATATATCAAATATGGACTGTGAACCAGCAAATAATAATGATTGGCCAAAAGAAAACTGGAAGAAATGCCTCATATAAGTGATTTAAGGTACCGCACAGGTGCAGCTCAGGGACTCACCCTCTGATCCTGCCCATGTGACTATACATACATATTGTACACTTTTCCCTCTTAATAATTATTTTATCTGCTTCAGTACTTTCTGTCTTTGGGGAGATTCTTTTCTGCAAAGACAAAGGCCAGGGCCCTTGTCACTGACCACTGGTCTAGGGACTAGGATCTGGTGCTTTCACCACCACAGCCCAGCCTCAATCTCTGGTTGGGAACGTAAGCCCTGCTCCAAGCTGTTTCAGGCTGAGGCCACCCAAGATCATCTCTACTAACAAATGTGCTGAAGTTTTTGAAGCTCAAAATGGATTATTAAGGAAGATTCTAAGTCTGTACTTTCTAGATCACCTGGAATCTTATTTACAATCTTAGTTAATTAAAATAGTTTCTTATGGCCCTTCTGATCCCCTTTAGCACTTTAAAAATACTTCTAAGGATTTAAGGTAAGGTTTGGGAATTCCCTTCCATGTCCCTTTGTTAGTAACTTATTAAACCAGAGGTCTGCTCTGTTTACTAAAAGAAAGAAAGAAAACATCACTCAATCATGTCTGACTCTTTGCAACCCCATAGACTTCATCCCACTAGACTCTTCTGTCCATGGAATTCTCTAGGCAAGAATATTGGAGTCTAGGATATGGAAGCAACCTAGAAGTTCATTGGCAGATGAATGGATAAGGAAGTTGTGGTACATGTACACAATGAAATATTACTCAGCTATAAAAAAAGACACATTTGAGTCAGTTCTAATGAGGTGGACAAAACTGGAGCCTATTTTACAGACTGAAGTCAGAAAGAGAAATAGCAATATTATATTAGTAATAGTATATTACTATTAGCAATTACTAATTAGCAATAGTATATTAACGCATATTTATAGAATTTAAAGACAGTAACTATGATTCTACATGCCAAGCAGCAAAAGAGACACAGATGCAAAGAACAGACTTTTGGACTATGTGGGAAAAGGGAGGATGGGGTGATTTTGAGAGAATAGCATTGAAACATGTATATTACCATACGTAAAATAGATGACCAGTGCAAGTTCAATGCATGAAGCAGGGCACTCAAAGCTGGTGCTCTGTGACAACCCAGAGGGATGGGTGGGGAGGGAGGTGGGAAGTGTTTCAGGATGAGGAGACACATATATGGCAAAAACCACCACAATATTGTTTTAAAAAAATTATCCTATCCTGCAATTAAAATAAATTAATTAATTTAAAAAAATACTGGAGCTGATAGCCATTCCCTTTTCCAGAGGATCTTCCCAACCCAGGGATGGAACCTAGGTCTCCCAGAGTGCAGGTGGATTCTGTACCATCTGAGCCATCAGGGAAGCCCAAGTGTCTGTTTTTCAAATAACCTCAGAAAATATCTAAAAGCAGGATCATGTGTCTCACGTGTGGTATCTCTTCATCTTTGAGGGTTTCGTCCATTTTCTTCCATCTGAAGACGGTTCTTGGAAGGGTTCCTTGGCTCCTTCTTAGGAATTTTATCATTATTTAGGTGGGCTTACAGCCTTTGGAGAAGGGAACGGCGACCTGCTCCAGTGTTGTTGCCCAGAGAATCCCAGGGAGGGGAGCCTGGGGGTCTGCCGTCTATGAGATGCACAGAGTCGGCCAGGACTGAAGCGACTTAGCAGCAGCAGCAGCAGCAGTGCCTTGTTTGAACTGTGGTGTTGGAGAAGACTCTTGAGAGTCCCTTGGACTGCAAGGAGATCCAACCAGTCCATCCTAAAGGAGATCAGTCCTGGGTGTTCATTGGAAGGACTGATGCTGAAACTGAAACTCCAGTACTTTGGCCACATGATGTGAAGAGCTGACTCATTTCAAAAGACCCTGATGCTGGGAAAGACTGGGGCAGGAGGAGAAGGGGACGACAGAGGATGAGATGGTTGGATGGCATCACCGACTCAATGGACATGAGTTTGGGTAAACTCCGGGAGCTGGTGATGGACAGGGAAGCCTAGCGTGCTGCGGTTCATGAGGTTGCAAAGAGTCGGGTCAGACATGACTGAGCAACTGAACTGAACTGAGTGCCCTTTCAATATCTCAGGAATTAGGGAGAGTAAATCTCACCCCTAGACTGCACAGAAGCTTCTCTTGCCTTATTTCATTCCTGAATGACTTCTCATTAGGTAAAAGGAGCTCATAAACAAAATAGTTTTCACAACAATGGCTCAAAAAGAGTCACTACACTCATCGTGATTACATGACAGTACAGACCAAGCTGAGTCCAAATAAAACAAGCCCTGAAATGCATTGATCTGAAGAATTTCTTGCATTGACATTTAAAGTTACTTTCTCAGGACTAATCCATCGACCGAATGATAAAGTTCCAAATCAGCTTTAATGTTTTGTGAACAAAGTAAAAAATTTAATTTTCTTACTATAAAGAAATGAAACCAACTCAGAAATATCACAATCTATCCATTACAGCAACTCAGAATAATCTTTAAATGTACAGAAAATCATCCCAATAATTTATGAACCTTTGTCTCTAAATCAAAACAATATCAGCAGGATTTAAATATAATTTATACATTAAAATTGATTTTGTCTTGATTTTATCTTATTCTCTTCATTAAAATATGGTATTTTGGGGAGCATGTGTCAAAATATTTATTTAGCAGTGAACATTTTTCTTATATTGCCACTGTTTTAAGTGATAATGAACAAAGTGTACATGGACAGAATCAACTGTCCATGAATGGCTGAACAGAATCAGATGAACAAATGAATAAAATCAACTTAAACTGAACACCTATTTGTATTTGAATATTATTCCTCAGGTTAAATGATTGGTATGGCAGTTTAACTCACATATTTTAAAATATGGATTTTGATTGGTTGCTTTTTTCATTCTTAAGAGCTAACTTGTCTATTGGAGTCCTATGAAATGTGATACTTTATTCTGAATAACCTTTAAAGATGAGGCTTTGGATATCTGTTCTTCCTAAATAACCTTACAAATAATATCTGAAATATTGTGGGCACACAAGAGATATGAAGTAAATCTTGTGACTTATACAAGAAAAATTTCCAGAGTAACATTATTCCACATTGTTATGCCATTTTGGTAATAATTTTAATTAAGAGAAAAAAAAAAGAAATATTACTCTAAGTAAAAGTGCTAAACATGACATGGCTCTTACTCGGCTTGAACTTATGTAACTGAGAAGAGTTAGAGAACATACCAAGTATGTCCAAAGTTTATGTTTCTGGAAGCCGTGCAAAAGTTCAGGAAAGTGGCCTTAATTCCGTGCAATGATTCCTGAATTCCTGACTTGGAGTCTATTAGTCTACTATTAGTCTACTGACCTTGGTCCCACAAATTTCTATTATTTTTTCAGATATAACTTTCTGTTATCAAACTTGTATATCTGTCCATATTAAAAACATAACTGAGTGTTTTATAGGCTTCAAAAAATCTCTCATGACATATGCAGTGAAACTAAACAAGGACTTATATAAAATACATTTGCAATTTGAAGGCAAATCTTTATTTCTAAAAATATTTATTTCCTCATAAAAGATAATGAGAATTGCCATTTAACATTTCAAAGAGAGCTTTCAAAAGTATTTTTAGACTTTATTGAAATTTTAATCGAGCCTAAATAACCCAGCTTATTTACATGTAACCCAGACTTTTATATGATTTCACACACACACACACAAAATTGCATTACTGTATTCAGTTCTGTCAATTTAAGAATTGCTATATCAATATTTCTAGTTTAGAAATGTTTGAATATGGAGCTATAGAATACATTACTAAATAAATTTATTATGGCTAGTAAAATGTAGAGTATATTTTATTTTCTCAGAAGCTATTGCCCTTAAATATTAGAATAATCAGGTAGAATTCTTTAGAGAAGCATCTGTTATTTCCATCCTTAGAAATTATGGAAAAGAGAAGGAAGAAAAGGAAAGATAAAAGTTTTCTATGTAAAATGATTCCAGAAATAGCAATTGTATTACATATCCATATTCCAACTAAGACTTCCCAAAGCATTATGTTAAGAAGGAAGCTGAGGCCATAACTGGAGACAGTGGGAAGAAAACACCTTGATCTATTAACAGAGTCTGTCTTAGATGGAAGAGTGTGAAATGGAAGCATGCAGGGCAGGTATTTTCATCTCTAATTCAGACAACTATGCTGTAGGAAGAATAGGGATTAATATGTAAATATTCTACCCAGTTCTGAGTTTTGTGTGAAAAATCCAATTAATCTGACTGAGAATGTTGTTAACTCAAATACAAACCAAAGTGGCGGGGGGGGGCGGATGGAGAGAGAGAGAAATGTAACAAGCATCACAATTACTAAGATTCTAGCTTATGGTAAGAAGAAGTGCCCCTGCAATATGAAGTGATAGAATATATAGTACCATTGGCACTCAAACAGAATGCGGGAGATGGTAACTGAAAAAATTCAACTGCTTTAGAAGTTTGAAGAAAGAAAATGTCAGGAACTTGTTAATCACCATCAACTCAAGGAACACTGTGAAAATAAAATTTCTACAGTGATGGTGATGTTTAGTGAGATCCCTGTGTCTGGAAACCCACTCCAGTATTCTTGCCTGGAAAATCCCAAGGATGGAGGAGCCTGGTGGGCTACAGTTCATGGAGTCGCAAAGAGTTGGACATGACTGGGCAACTTCATTTTCACTTTCTATGTCACAGGCAGATTATGCTGGAAATCAGGCCTAGATATAAGGAAGAGAGAAATACAAAGGATATGGTATCATTTCTTCACCAGGTTTCCAGTTTTTAAGTCAATATCTTCATAGGAAAAAAGACCTTAAAATCTATGGTGAAGACTTTGGGTGGACAATCCTGAGAAACTCAAAACTGTACATTGTACTGAGCCCTTGACTTCATGGGTGTCACAAGCACCTACTCTACCAGAGGAAAACAGTTGCACTTGTTTGGAAATACTGCAAACCTCTCGCCTGTAGCAGATTCCTCACAAATTGCTGCTTGTCTTCCAAAATATTTCTTTCCATACCATTTATTGTCTGTATACTGTGAAACACAAGATGAGGGGCTTCCTGTCTGGCTTAGACTGCAAAGAATCTGCCTGCAGTGCAGAAGACCCGGGCTCGATCCTTGAGTCAGGAAGATCCCCTGGAGAAGGTAATGACAATCTACTCCAGTAATCTCGCCTGGAGAATTTCATGGCCAGAGGAGCCTGGTAGGCTACAGTCCATGGGGTTGCAAAGAGTCAGACACGACTGAGCGACTAACACTTTCACTTTCAAACAAGATGAGCATCGGCACAACCTTCTCATGAGGATATGGGTCCAAGTCTAGATGGGAATAGCAAACATCCCAGAGGAACAGTAGAACCCTGCTAACACATACACACAAAAACTTGAGGACATACATTTGACCAGAAGAGGAAGAACATAAGATTGCAAAGGAAAGAATTTAATAATTTGAGAACATTCAACCTTGACACAGGGTTTAATAATTTGGCAGGGACACCTGGAGCCAATTATAAAACCATGCTGGGATAATCCTTTTGAAGTTTGTACACAATGATACTCTATTGTAAATGAGGTAAAGTGCCTTGATAGAACATTGAAGAAGTCTGAGGGCTCAGAGGTGGGAAAAAATTAAGATGGATTTATTGTGTAAAACCAGAAGACATACCACCTCACCATCTACTTGCTTTCCTCAGGAGCATTTATAGAATGTTCTCTTTTAAGTCAGTAAGGGATGGTGGGGGTGGAGGGAGTAGAGGAGATGCACAGGAATCTTTATGAAACTCGGTAGTGGACTCCTGAGCAGGCTGGTATGAGCAGAAAGAACTGAGCATCACTTTCCTAGAATTCTGGGATAACAAAGGCCAGGTAGCAGTATTTAACCATCAAAGGCAAGGTAGATGTAAATTATATAATGGGCAGCAAGATCAGAGTAGCAATCAGGGTGCCTTGACCCTCAGAGATTTGTGAGATGATTAAGATCATACTGTTCTGAGCACAGATGATAGGGCTTATGTAACTTGCATAACAACAACAAAAAAGTGTGCTGCCAAGCGGAAGGTGATGTCAGTCACCAAAATGGAAAGTTACAGCTTTTTATCCAAGTTCCAGATGTATGACAATGCACGGATCCAAAATCCACTGATTGAAGGAAATGCTGAATCCCCTTGAGGAAGGAGGATACAGCAATACCACTGTTATAATATAAAATAAACATCCCCTTACTCTTTCTCCAAAGAGATCTCTGATCATTTCCCATTTACTGAGAAAAGGAGACTGTCTATACTTTGGAGGGCTGTTGGATTCAGAATCGAAGATGACACTAGTAACAAGGAATCCAAAATGCTACTTTGGATTTCTGCTTGAGTGGGAGAGATAGAAGAAGCCAGATGATAAATGGTGTCCTGGCCTGCCCAAGATCATCTCATACTAAGTATATATCTTCAAATTTACCTTAGTATCATTTGCCTGTTCTCAGAAGCCATATATCATAGCACCTGGCAGAAGTTTCCTTCACATTATTTCTCTGATTTGTGGAGTGCAAGACTAAGTAGAATCCCTAAAAACTGTGCCACCTCCCCTGGAGAGCAATATCATTAACATGAAGCAATATTGAACCCCAAATGGAATAGAAGGAATTAGTGCCACGCTCAAAGTTTTAATGAATGCAAGAGTAGAAGTACCTATCATATCCCCGTTTTATTTCTGTTGACCCCTGCAGCATCCAAACAGATTACAATGGATAGTGGTGGGCTTTCATAATTTAACTTAATGATAACCTCAAGCTCAGCTGCCAAGTCAGTTGTGATATCTGACAAAAAAGTGAACAACAGTTCTGGAACTTAGCATGCAGCTCTTCACGTGAGGAGTACATGCATCACAAACAGCTCAGTTTCTATAGGAAGGACAGAAGTATCCACTAGCGTTTCTAAGAAAAGTTAAACTCTCCTGTTCTGTCACAGTATAGAACACAAAGGACATAACTATTTTGATATTTTTTTCCTTAGTTGAGTAAAATAGTCTGGTCTCAACAGAAATATATCAAGTAAAATGTGATAACGTGTCAAAACATGAACTTTTTAATTGTAAGAGCTAAGACATAGATTACTATAGAAGTTTCACAGATTTTGACTAAAATGCACCATAGGAAATTACATTTAGCTTAATTTTATTTAATTCAAAGTCAAGGACTATACTGTAATTTCTCTCTCAGTGCTTCAGCATTCTTTACTATGTCCCTAATACACTAAGTTTACTGTGATATCTTTTGCATTCATTTATTGATAATGAGATGTGTTGAAAGGAGACACCACATTTGAACCCTGGGTCAGGAAGATCCCCTGGAGGGGGACATGGTAACCCACTCCAGTATTCCTGCCTGGAAAATCCCATGGACAACAGAGCTTGATGGACTACAGTCCCTGGGTTTGCAAAGAGTCAGACATGACTTAGCAACTAAACAACAACAAAAATGGTCTATTTTATTCTGTATTTTTAAAACTGTTCCGTACAAATAAAAGCTCTCCTGGATGCAAAAAAAAAAAAAAAAAAAAAAATGGTCTCCTTTATAGGAAAGTTGAATAATTGTGATCCTCTATTTTCTAGTAAAGTGAACTGATGCCATCACTTTATCATTGATTGTAATATTAACTATGAGTTTAAAGGTTTTCATTTATATGTTTTAATTTAATAATTTAAAACGTGAATGTTAGATTAACATTAGAATGAATATATGTCCTAGTTTGCTTAGACAGTCCTGATTTATGCCCATCTCCCCGGTGTTCCATGTGGCTAGTGCCTCTTTCACTTTAAATGTGTTCAAGTTTGGAAAATAAACTATCTTAGTTATAATAGTAAGGAAATCTAAGCTTCTTGGATACAAGAGCTGTGTATGAACTTTTGGAATAATAAATGAGAAACCTTTTCTAAGGATGCACCTGCTTCCTTTCTCTTATGTTTCTGCTTCAAAAATGCAGGTGTCCAAACCACTTTACGGTCACAAAAGGCTCAGCTCACTGGGAGGACAGGAGACAGTAAACCTCTGGGGAAAATGATACGGGGATGGGAACTGAAGAGCTCTGAGTGCGATTCCAAGAAGGAGGGGCAAATGTACTCCGCAGAAGCGAAACAGAGACAAAAATGTCAATGCATTAGAAAGGTAGGCAAAGTAAGTGCCACCAAGTAGAGAGGTGATAAACACACCATGTGATCCATTCCCTCCTTTTCTAGGAAATAATGGAAATCATTTTTACCTCCTAAAATCAGAGTCCAATTTCTTCTTGCAGAGGTATTTTGGTTACTGCATATGAGCGTGTATGTGCATACCAAGTTGCTTCAGTCATGTCTGACTTTTTGCGACCCTATGGACTGTAGCCCACCGGATTCCTCTGTCCATGGGATTCTCCAGGCAGGAATACTGGAGTGGGTTGCCATACCCTCTTCCAGAAGATCTTCCCAACCCAGGGACTGAACCCACATCTCTTACGTCTCCTACATTGGCAGCTGGGTTCTTTTTTTTTTTTTTTTTTCCATTTATTTTTATTAGTTGGAGGATAATTACTTTACAGTATTGTAGGGGTTTTTGTCATATATTGACATGAATTAGCCATGGATTTACATGTATTCCCTATCCCGATCCCCACTCCCACCTCCCTCCCCACCCCATCCCTCTGGGTCTTCCCAGTGTACCAGGCCCGAGCACTTGTCTCATGCATCCAACCTGGGCTGGTGATCTGTTTCACCCTAGATAATATACATGTTTCAATGCTGTTCTCTCGAAACATTCCACCCTCGCCTTCTCCCACAGAGTCCAAAAGTCTGTTCTGTACATCTGTGTCTCTTTTTCTGTTTTGCATATAGGGTTATCATTACCATTTTTCTAAATTCCATATATATGTGTTAGCATGCTGTAATGTTCTTTATCTTTCTGGCTTACTTCACTCTGTATAAGGGGCTCCAGTTTCATCCATCTCATTAGGACTGGTTCAAATGAATTCTTTTTAACGGCTGAGTAATATTCCATGGTGTATATGTACCACAGCTTCCTTATCCATTCATCTGCTGATGGGCATCTAGGTTGCTTCCATGTCCTGGCTATTATAAACAGTGCTGCGATGAACATTGGGGTGCACGTGTCTCTTTCAGATCTGGTTTCCTCAGTGTGTATGCCAGTAAGTGGGATTGCTGGGTCATATGGCAGTTCTATTTCCAGTTTTTTAAGAAATCTCCACACTGTTTTCCATAGTGGCTGTACTAGTTTGCATTCCCACCAACAGTGTAAGAGGGTTCCCTTTTCTCCACACCCTCTCCAGCATTTATTGCTTGTAGACTTTTGGATAGCAGCCATCCTGACTGGCGTGTAATGGTACCTCATTGTGGTTTTGATTTGCATTTCTCTGATAATGAGTGATGTTGAGCATCTTTTCATGTGTTTGTTAGCCATCTGTAAGTCTTCTTTGGAGAAATGTCTGTTTAGTTCTTTGGCCCATTTTTTGATTGGGTCATTTATTTTTCTGGAATTGAGCTGGTACATATACACCATGGAATATTACTCAGCCATTAAAAAGAATTCATTTGAATCAGTCCTAATGAGATGGATGAAACTGGAGCCCATTATACAGAGTGAAGTAAGCCAGAAAGATAAAGAACATTACAGCATACTAACAAATATATATGGAATCTAGAAAGATGGAAATGATAACCCTATATGCAAAACAGAAAAAGAGACACAGAAGTACAGAACAGACTTTTGGACTCTGTGGGAGAATGTGAGGGTGGGATATTTGAAAAGAACAGCATGTATACTATCTATGGTGAAACAGATCACCAGCCCAGGTGGGATGCATGAGACAAGTGCTCAGGCCTGGTGCACTGGGAAGACCCAGAGGAATCGGGTGGAGAGGGAGGTGGGAGGGGGGATGGGGATGGGGAATACGTGTAAATCTATGGCTGATTCATATCAATGTATGACAAAACCCACTGAAATGTTGTGAAGTAATTAGCCTCCAACTAATGAAAAATAAATAAATAAATTAATTAATTAAAAAAATAATAATAAATAAAATAACATATCACATAAATAATTACTGCATTCAGATTAACCTAACCTAGACATGAAAATGATACTTTTGTTTACTCACCATGTATCTTTACTGGAGAACATTTTATAACCATTGTAGAGAAAAACAGAAATTATCTTTGAGAAAAGTATTTGAATAATTCACACCTATAGCTGTAATATATTTCAATTGTTCAGTTGCTCAGTCATGTCTGACTCTTTGAGATTCCATGGACTGCAGCATGCCAGGCTTCCCTGTCCTTCACCATCTCCCAGAGCTTGCTCAAACTCATATCCATTGAGTTGGTGGTACCCTCCAACCATCTCGGCCTCTGTTGTGCCCTCCTCCTCCTGCCTTCAATCTTTCCCAGCATCAGGGTCTTTTCTTTTTTTTTTTTTTTTCATTTATTTTTATTAGTTGGAGGCTAACTTTACAATATTGTAGTGGTTTTTGTCATACATTGACATGAATCAGCCATGGATTTACATGTATTCCCCATCCTGATCCCCCCTCCCACCTCCCTCTCTACCCGATCCCTCTGGGTCTTCCATATATATGGAATTTAGAAAGATGGTAATGATAACCCTATATGCAAAACAGAAAAAGAGACACAGATGTACAGAACAGACTTTTGGACTCTGTGGGAGAAGGCGAGGGTGGGATGTTTTGAGAGAACAGCATCGAAACATGTATATTATCTAGGGTGAAACAGATCACCAGCCTAGGTTGGATGCATCAGGGTCTTTTCAAATGAGGTTGGCTTTTCACATCAGGTGGCCAAAGTATTGGAGCTTCAGCTTCAGCATCAGTCCTTCCAATGAATATTCAGGGTTGATTTCCTAGGATTGACTGGTTTGATCTCTTGCAATCCAAGGGACTCTCAAAGTCTTCTCCAACACCACAGTTTGAAAGCATCAATTCTTTGGTGCTCAGCCTTCTTTATGGCCCAACACTCACATCTATACATGACTACTGGAAAAACAATAGGTTTGACTAGATGAACCTTTGTTGGCAAAGTAATGTCTCTGCTTTTTATATACTGTCTAAATTTGTCATAGCTTTTCTTCCAAGGAGCAAGCATCTTCTATGTCTCTGTGGTGTCATGCTTATATCATTTCACCTAGTTCCCACCATTGTATATAAATACAAATTTATATATTTCAATATGAATATATTACTATGAATCTGAAAGATTCCCAAGCATTTTATTTATTTATCACTATTTCAAGTAAAATATATACATATATGCATTTTATAGCAGATCTGGTTACAAAAACATCTCTATTTTGAAAATGAGCAAAATATACCCTATAAATAATATTCTGATGATTATATATGTGTTCCCTGGGTTGTCTCCATATGTGTCAGCAGAGAGATGAGACTATGCAGAGTGTATTTTTCTGCCTTGTCTCAATATTAAGCCTAATTTTGGAAATTATTTTTGTCCTTTTTCCTTCAAACTTATTTCTTCATACATTTGGAAAGAAAATTAATATATGAGAGCATTCTATGAGAAATAACATGGATATTAGTCATCTACCACTCCTAGCTCAGATATATTAATATTCAGATGAAGAAATCCATTTGCGAAATATCTGGTCAAAAAATATCATGATTTGTGTTCATCATTCTCCTGTAAAGTCTATAGTATTATGTTACTTTTGTTTTCCATAGAATGTATGTGTGTTAGGAAGTCAATTTATTTTTAGAAAATTAAAAACTTAAATACAGGGCAAGATTTTATTCATGATAGAGTTCACAACATAGTATCAAACTGTGATGTCATGCTTACATCATTTCACTTAGTCCCCACCACAATAGTAATTACTATTATTTTACCAATAATTGCAAATGGGAAGATTGAGATTTCAAAAGACTAAATATATCACCTGAAGTCACATATTTAGGGTATGGCAAAACTGGAATTCAAACTAGTACTTACTTTTATATTGGTATGTGACTTTTCTTTTTTCTCTCTGTGGAGGAGGAGTGATTTTGGGAAACCAGAAAGAACTTAAATGATGATAAGGGACCGATTAAATAAATTACTGTATGCTATTAATAAAATTAAGGGCTATAGAGATGTTAAAATGAAAGACTGGCCAAAAAATTAAATAGGAAAATAATACTATATGCTGATAGCATCAATTATTTCCAGAAAGAGTTTTGAGTCTGAAACTCAAATGACAGATTGAAACTGGAAATGACAGTCAAAGGGAAATTTATGTGTGTGTGTATTTTTATATAGGCATTATTCTTATATTTATATGTATTCTTATGATACACAAATTTTTATAATATGTGTCATTTTTATGTCTTAGTATTAAAAAGAAAACTACTAAGGGAAAGAAAAATCCTACACATTCAAAATTGTTGGCTCCACAACTTCTCCTTATTCTGTTAAAACACAGTAAAGGCTGTTCTCCCTCTTAATGAGTTATAAACAGTTCATACAGGGAAAGAAAAATGGTTCTGCTAATTTAGCTTGACAACTGGCTCTAAGTATGACAGCACTCAGGCTGGCCAGTCAGCTTTCCTGACAACACATTAGCAAATGGAAATTGGTTCTCTGCAGTATAGGTGACTCATTCCTTCAGCTTAGTCATAGTGGCAGTTGTGATTGAACTACCCCAATAAAAGGAGCATATGTTTTCTTCTCACTTGATGTTGGTGACTCCAAATAATTAAAAGCTATAAAACTAAAAATTGATCATTATGATTTCTATGATATTCTTGTCTATTTCTTGTTAGTTTATATAGTTATGATAAATAACCTCATTTCCAGTGAGAAAGATTTAAACTACATAGGTTATTTGCCTCACTTTCGACTCTACTACACAGTTAAATTACTGGAAGCAGACTACACTTCATCCTGTTTCCAATTCTAAGTAATTGCTCAGTGCTGTGACATAGTAATTGTGTCAGCAAGTCAAGTTGCTTTGAAGTTGATCACATATTTGGTTCAGAGAAGGTCAGTTCAGGCACAGTTGAAGAAATCTTTCTAGGCACAGAAAAGACAAAGTAACAAATTATTTCAGAGAAAGGACTTAAATCAAATGTGAATAAAAAAAAAAAAATATATATATATATAGCTCTTAGGTAATTGCATAGAATTGCTAGTGATTTTCTAAAATGACCTTGTTCTAATTACAGAAAGGCAAGGTAAAACATGTAGGTAGAATTTAGATCTAAGACATTAGTATTTAAAATAGCATCTTACAAATTGCATTGTACTAAGTGTGACCAAACCAGGAATTAGGCTTCCTGCTGGTTACCTACCCATATTACATCCAGTTATAAACCATCTTACTTCAAGTTCCTGGAAAGAGGGCAGGCACAATGCCCCAGAAATGCTCTCTGACCAAAGAAGACGCTGGGCTACTTAGAAACATAAAGAACTCCTTTCCTTATTAAATCTTTCGAGTGTGCAGTTCTGAGAAGGTTTTCTTTTTCTACCCCTTCACACCAGTGCAGCAGTGAATCAAGTATACATCACACTACTAGAGAGAGTAAAAGAGAGTGCAGGGCAATAGAGACTTCTAAAATTTTACTATTTCTCTGACCATTTTAGTTAGGAATTTCGACTCATTTTATGAGAAACATGAGCATTTTGTTTTTATAGAAACTGCTACCAAAAGTTCTCTGTTTAATCAGACATCTGGTTCTTTTAATAATCTTGTCCAATCTAAAAACTTTGGAGCTTCCCAGGTGGTACAGCTGGTAAAGAATCTGCCTGCCAGTTTAGGAGACACATGAGATGCAGGTTCAATCCCTGGGTCGGGAAGATCCCCTGGAGGAGGAAATGGCAACTCACTCCAGTATCCTTGCCTGGAAATCCCATGGACAGAGGAGCCTGACAGGTTACAGTCCATGGGGTCGCAGAGTCAGACACGACTGAACATTCACACACACGTTCTCAAAACTACACAGTGATATTTTGTAGAAGAACAGCCTCATTTTAGTTAAATGTTAGTCCTGTTCATTTTAAAGTGCGATCTGACTTCAGTTACTCTCTTGTACTACTCAGAGAAAGCTGGACGGGTTAATGGTACATAAGAGGCAAGCAGAGCTGGAGTCTGCTCTCTGGTTATTTAGTCTGCTCTTCCTGTCTCCCTGTACTTGTCCCCAGGTGTTGGAGGAGAAAGGAAGGAAAAGGAAGACCGGTTTGATTTCCATCCTGGCCTGCTGTAGGTTTAAACCTCTCCTGTTGTTTACAATGGCTGCTGACCTAACTTGTCTGCAGGCTCAATGTAAGCAAATAGATACTCACCTGAATAGGAGAAGACAAAGAGCTGTGATCCTTCACTAGCCATTGTGAAATCTGGTGATTCACATTTATCGGGCAACTCCTAGCTTTGAGCTCTTGGAAGATAACATTTTTATGAACAATAAATGTTCCAATAAAGTCAACTGATTTTCTTCTCAGATCTCTTCAAGGCAAAGGCCATCAAAGCAGCCCTGCATGTTCGCCTTGCCTTTCACAGCTTTTGACAAAATCATCAAGCACATTCTTCTGTTTTATTTTCAAATTAAATATGCTATGATTTAATTTTCTCCTTTGTTTAGTTTATATCCTTTCATATATTTTTCTATATATAGAAGTACATAAGTATGCATATATTTTAATCATAAAATGCTATTGAACTACAATACTGTTTCTTAGTCCCTTTTTGCATTTAACCGTACTTACTATGTGCCCAATCCTAAGTATTTGGCATGAAGTGACTCATGTAATCTTGCCATCCTCTTCATTACACGTAATTTTACATAAAGTTTATGTCTTCGTTTTTCATATTAATGTCTAGAGGTCTCAACATTTATTTAGTCACTTATTGATGGACGTGTGTTTGTTTCTGTATTTTCTATGATAAATGTAGCAAAATGACCACAGATTGACCTTAGGTGACCTTAGATGGTCTAAGGTCTAGGTGACCTTAGATCTTGTAGCATGTTGCACTTAACTTATTGGAACCAGAGAATCAGACCATTCTGCCTGGTGAGTGGAGGGGCTGCTCCAGTAGTGACTGGATGTCTTCAGGTAATTTCCTGAGGCAGGAAGTGAAGAATGAGGAGATTCCTTAGATGAGGGCGGTGGAAGAACTTCCTCACTGGAGCTGGTGGTTGGGTTGGTGGGCTTGACTTTGCCATAGAAATGGCTTGGGGGCAATTCTAGATGTGGCTGGGGGCAGTAAACTGCACCTCGTTGAATGGAAGCAGATGCTTCCCAGTGAGGGACTGTGCTGGGGCTGGGTCTATGCAGTGGACATTACTGACACAGTTTTTTTACAAGAAGATTTGGGAACATGTAAATAAAAATGTCAAGTCTTTGAGTATAAAATTCTGAGTCATATTTAGACCAAGAAATAACTTTCTGATAGTTAAGGTTTTGCTGAAAATGAAAGTCAGGGCATAATGATTAATGTCACCACTCAATGAGCATGTGGGATGATGGATTCCCTGAACACTCAGACATTGTTCCCTTCACATTCAAGGTTGATACCCTGAGCATAAGCAATACTAGAGGGATGTAATAAAATCATTTTAGACCTTGATTTGCTTCAAGGGTAATTTAGAAAACACTATAATCAAATCTGCTCTGTTTCATGAGAAGTAAAATATTAAAGTTGCCATTAATATTTAAGTCATGGTTGTAAAAACAAACTTTAAATATAAATGAGATAAGTGGATTTTCTTAATATATCACTTTACTCATTTTAGTTAAATGTGTCAATTTCTCATTGTATAAAAAAGTAAACTTTAAAAGTATGTTTTTGTTGTATATTACTGCAGTAATATGACCTCCTTGATGAGAGGGACAGTGTATATTTCATCATTGTATTTCCCTAGATGAGCACAGTTCTTAGTCTAAAGTAGTCATGTGGTAATCGCTGAATTCAAATTTTTTTAGATTCAGATGTAATTAATGGTAATAAATGTCTTGAGCATGAGAGTAAAACTCATGGCACAGCAAAATATTTATTCCTAATGTTAGATTTAAATATTTTTGTAATTACTAAGCTGAAGTTGATTATAACTTTAAGATAGCAGTACTAACCTCAGCAACTGTATGGATAAGAAAGTTAACCTGAGTTCCCTTTTAATATCAACTCTATGTCAGCAAGTGAACTGAGCATTTTATTTAATTATCTCCTTTATCCTTCAATTACATATATAAAGTAGGAACTATTTGTCCTATTTTTTCCCTACATATGACAAGAGTAAGTAGCACAGAATCGCAAAGCTAGGTCTGAGTAATACAGCTGGAAATTAAATCCAAGCATCTCTAGTTACGAAACCTCTCATTTTGACCACTAAACTTCATTGCCTGAATAATGCTTACACTATGATCCAGTTTAACAATTCAGAAGATTAAATATGCAATTTTAGAATAGAATCACAACTTAAAATTATATTCAGTTATATGATCAATATTTGAAGATTTAAGAAACAATAATTAGTACTCCAATATCACAGAAGTATTAAAAGAATAAGAAGAAATTAGAAACATATCATCTTGTCTAGTTTGGATCATTTTGTTAAAAAAAATTTGCATTTTAGTAGCTAGATTTTACATAAAGAAACATATTATTTTCATTTCACACATAATATCAAGTATCTATATTCTTTAGTTTCATAATGATTTTTAAAATTAACTCTAGAGATCAAAGCTGTCCATAACTACCATTCACTTTATATTTTCAAGTGGAAACAATTTGGAAAATTTTGACTGAGGTAGAGACCCACAATCCCTACTCCCAGTCATAGATTACAAAATGTTTATGATAATTAAATCTCCCAAGAAAGCTAGTTAGAAAGTAATTTCAAATCCTAACTTTTATTTAGTATTACTATATAAATTTATGCTACATGCCATGAATCAAGCTAGTTTATTCATAGATGACTTTATGTAAATGTGTAGCAAAAAAGGTTCATGTCAATCACACTCCCAAACTACAGTCTTATTCTCCATCTAGCATAACTTACTTCAAGTCATGGATTCACCCTATTGTTTAATTCTGAGAAAATGTAGTTTAATTTAAGAATTTCTTTAAAGAGAATCCAGTTGTGAGCCTTTAAATAAAAGTGAGTTAAATTCAGAACATGCATTCCCAATAGAGAAACTTCATATATATGTTGCACTGTAGTGTCTAACTCTGTGTTTTGTCTGAAAGTTCTCTTTTTACGCTTCTTATGATTAAAATTAAAAAATGATAAATTTTATCACTTAAGAGAATGTTATATTAGTTTTCAAGTTTTTGAATATATTTCAGATATTTTTATTCTAAACATTGATACAAAATCAGGTTTTAATAGTAAATATTGCATTGGTTTATTTTGACAATCCTTTTTTCATATGCTAGATAGACTTCTCATAACAGAGAAAATTAAAAGCTAATATTGTTATATTTTGATATGTTGTGTTATGCTATGTTATACTATTTTATATTGTATTATGTTATGCTAAATAAATAAATTCACATATTTTATTAAAATTAGATAATGTGCCAAAAATAATTTTATAGAATACGAATACTCATTTTAAAATTTATAATTTTAAGTTAAATATAATTATATATTTGTTATGACTAAGTATTTTTATTGTTATTATTAGTCTGATTTCACAGGCAGAGCATCTGTTTCTAAATTTATTTTAATTTCCTGCATTAATGTCAAGCTTTTCTCAACTACCTCTTGGACCCAAGTTTGGCATAGAAAATTATATGAGTCATTATCTCAGCAATCATGGTTTATCTTTTATTTTTTTTTAATAATAACAACTTTATACTCTTAGAACTAGCTACATAGTTTCACCATTTCTTTACTTGAAGGGATATATACTAAGAAGAATCTTTTACCTTAATAGCTGTCTTTTCTTTTTACTAGCAATGCAAAAATCTCAATAGCATACATATTATAAATATAAATACACACACATTTTTTTTCCTCTTAAAATGGGCCTAGATTCAACAAAGACTACTTCAGTGAAGTAGACAAAGTGATAAAAGATAAACTTTCAATAAAAACTTTAAAGAGTGCCAGAAAGGTAAATAAGATGTAAAACGAACTGTCCATTGCATTTAGTGACAAAAATACTTAAGTCTATTTTAGTGCAGTGGTCAAAGCTAAACCTGGTGGCAATACCGTATGAAATGAGTTGTAATAAAAGTAAATATAATAAAGGCACATACATTTTTCAAAAGTCAAAAAATTGATGTTAATAGGAAGAATGCAGACAGATCCATATCTGGAAAAAAGTGGGAAAGAATCAGAACAGAGGTGGGGATACAGGCAAGGGTAGAAATGATTGAGGAAGTGAAAGGCAGATGGGGAAGGGGACCAGAGCACAAGTGGAGGTTTAGGTCCCCTGTACTAAAAAGAAGGAAGAATGGACGGGTGCATGTGCAACTGTGCAAGTGGGTTTTGTGAAAAAGGAAACTGAGAGTCATCTTAAAGTCTTTTTTTTTCTTCTACAAAGTAAGAGGCAAGAGTTTTCGCTGACTAATGGGAAAGGTGGGAGGGTCAGAGGCCTAAGGATTATTGAGAATGATTGAAATAAACTCCATGAAGACTAGGAAAGTGCTAAGAAGATATTGTAAAATTCTCAGTCAGAGAATTGGAGAAGTCAGACCAGATTATTGATCATAAATCTATAGTGGTGGCATTGTCCAGGGTCATCTGATTTGCAACATCTTTGCTTTATTATCTGGAGGTGGGGCCTGAGGAGCTGGAGAGTTGGATTCCAAAGCATTGTGGTTGAGTGATGAATTTAGAGAGGAAAGGGCGTAAGCAGAGGCTGATTTAAAACTACTGAAGGCTAACCTGTAGGCCCCCTCCTTACAGAGGTCATTTCCAATTCCCTCAAGGGACCTTGGTAATTTTGTACTATTTACAATCTTATACTATTTTTCTTTTTTAAAAAAGCCCTGCAAATAGTTCACAAGCATGAAACCCCCAAATCTGAATGCAGCCACAGGGGATGGAAATAATAGGAATGCCAGTAGGAGACTAAAAAGTAAAGGACTCTATGAATTGAATATTCTAATGTTAACAAAGGTGAAGATAGCGGAACTGAAAGCACAGGAGTGCTAGGGGAATAGAAATTTGTTTTGGGGACGTGGAATAAATTAAATAGTAATTTCACAGATGAAACATTTAAGACAAACCGGATTTGTTCTCCCTGTCCTATTACCCTTGGATTTTTCAAAGTATATTAAAATAAATATGCATAAAGAATCTATTTTTGTAATTTACTGAATAAATAAAGTCACACAGTTGTGTCCAAGTCTTTGTGATCCCATGGACTGTAGCTTGACAGGCTTCTCTGTCCATGGAATTCTCCAGGCAAGTATATTGGAGTGGGTTACCATTTCCTTCCCCAGGGGATCTTCCCAACCTGGGGATCAAACCCAGGTCTCCTGCATTGCAGGCAGATTTGTTACCAACTGAGCCACTAAGGAATAAATAAATACTTTACAGAGAACACTCAGGGATATCTATATGAAAACCCAGTTGAGAAATTCCTTTATTTACTTAGTAGTGAAAAGAGTGATATAACTATTATATTTCTCTTTTTGGACCTAAAGTTTAAATCTCAACACAAAGCCCAATCAGAGTAATAATCTTAAAATCTAAACACACCTTCATATTTCTCCAGTTCTTTATTTCTTAGTCTTTGTGATTACTTCTGTGAAAGAGGACTTACATCATCATTAGATTAAAATAAATTGTAAAGGAACATAGTTAATTATCAACAAGAACTGGTTACTGATAGGGCCCATGTGGGGTCTCATTGATAAGATGGGTCATTATGTCACAGGTGGGGCATAGGATGACCCACCACTTCTGATGTTCATCTACAACAACAGGCTCCTTTCTGTTTTTCCAGACAAAACTCTATGAACAATTCTTACCCCCAACTAGAAACTATACGGCCGCACCTCTGTAATCACACCACATCCCTCCTTCCCTTCAGACCGATCTGCCCATCATGTCTCAGGAACTGCAGGACATTCCCCTACTTTCTCAGGGAGACTCCCTTCTGCATATGGTGTAAATACTCCTCCTGTAGGGGCTACTCTGGTGAGTTCACTGTCAGTTTCAGGGATTACTAACAAGTTCCCAGAAAGACTCCGATTTGCTCTCAACTTCAGCTCTTGTCCTCTTACCCCTGGAATATTTTTCTTGTGTGGAACCATGACTTGTTCTTGTCTTCCCACTAACAGGACAGGAGCATGCAACCTGGAATATCTGACCCCAGATATTTCTATTGCTCCTATCAGACCCTTCCTATCCACCAACTCATAACCAACCCAGACGGCAACTGGGGTTGGGACAGGGACCTCAGGACTCACAACCTCTTTAAGTTACTTTCAAAGCCTATCAAAGACCTCACTGACAGCTTAGAAGAAATAGCTAACAGCCTTATCACCACCCAAAATCAGCTAGATTCCCTGGCAGCCGTGGTCCTCCAAAACAGAAGAGGATTAGACCTCCTCACAGCAGAAAAGGGAGGCCTATGCCTATTCTTGGAGGAAGCCTACTGTTTCTATGCCACTAAATCAGGCGTTGTAAAGGATACAGCAAGAAATCTGACAGACAGGGCCTGGAGAATACGTCAGCACCTCAGTAATTCATGGGAAAACAGGTTAAGCAATTGGAACTGAATGCCCTGGCTCCTACCTTTTCTAGGTCCCCTCCTCCTTACCCTTATTCTAACTTTTGGCCCATGTTTGATGCATCTTTTTTTTTTTTCAAAATTTCTTCAGGACCGCTTACAAGCCTTCACCAACCGAACTATCCACGAGCTATTTCTAACTCACTCAGATTATCAAAAACTTCAACCCCACACAAATCCCCTTGACCCACATTCCAGCCTTTTCTTATCTCACCCCCATGACACACCTGTCCCCAAGGAAGCAGTTACAGAAGATTGACCTTCGGCCCTTATCCTAAATCAGAAAGGCTGGGATGATAGGGCCCACGTGGGGTCTCATTGATAAGATGGTTCATTATGTAGACCTCACAAAGAATAAAGTCACAGTGATCTGTGAGACTGACAAAACTGCCCGAATGGCATGATGTTTCCTCACTGGCGCCTGTATTCTCAAAACTGCAAGACTCCCAGATTCCAGACCTCCGGCTATG
This sequence comes from Cervus canadensis, assembly GCF_019320065.1. NCBI lineage: Eukaryota > Metazoa > Chordata > Mammalia > Artiodactyla > Cervidae > Cervus > Cervus canadensis. The sequence goes on from NC_057400.1 coordinate 65,983,298, forward strand.
TGACCATCCCTTCAGAGAATTTCTCTTTGGTGGGGAAGAAAGACCCGGTCAGAAAGGGAGGACGCTGGTTCTCTTTAAGCTCCAGTCACTCTCTCTTTTCCCTCTAATAAATTTCCCTTTTCTTGCCTGACTGCCCAACTCACTCTCTTTTTCTCTGCACTTGCATTACAGTTACAGCCTTATTATTCCTAGAAATGAATGGTACTGTTTCTACAATTTAGGTTGAATTTTACAAAACCAAATAATGACCTCAATAAATGTAAATATTTTTACAGTTAAACATAAGTAGATTGTTTTATAGTATCTTAAGAAAATACATCCCTGTTAGAAACACTGCTTAACTAATACTTGTGCATTTATAATATGTGGAGTGCCCCCACTGTTTTGAATTCTTGGCTGACAAATCAAGTTATTATTCTTAGTAAGGTGAGAAGCATATTGCAGTTAAGTCATTCCTTCATAGATTAACATTAACAAGAAGCTCTGGCAGGAAGAAGGAGATTGGAACATTAATTAAGGAAATCCATTGCTCATTTTTCATCTACCCGCCTTTCTGAGAATCAATTTAACTAATTAATTTATCAACTAGTGACATACATTTAATCTTTCACTCAAAACTTTAACTAATGGTTTCTTTAATCCCTTCCTTCCTCCCTCCTTTTCCTCCTTCCTCTTTCTTTTTCTTTTATCAACTTCAGAATATAAATGAAATAAATAGAATACTTTGAAAATTCTGTTATGTCTGTTTTAAATAGCACATATAACAAAAATCTCAGGAAAATTTTGCCTAGAAAACAAATTCTGTCAGATACCATTAAATATGAATACTCAGTATATAAAGTTTTATTATAAAAACTGATTAAGATCAGTGTTCAAGAGTAAAAATTCATCCTTTTTCCCCCAAAATAGTTTCTATCAGAAATATATTTTCCTCTGAATGAATACTGCTGCTGCTGCTAAGTCACTTTAGTCGTGTCCGACTCTGTGCGATCCCATAGACGGCAGCCCACCAGGCTCCCCGTCCCTGGGAGTCTCCAGGCAAGAATCCTGGAGGAGGGTGCATTTCCTTCTCCAATGCTTGAAAATGAAAAGTGAAAGTGAAGTAGCTCAGTCGTGTCTGATTCTTCGCGACCGCATGAACTGCAGCCTACCAGGCTCCTCTGTCCATGGGACTTTCCAGGCAAGAGTACTGGAGTGGGGTGTCATTGCCTTCTCCCTTGAATGAATACTACACAAACACAATTATTTTCTATATTAAGTTCTGGCAGATTTAAAGTCATTTTTGTCTAACTAGTGTTCTATGAATTTCCTTTAGTCGTCTGCCTGTTGAATTCAAAGAAATCTTTCTTAAACTCAAAATTAGCAATTTAGATATACAATCTATTCTCATTCACAAATTCCATATTTCTGAATTTACTTTCTCATTAAAATTTGTTTATAATACCAAAATCATATTAGCAGTGTTTTCACAGTCAAGTACATATGCAGAGCATAAACATGTATGTTCCCAGTCGAGGTCAAGCAAAACAGTCTGTTTTCAGCAAACAAGTGCAGTCTATTTAGTGCCATGGTTTGCACATTGTTGTGCTTTTTGTTAGTGATTTCACTACTTAAAGTGCTCCTCAAGCATAGTGCTGAAGTGATGTCCAGGGTTTCTAAATACAAGAAGGCTCTGATGTGCCTTACAGAGGAAATATATGTGTGAGCTAAACTTTGTTCAGGCATGGGCTTATAGTGTTGCTGGTCATGAGTTCAATGTTAATGGATCAATAAGACATAGAATAAGGTGTCTTCAAATAGAAGCACATTTAAACAAGGTAATGAATTGATTGACTGATGAAAGTTATTGTGACCAGAGTCTTACAGGAACATAACTCTAGGAGCGAAGGTTCAGTGTTCATTAATTTTAGGTTCACAGCAACTTTACAGAGCATAACTGCTGTGGGGAGTAAGAATGGACTATACAAAGAAATGAACCAAATCCTGCTGAATAAGTAAATTGTACATCTCAATTTTTATATCATTTCTTGTCAATCAACATGAATTTAAATTTAAAAAATTTAAAACTTGATTTTCATTCCTTATGCAAAAGGTCATTGTCAAGAATTCTACTGGTATATCCTAGTATGCTCTTTCAGTAACACCTTTCAAATCATGTTTTTTCTCATTCTAAAAATGTTTCATGACCTTCCGTGTCTTAAAAGATGAAGTAGCAATTTCTTGGTGTGATATAAAAAACTTAATCACAGCCTAATTCCTTTGTAACTCCAAGCACTTCTCCTGCCCTGTCTCTCTTTTACAGCCTCCACACACTCTGAATTTCATGAAGCAATGTCAAATTCCCCAGCTGTCCCCACTGCCTATAAATGTCCTACCTGTTGTCCTACCTACTTGTCTTTTTTTTTTTCCCCTACTTGTCTTTTTGCTGAACTACTAAAACTCATCAAAATTCCAACTCCATTTCCTGTTATTTCCTCTGGGACAACTTCCTTGACTTGTAGAGGTTATCACTTCCTCTTTTGTACTTTCCCAGTATTTTGTAATTTGGTCCTTGTCTTTCTCATTGCATTGGAAGCTGCTACCTTATGGTGGAGTCACATGTTAGACATATGTATCTCTAGGTGATGCATTTATAACACAATAGAAGAGTGAAATTCAAATGCATTCTCAAATTTAATCCTCACAAAATGACAGTGACAAAAATTTATGCATATATTAAGATTCCAACATCTTAACGTTCAACAGAATGGAGTAAACATTACTCAGGTACTGGTCACTCAGTAGGTGACCCATTTCCTAAAGCTCTTTGCTGTGTTTGTGGAGAACTGTTCTCCTGCACAAAGAGGTGGACATGACTTAGCAACCGAATAACAACCATTTCTCCTGCCACAGGGTGTGGGATGGGGCAAGAGGGGCATTGCCACCGAGCATCTCCTACTATAGACATCAGTTGGGAATGAAATTTGAAATCAGTCTCACAAGACAAGGACATCAGGACAGAATCAAATAACTACAGAAACACCAGTATCAGCATTGGAGTAGCATTAGCAGGAATGGTAGGGAGCCTATGTTGTGTTAGTCTTGGGTAGTCAAGATTACTCTGCAGCATTTGATATACATCTGAAAGGATAATTGAGAAGCTGGTAATTGTAAAGTGATTGTATTCATGACTATCGCTTGATGGTAGAAACCCTTGCAAAATATATAACCTCAGCCATTTATAAATAATACAAGCTAAAAATGTAAAATGAAGAATGCTGAAAGAGATAATAGATTATAGTCTAAGCCATTCTTGGGAAATCTAAAACAACATGAATTCTATGGGAGTAGTATAATTTGTTTAAGGTCATGTGGCCACTGAAAAGCTAGGCTAAAAGCCAGGTCTTTGAGGTATAATTTGGTAATATACTTTATAATGCCATGATTCTTCCCAAGTAATTTTTTACCCATTTTTATTTTCAACTTATTTGAGAATCTTCAGTTTCTTGTAAAAAGAATCCTTTATTATATGTCATAATTTTTTAGAATAAAATAGAAAAGATAACAAGGGTTTCAAATATGTCACATATGAATATAATCATAAGATAATCAGATTCTATTTTTAATTTTTATATAAGAAGGATAAAATTTTAGAATAATACACATCCATATTAAAATTGGGCCTCAACTATCTGTATATTGAAAACTTTAGTTAAATATTATACTGCATATTGTTTTTGTATATTAACCAATCTATGGATTTTTTTTCTCCAAATATTTCTATTCATTTCATGTACATGTGGTGTTTTTAAGAGAAACATCTGGTCAGCTTATAACAATGGCATCAGATCAATTTGATAACAGCTCCAAGTAAAACTTGATTCATGACATTAATTTGGGGTCAGCATTCTCAAACTAGTTATGAAAGTTTAAAATTCACAAGACACTTGAATTTACATACCTTATTTTTTTTTTTTTAGCTCAGTCTGAATTTAGTGTCAGCATTGTCCCCAAATCTATATACTATCTTATACTCTGGATCCATTATTATTATTATTATTTTGACAGAACCTTTTTTCTCCACCCCAAAGCACTGGAATGAAGGGACATTAAAATTCCTGGATTGTTAGAGTCATTACAAACCTCTCTGATTCCTAATGTATGCAGGGCCACTCCACCAGAAGCTCAGTTCTCTCAGACAGATACAGCATGGCTTACCGAATTGCCTTTTTATGAAATATTTCTTTCCAGAGTTTGCGTGTGTTTGTGCTATGTCACTCAGTCATATCCAACTCTTTGCAGCCCCACAGACTGTAGCCTGCCAGGCTCCTCTGTCCGTGGAATTTTCCAAGCAAGAATATTGGAGTGGGTTGCCACTTCCTCCTCCAGGGGTTCTTCCCAACTCAGAGATCAAACCCACATCTCCTGCTTCTCCTTCATTGGCAGGCAGATTCTTTACCATTGTGCTACCTAGGAAGCCAAGATGTGGTATATGCACACAATACACTACTACTTAGCCATAAAAGGAGTGGAATTTTGCCATTTGCAATATGGATGGACCTGGAGGGTATTATGCTTGCTGAAATGTCAGACAGAGAAAGACAAATTCTGTATATTTTCACTTACTTGTGGAATATAAAAAATAAAACAAACAAATATAACAAAATTAAAAAGAGAAAATGCATGTTAGTCATCCATTCAAAAACTAAGTTAAATTATATTCTTTAATAACCTGTCATTCATTTCTTAAAATTATTTATCTGAAAAAAAAATTATACTGAATCCAGCTTAGAGAGATTTATTAAAAAGATTAATTTTAAATGATGAGTTTGTGATTCGCTTATCTTACTCCTATTGTGGTAAAATTATTTATTTTTTCCTTTATATGATGGCAAAGTTTTAGTTTCTTTATCAAAATAAGCGGAAAATCTGTCTTGTCTCTACATTTGCCAAAGATATAAAATACCTAACTGTTATTATTTCACCAAAATGAAAATAAATAGACAAAATCCTAAAACTAAAAAAACTGAGCATGAGTTGTTGAAAAGGCTTTAAAAGGTAAGACTAGGCCTTTTTCTGGGATTACTAGACAACATATTATAATGCTTTTTGATGAAAACAAAATCACATATTGCAGCCGTATACTAAGCTGTAACACTAGTCTTTAGACATGCTTTAGTCAAGTCTTATAGTCTTGAAGCCAAATTAAATTGATGCAATGCCTTGAAGTTTGAGGGAAAAAAAGAGACTTGTTACATCTCTTTATACATATAACACATTTACAGAGTAATAAACATGATGTAACTTCAAAAATTATAGTTGTCACCTTGTGAAAGTCATTCTCTATGAGCACTGTTTTAAGCACTGGGTTTATCGAAAAGCTCTTTGAGGTAGATGTTATTACTTCACTTTTAATAGAGGATATAGTTAAAACCAGAAAAATCAGCTCGCTTTTGTAGGTGGCATAGGTAATGAATAGCAGAATGGAACCCTGCATGTTTCTATCATTAGTAGCCTAGAGGTCTTCTACTCTGGCTTCATTTTCAAATTTCACTTAAGAAACTTTCAAAGTTAAAAAGAAATAATGACTGAATGGAGGGATAGTAGGAGAGAAAGAGGAGAGGGAGAAAGGAAGAAGGAGGAAAGGGGGAAAAGAAAGAAGAGAGGGAGAGAAAGAGTTAGAAATATGGGCCCCACTGTTTTCTAAGATTCTGATTTAAGTGATTTAGAAAAGATTCTAGGCATTGGTATTTATTTTACAGATTGTTAGGACACCCTAATGGATAGCCACTGTTGAGGACCACTGTCCTAAACACAGTACGTAGGAAAATGCATGCGTGCTCAGCCACTGCAGTCGTGTACCCCACCAAGCTCCTCTGCCCATGGGATTCTCCAGGCAAGAATACTGGAGTGGGTTGCCATGTCTTCTTCCAGGGTATCTTCCCAATCCAGGTATTGAACCTGTGTCTCCTGCATCTTCTGCATTGAAGGTAGATTCTTTACTGCTGAGCCACCGGGGAAGCCCCCTAAACACAGTACCTCTATGTATATGAATCACAGGGGCTTCCCTTGTGGGTCAGCTGGTAAAGTGCCCGCCTGCAATGCGGGAGGCCTGGGTTCCATCCCTGAATTGGGAAGATTCCCTGGAGAAAGAAACGGCTACCCACTCCAGTATTCTGGTCTGGAGAACTCCGTGGACTGTATAGTCTATGGGGTCACAACAAGTTGGACACAACTGAGTGACTTGCACTGGGAAAGATAAGAATCTCAGAGATAAGCTATTACAATGTAAGTTCTAACTCAGTAGATAATGTGGAAGCTACAATCTTAGACCAAAATGTGTTGGGTCAGAAGCAAAGTCACCTATAAAGTATTTTATATACCAAACTTCACTGAGGCACCACACTGAGGGTGCCTTTTGTTCCTAAGAAAAAGAGTAAATACTGAAGGAAAAAATATCTTTCAATTATAGAGAAAGTTTGTGTAGTTTAAAAGTATATCCCTCGGGTAATACTCCTAGTGGAGAACCACTGGTCTAAGGTTGATGTGTCAAGATTAAAGAGCCAGGAGAGGAGAAGCTGCTCTTGAAATAAGAGGTTTGTCAGGAGGCATAAGATTGAGAACATAGAACAAACTAGAAGAAAGCTGTTGTTCCTTTAGACAGGAGGAATAATATAGTTCAACTAAAATTTATTTCAGGGTAAACAGCATTCTGAGTTTTCCTCTGAAAACCCCTATTCTGTGAAGTGATATTTATGTGAGATGAGAGTTTATAGAATGGGGAGCCTGAGGAAAAGGTGGACATTAAGGATACTTGCTGAGAGAGTAGGAGCATAATCCAAGTCAAGTCAACCACACAGATTGCCAGGTACGGATGTGGACTCAGCTCCAATTGAAGACCATGAGGTTCCACAGTATTCTGCGTCCCCTTTAACATAACAGCACTTTGCAGTAATAATCTCATGGCTGGATTCATTCAAGGGTGGGGTTTCATGGACAAGATGAGGGAGAAGGAAAATAAGGTAGGAAGTAAACTTTAGTGAATACCAGTTGTTGTTGTGTATTAAGCAAATATTTAGATTATAATTCCCAAAGATCCCTTTAAAAATGTTACACATATATACAAGAATCTGGAAAAATGGTACTGAAGGATTTACTTACAGGGCCTCATTGGAGAAATAGACATAGAGAATAGACTTGTGGACATGGGGAATGGGGAGGACAGGGGGAGATGTATGGAAAGAGTAACATGGAAACTTACATTACCATGTGTAAAATACATAGATAGCCAATGGGAATGTGCTGTAAGGCTCAGGAAACTCAAAGAGGAGCTCTGTATCAACCTAGAGGGGTGGAATGGGGAGGGAGATGGGGGGGAGTTTCAAAAGGGAGGGGATGTATGTATAACTATGGCTGATTCACATTGAGGTTTGACAGAAAACAGAAAAATTCTGTAAAGCAATTATCCTTCAATAAAAAAATTAATTTTTAAAAGTTAAAGAAAAATTATTGATTTGACTTGTTAAAGATACTAAGGCAGACTTTATTCAAGAGCACTACAATAATGAGATTCTTCAGTAGCAAAGAGGAATTGGACACAACTACAAATTAAAGGATAAGCAGAAAATTATAACTAAAGAACAGGGTGGTGAGTCAGTGAATGGAAAAAAAAATAACTGAAACAAAACGTTTAAGCTAGGGGAATTCTTGCCAGAACTACTTCTCAGGATTCTTGCTGAAAGCAGGACAGAGTGATAAGATATCAAGGGTGAAGGTGTTGGGAATATGATCGGATAATGAGGATGGAGGATTTTCAATAAACTGACCCAGCAGGTTTCCTGCTGAAACCAGAGTAAATGGGATAAGAAATTGGCCAAGTTCAGGACTAGTAAGAGAGAACTCAGAGGAGCCTGACTCATGTTGGGTTAAAGGAGAGAGTCTTTGTCAAAAGGCAAAACAAGTCAACATAGAAACCCTTTCAGTTAATCGTATTGATATGGCTTTATATTTATTGCAGTCTCAAGAAACTGTTTAGTAAATCAATGGAAAATAATTAGGGAAACCCCATAATATCAATTTGAAAAGGTAAGTCTCAATAATTAAAATCTGACATTGTTCCTATTAAAAATCCAGATACTGTTAGTGTCTTTAGGGGAGGGAAGCAGTTAATTTTATTCCCAAAGATACAATAGAAAAGAGTGTGCAAGCTCTCTGGAAACAATGTTTGCTGCATGCATCTCAGATAACCTTTTTTTTTTTTTTTTTTTTAGAAAGGAAAATATAATGATTGTGACATGATATAAATGTTTAAAAATGGTAAAAAAAAATTAATATGACTCAGTATGCTAAAATAATTTGAAAAATGTTCCATTCCTGAATAAGAAAGTAACAATCAGTAAATAATAGATCAAAACAATCATGTTTTCAATTATTTCCACCTTATGAAATATGAAAAAATAGTTATAAATTGAAAGAAACCAAAAGAGAAAAATTTAATATTTGAGAACTTTATTAAAATAATGATAACTTTATTAAAATAATAATGAGAACTTTATAAAATAATTTGAAGATTGCTTATGTCCTAAAGGAGAAATTAAAATGATCTTGCTTCCTTTAATCACAGTTAAAAGGTACATCTCTGAGGACTTGGCACAAATTATACACACTACTGAACAGAAAGCCATGATGAAATAGAAGCAGTCTAAATTAAACCCTGAGGAGTATATAGATCTTGATAAACCTCTTTGTTGAGTTAATCTCCAGTATCTCTCTATAACACATGGCTTAACCAATTATCATTATTCATTCACTGTCATAAATACTATATATGTCCCTTAAGAAGAATGCCTATTTTCTGAAACTGTGGTGAACTTCAAAACAAATAAAATTCAAAATGAAGCACATGAAAATTCCTCTAGTAATTTAAAATCTGTAGTTACTTAGAATTTTTATAGATTGCCTTTAGCATACATATTTAATTGTAATAAGATTTTAAAAATATTGAGAGGAGAATAGAAAAATACTTTGTCATAAGTAATTGTCAAGTAGATTGGATGAATTGTTGATCATATGTCCATGAAAACAGAACTATGCACAGTAAAGATCCTGATGCAATTGAAATTATTAGGCAGTTAGTATACCTCTCTCAAAAAATATAAAAATGTCTGTACTGTTTGGATAACAGTTTCCATTGCTACAGGATATCTACCCTACAACGTGACATCCTTTAACACAATGAAATATTTCTAACAGTAGATACATATTTTATATTACCATAAGGGCTGCCATAAGATATTTCCCACCCCCAGTATATTTCTAAATACTGACAAGTTCTTACTGCCATTTTTCAGTATTGTTTTGTGATACCATTTCTGAATTGTAAAGTTCTCTTCCCATGACTACTGAGAGATGAGAAGCAATCTCTTTGCTCCTATTGTCCATAGGCATACTTAGGCTACATAAAGTTCTAACAACATACGGCTATTTAAACATTTGTACATTTTGCTCCAATGTTTAAAACTTTGCATTCTTTTGGTAATGAACATCGAGAAACTATGTAGTTTCTTAGATTTCCCAAATATATTTCTCTATCAGTAACTATGGGGTGCGTGTGTGTATGCTAAGTCACTTCAGTAGTGTCTGACTCTTTGCAACCTTATGGACGGTAGCCTGCCAAGCTCCTCTGTCAATTCTTGCCTGTCCTTTTCTAGGCAAGGATACCACAGTGGGGCCATGCATTCCTCCAGGGAATCTTCCCGACCCATGGATGGAACCCACATCTCTCGTGTCTCCTGCATTGGCAGTCAGGTTCTGTACTGCTAACACCACCTGGGAAGCCCAGTTAGGAGATGTGTGCGGTGCTAAGTCACTTCAGTCATGTCCCACACTTTGTGATCCTATGGACTGTAGCCTGCCAGGCTTCTCTGTCCATGGGATTCTCCAGGTAAGAACACTGGAGTGGGTTGTTGTGCTCTCTGCCACGGGATCTTCCCCACCCAGGGATTTAACCCGGCAGGTTCTTTGCCACTAGCGCCACCTGGGAAGGCCAAGTAGGGAGTATGCCTACCCAAATAAACATTCTACATAATCTGCTGGACTGAGAAACTTCATTGGTTTATTTTGCATATTTGCCTGTGTACCCCACGCCTGCATTACCTCGCTCTGTTGTTCAGGGTATCAAAGTCTTTATGGTGATAGTCAAAGGGATACTCTAATCCTAACCACAAGTCCCTGAAAATTATACTCAAGTTTCTATCTTACCCATCTCCACTTTATGAGCCCATTCAGCATTCTGGTCCCAGAAAATCTGGATTGTAATACAGGTGACATAATATGTCTAACCTTAGTCGAACGTTTAATCCATCAATTAAGAGGAGCTTGAGGCAGTATAGTTTGCTTTTGAAAACACAAGGGCTAACACATTTACAGCATCTCTGACTTTCAATAATTGGTGACAAATTGTTATAGATGCCATATGATAGGAATCTGCTGTGGGGACATAACAAAAATAAAAGGTTGTTTCACCCAGAGAGGTGAGACCGTCAAGAAAAGCATTTGATTATGTAATTAAAAATACACACACACACACAAGGTTAATATGGTAGTCTAGAAGCCCCTTCATCTGTAGCAGTTAAACTGATACTTGACAATCATAAACTTGCTGTAATACTAGAGTTGCTGAACATTCTCATAGACATTAGTTGATTATATTCCCTAAGGACCTAGGACATAGATAAGCTGATATTACTTAATACTTTTAATTAATAAAAGCAAAGTTCATATGGACAGTCTTACACATTATTTCTGATTCAGATGTGTTTGTTTATCTCAGGGAAAAAAATTCCCTGACTTGTTCTTTCCTTGCAAGAAGAATGCATTCTTGACTTTTAAGAGTGTTGGCTACTCTTTATATTTCGCTCTTCTTGTGTGTGTGTCTGTGCGTTATCACCCAGTTGTGTCTGATTCTTTGTGATCCTATGGACTGTAGCCTGCTAGGCTCCTCTGTCCTTGGAATTCTCCAGGCAAGAATACTGGAGTGATTTTCCATTCCCTTCTCCACAGGATCTTTATGACCCAGGGATTGAAGCTAGGTCTCCTGCATTACAGGCAGATTCTTTACCGTCTGAGCCATGTGAGAAGCCCTGCTATTTCTCATATATTTTAGAAATACTTCTAAGTATCTGTGAGAAATCCTGTAAAATTTGATAATAATTGTGCTGAATCTATACATAGATTTAGGGATATTTTTAGTCTTTGATACATATTTTCTCAATAAAAATGTTTTCATTTATTTAGAACTTCCTAAAAATGTGTTTTTGTAAAAATGTTGTCATTTCCTTACAGACTGCACACCTTTTGTTGTTAGGTTTATTCCTAAGAGTAACAGATGTTGTTATATGTTCAAGTGCTTTTAAGATTATTTTATAATTCATTATTCTTGGTTGCTGTTGTTCTTCAGTTGTTCAGTCCTGTCTAACTCTCTGCGACCCCATGGACTGCACTATGCCATGCTTCCCTGTCATTCACCATCTCCTGGAGCTTGTTCAAACTCATGTACATTGAGTCGGTGAGGCAATCCAACCATCTCATCCTCAGGCATCCCCTGCTCTTCCTGCCCTCAATCTTTCTCAGCAGCAAGGTCTTTTCTAATGAGTTGGCTCTTTGCATCAGGTGGCCAAAGTATCAGAGCTTCAACTTCAGCATCAGCACTTCCAGTGAAAATTCACACTTGGTTTCCTTTGGATGGACTGGTTAGATCTCCTTGCAGTCCAAGGGATTCTCAAGAGTATTCTCCAACACCACAGTTCAAAAGCGTCAGTTCTTTGGTGCTCGGCTTTCTTTATAGTCCAACTCGCACATCCACACTGACTACTGGAAAAACCATAGCTTTGACTAGATGGACCTTTGTAGGCAAAGTAATGCCCCTGCTTTTTCAAGTGCTGTCTAGGTTGGTCTTCCAAGGAGTAAGCATCTTTTCATTTCATGGCTGCAGTCATGGTCCACAGTGATTTTGGAGCCCAAGAAAACAAACTCTGTCACTGTTTCCATTGTTTCCTTATCTATTTGCCATTAAGTGGAGGGACCGGATGCCATGATCTTCATTTTTTTTTTTCCTTTGGTCTTGTTTGACCTCACATTTTTTGAATGTTGAGTTTTAAGCCAACTTTTTCACTCTCCTCTTTCACCTTCATCAAGAGTTACTCTTTATTTCCTCTTAGCTTTCTGCCATAAGGGTCACCTGCATATCTGAGGTTATTGATATTTCTCCTAGAAATCTTGATTACAGCTTGTGCTCCATCCAGTCTGGAATTTCACATTGATTTACTCTGTGTATAAGTTAAATAAACAAGGTGCCAATATACAACCTTGATGCACTTCTTTCCCAATTTTGAACCAGTCTGTTGTTCCACATTCAATTAAAATTTATTTGCTTACCTCATTACGGGTCTGTATTCATAAATTTTTTCTTTTTCTTTTACTTCTGTGGCTTCTTTATGTTACTACTATTTCAATGATGCACCTATATACATATATTCCTTTTCATATTTCTCTAATTTTTCTAGTTATTTGCATTGAGAGGTGAATCATTGACCATTGTATGTAACATAAGATATATTGACTTTTATAACATTGTTAATTTTATATCATAATGTTTAAGTTACAAGATATCAAAAAGAGTAAACACCATGCAATGACTTTACCTTCTCTTTTAAGGAAGAGTTTAATGCATTTTTTGACTGTATGCAGAATACCTATATCCTGTTAGGTAGAATATCTTGTTATCAGTTTTATTTGTAGCTTAAGTATGGTTTGAGATGTGTTGGGGTGCCAAATTGACAAGGGGTGAAGTTATGATGGTTAGTTTTATGTGTCAACTTGACAGGACCACAGGGAGTCCAGGTATTTAGTTAAACATTATTCTGGGTATGACTGTGATGGCATTTTTGGATGAGATTAACATTTGGATTTGTAGATTGAGTAAAGCAGATTACTATCCCTAGGTGGATCTCATCCAATTTGTTGGAGGCCTGAAGAGAATAAAACATGGAATAAAAAAATTCTCTTCCTGATCGTTTTCAAGCTGAAACATCTGTCTTCTCCTGAACTCACCCTGGAACCTACATCCTTGGTTTTCCTGGGTCTCTAGAAAATTTCCATGATTTTCTCATAGAAAATAACGAGATTTCTAAGCTTCCATGTTCACATGAACCAATTCCAAACATTAATGACAAATCCCCTTATGTTAAAATTTTTAATACATTTTAACAAATCTTTTTATATATTAATTTATTAAGAGAGATTATTTCATATGTTGTTAATATATCTCCTACTGGTTCAGTTTCTTTGAAGAATTCTAATGCAGAAAGTTTGGGGTGTTCGTCTACCATACCACTGCAGTCTACGGGGTTGCAAAGAGTTAGACATGACTCAGCAGCTGAACAACAACTAACATCCCACCAGAAACAGAAGAATGTCATTAATTTGTATTTGAGTTCTTACAGGCCATCTTCAGCAGGAGTTTAGAAAGACTTTAAATATCTTAGTCTTTCTAATATCTCCATAACAAAATTATGAAAACATTAGTGAGTTTTTTTATTTTACCTGTCATATATAACTCCTGATGCTTGACCATTACTCATTAAATGGTGCTAAAGAGAAGTGGGTTGTGTCTCAATACATAAATTCATCCAAAAAAATGTAAACTCACGGAATATTAATATTTGATACAGATAATTGGACTTTAAACCACTTTTTTGAGATATGACTAAATAAACAAAAAGTTATGTGTGTATGTTTTTAATATGTATAACTTGATGAGCTTGAAGATAAGTGGAAATTATCACTACAACCTATGCCATAAACATATCCATCACCTCCAAAGTTTTCCTTAAGTGCTCATCACTTATTATTAGTTATGTGTGTGTGAAAAGTACCCTTAGTATATCTATCTTCTTAGCAAATTTATAAGTATAGAATACAATATTGTAAATTATAAGTTGTATATTGTACAGTAAATCAGTATGGTTTATTCCTCTGGTATATATTTCATACCATTTATATTATTTGGTTTTTGAAGAACTAGATAATTGTAAACATGACAATTATAAGATAATCCATTTCAACTGAAAAGATAATTTCTTGGAAAAGTATATTTTTAATTTTTTTGAACATATATTATTCCCATCATTTCTGAAATATGTATAAATCTAAGTTCATAAATAGGAGGTCACTACAAATATACCATCGCCTTCAGTTTATAATAATCAACATCTCATCATAGATTTATCTTAATACTTAATCTATCAAGATTCACGTTAGAGAGATATGTTCATATGTAGATCAAATCACAGACAGTAAATTAAGGATTGTATGATAGACAGAAGTTCAGTTCCCACAGAATTACCTAATCTTTGAATTGAGAACATTATATATAGTTTATGATTCACCTATATAATATAAATAATGATAGATTTTGCCTCCTAGGTGTTGGGGGGATTAAAAGGTAATACTTAGAGAGTCTGGTTCCCAGGAAAAAAGTAGAAAACCTTTAAATATTTCAAATCTATTATAATTATTCTTATTTAACCACTGGTCATGTAAATAAGTTTCATTACAATTTTTTTTTTCATAAACAGGCTCATTTTCCTCCATCATACTACTGCGTTTTCCCTGTTTGTTAGACTTTGTCAGCCAGCAAAGATCGGAGTGATGTTGATTAACTCAGATGATAGAGATCATTACAAAGATGCAAGAGAAAGTGAGGGAATTAGAAGTAGTGGTGCCAGACCTCACACAACTACACTATCTAAGGCCTGAGCAGTGAAATAAACAATAGTTTTATTCAGCCATAACCAGCGATCACTTATTTGCAAGATTCTCTTTTCTCAAATTCTCTACCTCAAAGTTATGATAATAATTTTTGTCACTGATAAATGTTCATGACTTTTTCTACTTTCAAGCCACTAAATTCCTATATTCTTTTCTCTGATCATTTCTTTATCCCTCTCCTTCTGATATAAGAATGACTGAAATATTCTAATTATACTTCTTTGATATATTCCCTTGAATAACTGTAGAACACTTACCTTTTTCTTTCCATGACATTTCTAATTCATCTGAAGCTTTTCTAAATTTTTGAACTGCTTCTAGAGATTATTTTGGTGTATTCTTGTCTGTATCACTTGATATACTGAGACTGCCTTCTCATTTTGGCATTTTTCATTCTTTTACTATGCTTCTTTAAAAATACAGACTCAGTCATAGGAAAAGTGAGATTCTTTTATTCTAGAATGGCTTCTTCTGTTGTTTCATACCCTGTTCATATTTGACCAATTGTGACACACCATACATATTATCTCAAGAGTCCCTTGGACTGCAAGGAGATCCAACCAGTCCACCCTAGAGGAAATCAGTCCTGGGTGTTCATTGGAAGGACTGATGTTGAAGCTGAAACTCCAGTACTTTGGCCATCTGATATGAAGAACTGATTTATTTGAAAAGATCCTGATGCTGGAAAAGATTGAAGGTGGAAGGAGAAGGGAATGACAAAGGATGAGATGGTTGGACGGTATCACCAACTTAATGGACATGAGTTTGAGTAAACTCCATGGATGGACAAGAAGACCTGGCATGCTACAGTCCATGGGGCTGCAAAGAGTCAGACATGACTGAGCGCCTAAACTGACAGACTGATACACATTATCTATTGTTTAAAACATCTGAGTTCAGTAATGTTAATTCTTATTAAGAATGCTTTTAAATAACAGATAGCATCAGATAATTTTCATATATTTAAGCTATGGAACTTAATGCAGCTCCCATTTCTAAACTATCTAGAATATGACCTCTTGATAGCCACTTTGTTGTGTAAGTTCATATTACTTTTTAATTAGGTATATTGGGATTTTTTTATTCATTAAGAGTATATCAGTAGCAAGTAACAACACCTGATGCAATTTGACTTTAAATAAAGTGGACTTTGTTATTATTGTTATAATAGTGTATCATTTGAGATCTCACTATGTGTTGGGTATTGTTCTGAGAATTTTTCATGAGGTATTAACTATTAATTTATTTATTCACTCAACAAATATCTACTGAAGGTCTAAATTTTAGAGGGAAGACTCTGTATTAGGTGTTAATTTTATGTGCATATGAAATACAGCAGTAAAGAGAATAGACAGATTTTTGCACCTGCACCTTCATTGAGTTTACATTCTATTCAGTGATCAAAAGACAAATAAGAAATACATGGTTGATCAGATGTTTAAACATGTTATAGAGAAAATTAATGCTGATAAAGAGAAAATGGAATTTTGGAGTGGGGAGTTTTGCTTTACATGATCAATATGATGCTAAAGAGTTAACAAGAGAGGAAGTTTCGATGAAGCTGAGATCATGTAAAACAGCAGTCCTCAAGCTTGTCAGGTTCAACACATCTTTCATTATATATAGCTACAGATGCAAACAGAATTGTTTTAGCAATCACAATATGGCAGTGATGTGAGTTTCTGAAGTTGTGAACATCACTTTTTGAATTATCAAACAGCCTGATAATGGTATTACTGAATGTTTTAGTATAATAAAACAATTAGAAAATACTTTGTTTATATGTAAAATAGAACTAGTTCATAAGCTTAAAAATATGGATTTTTCACTTTTATAAAATTGTTATTCTATTTAAAAGTATGGAGGAGACAAGGCTATTCAGGAATAAACACATATTGTAGGACTTCTTGGATTCTTAGACCTGACTCAATAAATGTGAGTGAAAGCTCCCTACCTGTCTTTACTGTGATAATAAAATTATCCCACACTTTTCCAGAGTTCTTGGACAGCAAAGCCAAAGGTATAGGGCCTTGAAGGGCATTTTATTTTAATCTGACCTGACATATCTTAAGAGGATTACTGTGGCTACTACAGTGAAAGGGAGTCAGGGAGACCAGTTTTGAGTCTATTGCAGCGATCTAAGCAAAAATAGCAATTGCTTGGCTGAGGCTTGGAGAAGTAGAAGGGCTGAGAAGTAACTGAGTTTTAGATATATGTTAAACATAGACTTGCTAGTAACTTGCATGTGAGAATGAGAGGAAGAGGAGTCAACATGCATTGAAATATTGTAACTCTGTGTGTGTGTGTGTTTCCCTTGTAACAACTAAAAGGATAGAGTTATCATTTACTGAGATAGAAAGTTTTAAAAATGGATGTCTTGCAGGCAGGAAATGGCAGTTTGGTTTATGCAAAGTTATGTGATTCTCTTAACATCCCAAAGAAGTAACAATTACTATTCCTATTTTACAGGTGCTGAACTGAGGCATAATATCTAGTGAACGGTCTACAATAATTAAATGGTAGAATCCAGGACACAAATTCAGATTGTAGCACATAATCTTAAACCCTATTTAAATTTTCTCTCAAGGCATTCAATCATATTATTGAAAGAGTCCAGTGTAGAAAATGTCTTTAAGCATAGTTGAATTGATAGGCCCAAATGATATTAAAATATGGTATTCTCGCCTCTTCTGATCTCAGCTTTCTTTTCTAGTGGCTCCAATTAAAGTTCCTGTAATGATACCAGAACTCTAGATTTATGTTTGGTTATTCTTCTTGACAACTCAACCATCTTGACTCTGAGACTAGACATAAATGATGTGCTCAACCTGTGACCAAAGAGATGTGATGGTTTAATGGTCACATATCCACCCTCATCAAAACACATCAGCTGAGCTTGTGTAGGGAGAAATTATCTAAGAAAAATAGAATGCTGCTTTCAAAAGGTGGAAGGATAGATAGGTGATAGATAAATAGATGGGTGGTGGTTGTTCAACTGCTCAGCTGTGTCTGACTCTTTGCGACCCCATGGACTGCACCACACCAGGCTTCTCTGTCCTACACCATCTCTCAGAGCTTGCTCAAACTCATGTGCAATGAGTCAGTGATACCATCCTACCATCTTTTTTTTTCCTACCATCTTATTCTTGCCATCTCCTTCTCTTCCTGCTTTCAATCTTTCCCAGCATCAGCATCTTTTCTAATGAGCTGGCTGTTTGCATCAGGTGGCCAAAGTACTGGAGCTTCAGCTTCAGCATCAGTCCATCCAATGAGTATTCATGGTTGATTTCCTTTAAGGGTGACTGGTTTGATCTTCTGGCAGTCCAAGGGACTCTCAAGGGTCTTCAACACCACAGTACAAAAGCATCAGTTCTTTGGCACTCAGCCTCCTTTATGGTCCAACTCTCACATCCATACATGACTACTGGAAAAACCATAGCTTTGACTAGATGGAACTTTGTTGCCAAATAAAGTCTCTGCTTTTTATTTTTTGTTTTTTTTGTTTTTTCTGCTGATGGACATCTAGGTTGCTTCCATGTCCTGGCTATTATAGACAGTGCTGTGATGAATATTGGGGTGCACGTGTCTCTTTCAGATCTGGTTTCCTCAGTGTATATGCCCAGGAGTGCAATTGCTGGGTCATATGGCAGTTCTATTTCCAGTTTTTTAAGAAATCTCCACACTGTTCTCCAAAGCGGCTATACTAGTTTGCATTCCCACCAACAGTGTAAGAGGGTTCCCTTTTCTCCACACCCTCTCCAGCATTTATTGCTTGTAGACTTTTGGATATCAGCCATTGTGACTGGTGTGCAATGGCCATGGAAAACTATAAAACACTGATGAAAGAAATCAAAGAGGACACAAATTGATGGAGAAATATACTGTGTTCATGGATTGGAAGAATCAATATTGTCAAAATGGCAATACTACCCAAAGCAATCTATAGATTCAATGCAATCCCTATCAAGCTACCAACGGTATTCTTCACAGAACTAGAATAAATAATTTCACAATTTGTATGGAAATACAAAAAACCTCGAATAGCCAAAGCAATCTTGAGAAAGAAGAATGGAACTGGAGGAATCAACCTGCCTGACTTCAGGCTCTACTACAAATCCACAGTCATCAAGACAGTATGGTACCGGCACAAAGACAGAAATATAGATCAATGGAACAAAATAGAAAGCCCAGAGATAAATCCACGTACCTATGGACACCTTTTCTTCAACAAAGGAGGCAAGGATAGACAATGGAAAAAAGACAACCTCTTTAACAAGTGGTGCTGGGAAAACTGGTCAACCACTTGTAAAAGAATGAAACTAGAACACTTTCTAACACCATACACAAAAATAAACTCAAAATGGATTAAAGATCTAAATGTAAGACCAGAAACTATAAAACTCCTAGAGGAGAACATAGGCAAAACACTCTCTGACATAAATCACAGCAAGATCCTCTTTGACCCACCTCCCAGAATATTGGAAATAAAAGCAAAAATAAACAATTGGGACCTAATGAAACTTAAAAGCTTTTGCACTACAAAGGAAACTATAAGTAAGGTGAAAAGACAGCCTTCAGAATGGGAGAAAATAATAGCAAATGAAGAAACAGACAAAGGATTAATCTCAAAAATATACAAGCAACTCCTGCAGCTCAATTCCAGAAAAATAAATGACCCAATCAAAAAATGGGCCAAAGAACTAAACAGACATTTCTCCAAAGAAGACATTCAGATGGCTAACAAACATATGAAAAGATGCTCAACATCACTCATTATCAGAGAAATGCAAAGTCTCTGCTTTTTAATATGCTGTCTAGGTTTGTCATAGCTTATCTTCCAAGGAGCAAGCATCTTTTGATTTTGTGGCTGCACTCACCATTTGCAGTGATTTTGGAGCCCAAGAAATTAAAATCTGTCACTGTTTACATTGTTTCCCTATTGATTTGCCATGAAGTGATGGGACTGGATGAGATAGATAGAACAGATACCCACTAAAGACATCCTGAAAAAAATAAGTGCAATGATATATCCATGGTATGTTATCAAGAATCCTTTCCATGCTTTGTTTCTGTAATAATAATTATATTTCTAATATAAACTGCCAAAAATTTATAAATAGACCAAATATTAACACTTCTATTGACATAAAATATAGCTGTCATTAAAAGTTTTTGCACACACACATATATGAACTGAAGTTTGTCTCCCAGTAACTGAAACATAGCAGAGATTCAAAAAATATTTTTTGTGTCAGTAAATAGGTACATAAACCCTGGTTTTAGCTCTCTTCTTTTTTCTTAACAGTTTAACAACTTGTTTTTCACAATATTCTTCTCAAAGAATCCAGTTTTAAATATTTGAGGACTGTAAGGCACAATGAAGTTAGTGATATATATCATCAATTCCCAGCAGGAAATGCTCCTGGGAGATACCCAGAACCCAAACAGATTTCTTAGTCACAATCATGGAATGCCATAAAAAGATCAGTAGTGAAAGTAGTAAAGCACGGAATCTCAGGGTTTGTGCATTTAACCTACTGAAATTGGGCATGTTTTTAATTTTTACTGTTTGATTGATAGGTAATATTCTATAATTTGATAATGTTCTCATATAAGGACAATTGCACCTGTTAGTTCTTTTAAGATTACATAAGCATGGTCTAAGTCTTTCAAAGATCTGCATGTAAAACAAGTCTCTTTCTGTTTAAGTACTGTGGATAAAATAAACATGTTTTTGAACATTAACCTAGGTATCGTATTTCTGATGCCCATAGGCAAAATTTAGCAGTTGTTTCTAAAAGTTTTTGTTGGAGACACAGTAAACCATCTGTTCTATTTGCTCCCTGATACTTGGAGATAAGTAATCCCTGGCATCAGAGGCAGCTACAACAGCTGTGATTTTGCTCATAGTATGCTAGTGGTACTATTAAGATTCCAAAATCCTAGGGTATCATAATGTCTCCCAAGGCCAAATCCATTTAAACCAAGGTCAGTAGATTATTCTCTGAGGACAGAGAGAGATAATAGTTAGGAACTAATTACTCAGTATGTGAACATCAACCTTATATATTGAAATAGATTTTACAGTTAAAGCATAATGTCTCAAACTGAGCAATGTAGGCATAAGTCAATTTTATAAATATAGATGCTAAAAATAAATCAGATACTTTACAATAATCTCACTGTCTAAACCTTTATGAAAGGTATATAGCAGGCATGGAATTTATTCATTTAACTCTTTATTTCTCTAAATCATACTTCCTCAATGCCATTGCTCATTTGACTCTTGGTAAATGCAGTCAAAATCATATTTTATGGGGTCTCCTCTTCTCTGTTTAGAATACATGACCTTGGGTTCATATTGAGCACCTCTTGTCAAAGCCCGCATGACTTCTTGGAGTTGGGTGTTTCTGTTGCTTTTATGCCAAGCTTAAGCACATAGATGCTTTACTGTGCCTTCAGTGCTTTTAGCATTCTGGCCTACATGCCTCCCTATATTTGTCCACTGCCCCCATTCTTCTGCCATCCTTACAGAGGGTCTGCCGTCTAAGACTACATGGTCCAAATACATCTGCAATAGAGAGTTTCTTCAATGCTCATCCCTTGCATTGAGCATAGCCTTTGTCCTCTCACAACTTCTATTTGTGATTTTCTAAAACAAAAGTCTGGTGGAAGTTCTTTTCTGAAGTAATACAACAATTTTGTTTTCAAAGTTGCTAAGTCAAAATGACTGACTATCTTCCAGGGCAGGAAAGAGTTTTTTTACTATTTTTCATTCTCTTGCAGCAAAACAAATACAAAATAAGCTCCCTTCTCACTTCTAGATGTGCTCACAATACAGGAAGAAAACACAAAATCTATTTTCAAAATCTTTTATTTCAAAATATCAATATATTTCTTCTGCTGATGTATTTTAGATCCTAAATTATTTGGAATGAATTACTTATGAGTAGAAATGTAAGATAAATTATATGGCCAGATAATCTACAAGTCACTTAAATTCCCTTTGTGCTGTAATTCTTTAATTGTGAAGTCATTAATGTTAGAATCAAAAGTATTCTTTATTCAACCAAAAAATAGAATGTGGGTACTATTGGCTGACTTTAATACTCAGGTAACAGTATAAATGGAGCCTTATAAATCTTCAGATTTTGGTATATTGATGAACAAAGTTTGGAGAATCTCATTAAACATGGTTCACCATATAGTAGGAATTGCTCACATAATGTGTGAAAATTATAATTAGCAAATCATAACTATTTTGCCCTATATTCAAGCAAACAACTTACATATTTTTAGGTTTAGTTTTGATCCAAGGATTAGAACAGGCTTTAAAATATTGTACTACTAGATAAGACTAGTAGTAAAATGGCCCATAACTACAGACATCTAAAACCTAGCCTGAAGAATTAGCTGTCAGCATGTTCTAATTCTACAAAGAGGTTTGAGTAGTAAAGCTCATCTCTCATTCATTGTCTTTTTTGGTAAAGAAGACAGACAAGGGGGATTGGAAAATAACTGGTGAATATAAATAACGTGTATTTATTATTCAGTATTAATTCAGCCTGATTATTTCAGTCTACAGCCAGTAGAAATTACTTTGTATTGACGTAAACATCTATCAGTGATATGAGTTGAAGCTTGAGAGGAGGAAAGTTTACTAAAAATCCAGTTTACTAAAAATTAATCGCATGGGGAAAGTGGATTTTAAAAAAATATGTTGAAAATTCACAGGTCTCAGTCTCCTGTTGAAAGCTATTCTTTTCATCAGCCTTTCACAAACATATATATCAGTTCAGTTCAGTTCAGTCACTCAGCCGTGTCCGACCCTTTGCGACTCCATGGACTGCAGCACACCAGGCCTCCCTGTCCATCACCAACTCCTGGAGCCTACTCAAACTCATATCCATTGAGTCGGTGTTGCCATCCAACCAACCGTCTCATCCTCTGTCATCCCCGTCTCCTCTCACCTTCAATCTTTCCCAACATCAGGGTCTTTTGAAATGAGTCAGCTTTTCGCATGAGGTGGCCAAAGTATTGGAGCTTCAGATTCAGCATCAGTCCTTCTAAAGAACACCCAGGACTGATCTCCTTTAGGATGGGCTGGTTGGATCTCCTCACAGTCCAAGGGACTCACAAGAGTCTTCTCCAACACCACAGTTCAAAAGCATCAATTCTTCGGTGCTCAGCTTACTTTATAGTCCAACTCTCACATCCATACATGACTACTGGAAAAACCATAGCATCGACTAGATGGACCTTTGTTGACAAAGCAATGTCTGTGCTTTTTAATATGCTGTCTAGGTTGGTCATAACCTTTCTTCCAAGGAATAATCGTCTTTTTATTTCATGGCTGCAGTCACAATCTGCAGTTATTTTGGAGCCCCAAAAAATAAAGTCTGATACTGTTTCCACTGTTTCTCCATCTATTTTCCATGAAGGGATGGGACCAGATGCCATAATCTTTGTTCTCTGAATGTTGAGCTTTAAGCCAACTTTTTCACTCTCCTCTTTCACTTTCATCAAGAGGCTCTTTAGTTCTTCTTCACTTTCTGCCATAAGGGTGGTGTCATCTGCATATCTGAGGTTATTGATATTTCTCCCAGCAATCTTGATTCCAGCTTGTGCTTCATCCAGCCCAGTGTTTCTCATGATGTACTCTGCCTATAAGTTAAATAAACAGGGTGACAATCCACAGCCTTAATGTACTCCTTTTCCTATTTGGAACCAGTCTGCTGTTCCATGTCCAGTTCTAACTGTTGCTTGCTGACCAGCATACAGATTTTTGAAGAGGCAGGTCAGGAATTGCAGAGATATTTGCACCATGTAGTCTTAGATGGCAGATCCTCTGCACGGATGGCAGAAGAATAGGGGATACAGTGGGCAAATATAAGGAAGTATGAAGGCCAGAGTACTAAAAGCATTGAAGGCACAGTAAAGCATCTAGGTGCTTAAGCTTGCCATAAAATCATCAGAAACACCTAACTTCAAGAAGTCATGAGGGCTTTGACAATCAAACCCCATTCCCACCAGAAATGCTCAGAGGGCTTAAACAAACCTGTGTGCACCATGACCCAGGGACCCCACAGAGACTGAGACAGAACTGGGTTTGAGTGTCTCCTGTGGATGTACAGCTTGGCAGTGGTCTGCTACAGGGACAGGGGCTCTGGGTGCAGCACAGCTGGGTATGGCATAAGTCCTCTTGGAGGAGGTCGCCATTAACCCCACGACAGAGCTGCCAGAACTTACAGAGGACTGGGAAATAGACTCTTGGATGGCACAACAGAACCTTGTGCACTAGGACCAAGGAAGAGGGAGCAGTGAACCTCATAGAAGACATGTCTGTGGGTGTCCAGGTGTCTTCGGCAAAGGCTTGGGTTGGTGGTGGCCTGCTGCAGGGTTGGGGGCACTGAGTGTAGCAGAACATCCATGGGATCTTTGGAAGGAGGTCACCATTATTTTCATTTCCTCCACCATAGTTTGGGAACACAGCTCCACCCATCAACAGAAAATTTGATTATAGATTTACCGAGCATAGCCCCACCCATCAGAACAAGACCCAGTATCCCCTTCAATCTATCTATCCCATCAGGAAGCTTCCATATGCCTCTTATCCTTCTCCATCTGAGGACAGACAGACAGAAAACCACAATCACAGAAAACTAACCAATCTAATCACATGGACCACAGCCTTGTCTAACTCAGTGAAGCTATGAGCCATGTTATGTAGGGCCACCCAAGAAGGATGAGTCATGGTGGAGAGTTCTGACAAAATGTAGTCCACTGCAGAATGGAATGGCAAACCACTTCAGTATTCTTGTCTTGAGAACCCCATGAACAGTATGAAAAGGTAAAAAGATAGGATACTGAAAGATGAACTCCTCAGGTCGGTAGGGACACAATATGTTACTGGAGATCAGTGGAGAAATCACTCCAGAAGGAATGAAGAGATGGAGCCAAAGCAAAAACAACACCAAGTTGTGGATGTGACTGGTGATGGAAGAAAGGTCCAATGCTGTAAAGAGCAATATTACATAGGAACCTAGAATGTTAGGTCCATGAATCAAGGCAAATTGGAAGTGATCAAACAGGAAATGGCAAGAGTAAACGTCGACATTTTAGGAATCAGAGAACTAAAATGGAATGGAATGGGGGAATTTCACTCAGATGACCATTATATCTACTACTGTGGGCAAGAATCCCTTAGAAGAAATGGAGTATAGCCATCATGGTCAACAAAAGAGTCTGAAATGCAATACTTGGAAAGTGAAAGTGAAAATGAAGTCACTCAGTTGTATCCGACTCTTTGCGACCCCGTAGACGTTAGCCCACTAGGCTCTTCCATCCATAGGATTCTCCAGGCAAGAATACTGGAGTAGGTTGCCATTTCCTTCTCCAGGGGATCTTCCCGACCCAGGGATCGAATCCAGGTCTCCCACATTGCAGGAAGATTCTTTAACAACTGAGCTATAAGGGAAGCTCTGAATGCAGTCTCAAAAACGACAGAATGATCTCTCTTCATTTCCAAAGCAAGCCATTTAATATCGTGGTAATCCAAGTTTATGCCCTGACCAGTAATGCTGAAGAAGCTGAAGTTGAACAGTTCTATTAAGACCTACAAGACCTTGTAAAACTAACACCCCAAAAAGATGTCCTTTTCATTATAGGGGACTGGAATGCAAAAGTAGAAAATCAAGAAACACTTGGAATAACAGGCAAATTTGATCTTGGAGTACAGAATGACAGGGCGAAGGCTAACAGAGTTTTGCGGAGAGAATACACTGGTCATAGCAAACACTCTCTTCAAACAACATGAGAAAAGACTCTATACATGGTTATCACCAGATGGTCATCACCGAAATCAGATTGATTATATTCTTTGCAGCCAAAGATGGAGAAGCTCTATACAGTCAGCCAAAACAAGACTGGGAGCTGACTGTGGCTCAGATCATGAACTCCTCATTGCCAATTTCAGACTTAAAGAAAGTAGAGGAAACCACTAGACCATTCAGGTATGACCTAAATCAAATCCTTAACAATTATACAGTGGAAGTGAGAAATATATTTAAGGGACTAGATCTGATAGACAGAGTGCCTGGTGGACAGAGGTTCGTGACATTGTACAGGAGACAGGGATCAAGACCATCCCCAAGAAAAAGAAATGCAAAAAAGCAAAATGGCTGTCTGAGCACACCTTACAGATAGCTGTGAAGCAAACAGAAGCCAAAAGCAAAGGAGAGAAGGAAAGATATTCCCATTTGAATGCAGAGTTCCAAAGAATAGCCAGGAGAGATAAGAAAGCCTTCCTCAGCAATCAGTGCAAAGAAATAGAGTAAAAAATCTAGAATGGGAAAGACTAGAGATCTCTTTGAGAAAACTAGAGATACCAAGGGAATATTTCATGCAAAGATGGGCTATATAAAGACAGAAATGGTATGTACCTAACAGAAGCAGATTTTTTTTTTTTTTTTTTAAGCAGAAGGTATTAAGAAGATGTGGCAAGAATACACAGAAGAACTATACAAAAAAGATCTTCACGACCCAGATAATCATGATGGTGTGATCACTCACCTAGAGTCAGACATCCTGGAATGTGAAGTCAAGTGGGCCTTAGGAAGCATCACTACGAACAAAGCTAGTGGAGGTGATGGAATTCCAGTTGAGCTATTTCAAATCCTAAAAGATGATGCTGTGAAAGTGCTGCACTCAATATGCCAGCAAATTTGGAGAACTTTCCACCCCACTGGAAACGGTCACTTTTCATTCCAGTCCGTAAGGAAGACAATGCCAAAGAATACTCAAACTACTGTACAATTGTACTCATCTCATCAGCCAGCAAAGTAATGCTCAAATTCTCTAAGCCAGGCTTCAAGAATATGTGAACCATGAACTTCCAGATGTTCAAGCTGAATTTAGAAAAGGCAGAGGAACCTGTGATCAAACTGCCAACATCCGCTGGATCATTGAAACATCAAGAGAGTTCCAGAAAAACATCTATTTCTGCTTTATTGACTATGCCAAAGCCTTTGACTGTGTGAATCACAATGAACTGTGGAAATGTTATTTATACACACACACATATATATACAAATAACAGCATTTGATGATTTTGTATAATTTTATATATGAAATATTCCATATTTAAACTTCCTAGGTTCCTTCAGATTATTTCTAGTGTCACTTGGATTTATTTTAGTTCACACTGTTCAGGGATAATGGTTGAAGCTTAACAATGAATCCTATAGTGAAGTGAGATGGCATGAATTCCAAAAATATAACAGTCTTTGTTTCTTCAATTAAAAGTCTCTCCTTCATTGCAGGGATTTTTGGCATGCTTATATTTCCATGTATTCATTTGTCACACAAATTGAAGTGTATTTTTTAACCAACAAGTATGGGATGCTGCAGCTGAAATAAAAACATTACGCACAGTCCCAGATTATAAGTGCCTAACAAGCTAACTGAGATGATCAAACATTTATACAAATATTGAACTCAAGATAGTCTGTGTGTGTGTGTTGTGTGTGCATGTGCATGCACATGTGTACACCATATAGGAAGTACAAATGTATTACAGAAGAAGAATATATAGAAGGAATCACATAATTCTGCCTGAGGAGATCAGAAATGGCATCTCAGAGGAAAAGCTTACCAAGAGTAAGGGTAACTAACTGTCCTAATTTTCTCAAGACTAAAGAATTTTCCAGGATATGGACCAGATTTGAGCACATGGAGATGGTTATTCAAGCTGGATTAAATTAAAGAGGTTCCCCCACACACACACCTTTTATTTTCTCTCCAATACTATTCTCATTTATATGTCATGCCTCTCCAAAATTGATCTATACTTAGTTTTATGTATTACTCTAGCAGCTCCTTAAAGGAGCTCCTTAAAAGAAAAGGCAATGGCAACCCACTCCAATACTCTTGCCTGGAAAATCCCATGGACGGAGGGGCCTGGTAGGCTGCAGTCCATGGGGTCGCGAAGAGTCAGACACGACTGAGGGACTTAGCAGCAGCAGCAGCAGTTCCTTAAAGTGAAAGTGTTAGTCACTCAGTTGTGTCTGACTCTTAGTGACCCTCTGGACTGTAGCATGCCAGGCTCCTCTGTACGTAGCATTCTCCAGGATACCAGAATGGGTAACTGTTCCAATCCAGGGATTGAACTCAGGTCTCCTGTATTGCAGGTGAATTCTTTACCGTCTGAGCCACCATGGAAGCTCCAATAGCTCAGTAAACTCAGAGTCAAAATCAATGAAAGACTTTTTAAGCTCTTGAGCTAGTTACTTAATATTTCAATGCCTTGATTTTCCCATACCCATTCCGCCCATATTCATAAGACATCCCCATATCTTATGATTTTTGTAAGTAGATACTCAGTGCATAAATTCACTTAAAATGCCTAGAACAGCTCTTGGGCCACAGTAACAACTCAATTTGTATTAGCCATTCTAAGCATTTGATGTATATTTGTGCACTTAGTACTTACCACAACCATAAGAAATGAGAATATCTCTGAAATGAGTATAATGAGACAATCAAGACATTGAAATATTAAGTAACTAGCCCAAGGGCTGAAGCTGAAAGTAAAAACAAAATCAGTATGACTCTGAACTCAATCTTCGTCATCATCATGCCACAATATTTCCATTTTAAAAGCTAAAATTTCATTTTTGGCTTTACTTGGAAGAATATGCAAGGTCAAAAGAGGGCTGTTGTTTTCTTTTTTTTTACTTTGTATTCTTTCTCTTTCTAAGATATAAAATATTTACAGGCAGTTAAGACTGTGAGATCTAGAAAACAAAGATGCTCATGGAAGTTAAAGGAGGGAATCATAAGGGAAATCATTGACCTTGAAGATACTTCTTTTCAGTGGAGGGAGGGAGATTAATACTGTTATAGGATAAAGACAAGGGTGAAGCACAGAGTCTAGAGAATACATAAATAAGAATTATCTCAATTTAAATGAAACGTTATGGTTTTTCCATATCTGTTTTCCCTCTTTTATAGATCATCTGGGTGTAGAGTAGACTCGCTAGAGTTACAGGGCTTGCAGTCGAGCTCCTTGATCTGTCCGGAACATGTGCATCTCTCTCCAATTTCAATTGACAGTATCTTCAGTTTTCAATGAAACCCTTTTCTTAACATCCAGGACATGATCTGTTTCTCTTTCTACCTCTCTGAACTCACTTTCCCACATCATTCTCTCCTCCTATCTGTCAAATCTGGATGTGCTCTAAAGATTTATTTATCCCCTGTGATTTTTTTTTTTTCCCTTTTTTTTTTTTTTTAATTTATTTTTTTCCAGTGGGTTTTGTCATACATTGATATGAATCAGCCATAGATTTATAGTTTCCCCTGTGATTTTAACTCACTTATGCACAACTCCTACGCCACATCATGTGGTAATGTCAACTCATATTTTCTACTATCATTAGATGCTTGTTTAGTTAAATGAATAATCACAAAACTACAAATTTCTGATTTGTCAAAATCTGATAAGGTAAGCTTTATGGCAGATTTTATTGCCATAGTTTTTACAAAGAAAAATATTGTATGATTTCTAAAAATTGCTATTTTCTCCTTCTTGGTAGATTATAAACATATCACTGTTAATTTGTTCTTTAGCCATAACTTCATGATAAAAATTTTCATCTAAAATATCCTGCCTTCTTAAATCTATAGTTTTTGTAAATTTTTGGTTTTGTTTATTAAAAAAGAAAGTAATGTTCTTGCATTTGTATTGGAAAGCATAGCCCAAATATTTTCCATTAGATTCAAAGTTGCAGCATTACCCATTTGAAAATGAATGTGGATTGCCTGCACAGATCCTAAAAGAGAGTTAATACTACACTACTCCAGGAAAAAGAAATTTGTTCTCAAGGAAAAAATACTCTTGTGATGAAAAAGATACTCTCTAATAACTTGCAAAAAACAAAGTCTAGGCCCTGGACAAGTTGCCAAAAGCAGTGATTATGCTTTTGCCTTAAAAGCACAGATTTTGTGGTCAAGCAATTTGGTTTACATGTTAGACATGTAATTTTGATTGAGTTACTTAACCTCTGTTGCTCATCTAAAACAGGGGTATTAATAAGAATATTTCATAGTAAATATTAAGATAAAGTATTAGTGATGCTGACATAAAACAAACACTCAACTCACTATTAATATCACTCCTGCTTGAGCAGTCAGCCAACCGTAACTCTTCTATAAATACTTTCTTTTTTTTTACTTTTAATAAATGAATAAAAATAAAGCAGTAATTTCAGATGCCATTTAAACCTTTTAAATTGTATTGTTTTTATATTTGTATGTCTTTAATTATTAAGAAGTGAATAAAATATTGAACCTAATGTAATTCAATGCATATTTAAAGATGTAGATATAGATATTTAATCAAGTAACAAGAGCTGTTGTCAAAATGCTGTTCTACATACACTCATTTAATTCTGTGAAATAGCTAATATCAGAAGCAACAGCTAGGGTATGCTGGAAAGAGCTAGGCCTTTCATTAAACCAAGATTGTCTTCTTTCTGTCATCAACTCTTTGATCTTCAGTAAGTACTTAAATTTCTGTGGTTTCATTCTTGAAGTAAAACAAGTAAAATCTATATTACACTATTGTTAGAAATAAAATAATATGTACTGTATTAGTTTGCCAGAGTTACCAAAACAGATATCATAGACTGGGTGGCTTAAAGAACAGAAATTTATTTCCTCACAGATCTGAAAGCTTAGGCTTCTAAGTCTAAGATCAAGATGTCAGCAGGATTGGCTTCATTATGAAGCTTTTCTCTTTCATGTATAGCTGGCTTTCTTCTCCCTCTGTCTTCACAAGGATATCTCTATGTGGGCACATGTCTTTTCTCTCTGTCTTTCTGTGTCCAAATTTCCTTTCTTACAAGAGCACAACTCAAGGGACTAGTGTCTACCATAAAACCCTCATATGAACTGAAGTACATTTTTAAAGATCTTATCTCCAAACATGGATACATTTTGAGGAACTAGTAGTTGAGACTTCAATATATAAGTATTTGGTAACATATTCAGCCTGTTAACATTCCACCATCTGGATACTTAGAATTCATGTTCTTTCCACATGAAAAGTACATTCACTCTCCTTCCAACAGATAGGAACACAGTCTAGTATCAACTTTAAGTTCAAAATCTTGTTTAAATATCATTTAAATCAAATCAAGGATTCCAGGGTGGCTCAGATGGTAAAGAGTCTGCCTGCAATGCCAGAGACTCGAGTTCAATCCCTGAGTCAGGAAGATCCCCTGGAGAAGGACATGGCAACCCACACCCATATTATTGCCTAGAAAACCCCATGAATAGAGGAGCCTGGCTGGCTACAGTACATAAGGTCACAAGAGTCAGACATGACAGAGCAACTTCACTTTTCAAATCAAATGTGGTTGATATTGAAGTATGATTTATCCTGAAGCTAAGTTTTCCCCTAGCTGTGAACCTATGAAGCCAGATAAGTCCTCTGCTTCCAAAATACAATGGTGAAACAGATATAAGATAGATATTCCCATCACAGAAGAGGAAAATCTTAAAGATGAAAGGGATCACTAGTGCCAAGCAAGGCTGAAATCTAGCAAGAAAAATCTCACTAGGTTTTGAGACTCAAGACTAACGGTCTTTGGCTTGTTGCTCTGTTCTCAAGGCCAACTAGGGAGGTAGCGCTGCCCCTCTTGTCATAGCAAGAGTTCCATCCCAGGGGCCCTGGGCAACTGCTCAGGCCTGTGGAACCAAGGGACAGAGCCCTGGCACCTGGGCATGTGCCCTCTCAGCTCACAATGGCAGTTTTGCCAACCCCTGAACTGCCTTGTGCCTCATTTTTCCGTTTTCATGAAGGATAATAATGTCACCCTGGTGGCTCAGACGGTAAAGCGTCTGCCTGCGGGGAGCCAGCACACAAGATCCCACCCATGACAAGGTCATGAAAAGACCGGACAAGCAAGGCAGATCAGGACCTCAGGGATTTCAAAAAGCTGCCCCGGCGCTCACCTTAAAGATGATCTCTGTCTTTCTGATGCTTGCTATATTAGACTACTCCCTAATTTCTGTGACAAGGGTAGAAGGCCTTCCCTGATCTCTTTCCAAACAGAATCAACTTAGAACTTTAATTAATATGTTTGCCGGACAGTGGTATCCTATAAGATTATCCAGGATGAAAGGAGTGTTTCAATTTAGACCCCTTTGCTGGCATTCTAGCCTGCTTGGCAAATGCGTACTAATGCACATGACTGCTCACAACACCTTAATCATAAACAGCATAAAATAGGCACAGAGCCCCTCGGGGGTGAGGAAGCCCTATTAGAGAACATAAAAATATTATTCTAAAAGCGGTTATAGTTAAAGATTTAGAAAAATAAGAGTTTAAAATTGTTAATTTTAACCAGGAATGCTAAACAGGGGCTGCCTCACTGGTGCTGCAGAGTCTTTGTGTGGTAAACCTTTTAGATAAATTTAACTGATAACTTCTGCAAAAGGACTGACCTTTGTGTTCATTAAAGAATAGATTACGGAAAACAGCTTTGCATTCGCCTAGGTCATAAAATGTCAATAGGCCCCAAGGCCAGAAGATAATGTACAAGACCCTCAGAAACAAAGAAGCATGCAGAAAACACCCTGGTTTTGTGAAGAACAAGCTGATATAATGTTAAACTATCTTCACCTTAGAAATGTACTAATTTAGGGTATAAAAGCCACGGTAAAAAATAAAGCATTGCCAGACTCTGCCAGACCCTGCTGCACCACCGTCTGGTCACTCTCTCTATCTCTCTCTCTCTCTCCCTCGCAGACTTGGCCCTATCAAGGCTGGTCTCACATCTCTCTCTTGCCGATGCCGTTCATCCTGAGGGTATCCCCTGGATCCTGCCGAGGCTGGACCCCAGCAGCGCGGGAGACCCAGGTTTGATTCCTGGGTCAGGGAGATCCCCTGCAGAAGGAAATGGCAACCCACTCCAGTACTCTTGCCTGGAAAATCCCATGGATGGAGGAACCTGGTAGGCTACAGTCTATGGGGTCCCAAAGAGTCGGACAAGACTGAGCGACCTCACTCTCCCTTTCAACCATGTTCATAGCTGAATCATTTTATTGGGCCAGCCTGTAGAGTCTCAGAAGGCAGCGAGCCTCTCTCACAGCCTCTCCTGTCTCTCTTTCCTTCAGTTCAAGCTGGCAGCATCTTTCCCTAGATGGTTAATTGGATCCATGGATCACATTCATAATTTCTTATAGCAAAACACTGTATAGCTACACACTTGGTGTTCTTTATAGAACACACTTTCTCATTTTATTGCAATATGAATGGGCTGAGAATTTTCCAAACCTTCAACTTCTGGTTCATTTTTGCCTAACAATTATTTCTTCAATTTATTTCCTTCCTCTCACATTTTGCTATCAACAGCAAGGAGAAAACAATCAATAGCTTCAGTAAGCTTCCGTACTTTGCTTAGACATTTCCTCAGCTAAATATTCAAGTTAATTATTTACAAGTTATACTTTCCACAAAACACCAGAATGCAATTTTGCCACTTTATAACAACAAACTCCTTTCCTCCAGTTTCCAATAACATGTTGTTTAATTCTGAGATCCCACCAAAAGCATTTTTAATGTACACATTTCAACCAACAATCTCTTCAAAGCAAGCTAGATTTTTTTCTAACATGATCTCAGAACACTTCCAGCTTCTACCCATTCCCCACATTTTTAGGTATTTGTTGCAGAAGTACTCCATACTCAACACCAAAACCCAAATTAGTTTGCTAGGTCTGCCAATACAAATACACAGACTGGGTGGCTTAAACAACAGAAATTTATTTCCCAACAGTTCTGGAGACTAGAAGCCAACATCAAGGTGTTGTCAGGGTTGGTTTGGTTTTGAGACTTCTCAGTGGTGATCTTCTCCCTCCTCCCTCACATGACCATCTTTCTGTGTGTATGTGTCTGGTATTTTTGTTTCTTTCTCTGTATATCCAAATTCTGTCTTATTCGGACGCAAGTCACATTGGATTAGGATCTACCCTAACAGCCTCATTTTAAATTAATCAATTCTTTACAGACCTTATGTCCAAATACAGTTACATTCGGAGGTTCTGGAGGTAGAACTTCAACATATGAATTAGTGGGAGGAAAGACATAGCTCAGTCCTAATATGCACCATTTTAAAAGCCACTATTAATTAACAAAATGCAATATGTGAGTAGCTCTTTTATTTTAAACAGACGGAAATTGAAACAAAGCAGGTAAGTGAACAGTTCAGGTTACATGGCTGGTTTAAAGCACAGCCAGTCTAAATTGTTTTTCTTCTGGCCATTTCCATAACATGACTACAGACTTCTTTTATCATTGTCAAATGATATCACTTTTATCAAAATGACGTCCTTAAACTTTAATCTAAATTTATCTTTCTTTTTCTCGTATTCTCCTGGGACAATTTCCTTCACTCCTATGGACTGAATGCAACAACTTTAAATTCAATAATTATACTTAAACTTGGGTTTCCCTGGTGGCTCAGCAGTGAAGAATCCGCCTGCCAATACAGGCGAAGTTGAAGGTGAGTTGAATGTGAGTTCAATCCTTGGGTGGGGAAGATCCCCTGGAGAAGGGAATGGCAACCCACTCCTGTAGTCTTGCTTGGGAACTCTCATGGACAGAGGTGCCAGAGGGTTATAGTCCACGGGGTCGCAAAAGAGTCAGACACGAGTTAGCAACTGGACAACAGCATCAATACTTCCATTCAGGATTCTGCTCTCAAGCTCCACCCCAACTCTCTTATCTAGTTCCAGGCCCACATATTCAACTAAAAACTGGACATCTCCACTTGAATGATCCCAGAGTTTTCAAATCCGGTATCTTTCATCCCCGAAAGATTATCTTTTCACCTCATATGTCCCCAAACTCCTTCTCCATTGAAATAAATCTCAGTGAATGGCCCATCCCTTACCTTGCTCAACCTAGGAAACCTAACATGAATCTTAACTGTTTCCTGTCCTTCATCCCTGATATACAATTAATCCACATGGCTTATTACTTCCAGCCCCTTAAAACTCTTAAATAAGTCCACTCTTTTTCATCAACTCTTCTTTAGTTTCCAAAATTCTTTCTCTTACCTCGAGTTTTACATGCAACTGATTTTACATGTAATAAATTTTATACCATTGTGTTTTGATATAAACCTAGAAATAATTCCTAGGAAAACTTTGACAATTTACACTGGGCTAGTTCCCTCTCTAAGTGCTCTATTCCCCCTTCACCCCCACCTATCACAGCACTTATTGCTCTGGACTGTTACAGCCTGTTTAGTTGTCTGGTTTCCACCCACTCCATGCTTCTTTTCTTTATAACAGAAACCATGACTTGTTTACCAAGGTTTCTGTAGCACTCATTTCTTGGGAGATAATAATCACTCAGAGGCCATTTGTAGAGAATTAATTCGGCTCTACAAAATTTTAATACAGTATTCATTCTATTTTATTAAGTTGTCACATTCACATCTAAAACTATGAATGCCACAAGGAAGAAAATTTATACAAACCCACCAGATTTTATTTTTAGTAGAAGTATATAGAAAACAATATTTATTTTCAAACTAGAAAATGGTATTTGCTATAAAGTGGTGTATCTTTATTAAACTTGTACCTTGTTTCCCTCCCCCCTTTGTTCGGAAAGTAAATTGAGGGACATAACCTAGTAAAAGCATCTCAGTTCATTTTGCCTGCCCTGTCAGTTTTAAATTTATTTAATCTTTTGACAAGCTGATACTTAAAAAACCTGAAGACATTTGACATTAGTGTGCAGTTAAAAATAAAAATGCATGCCAGCAACAAGAATAGTAGCTCAAAGTAAATATGAGGACCATAAAACTTTTTTTTAATGTATTTACTAAATAATGATGAAATGAAGGTGATATAATCAGCCTGAAACATGGCTGCCTACTATATTTAAAGCTATTAGCAATTCTGGCAGGTCAAGCAGACAGGGGAATTATAGATGAAGTTGTCTATGGTAGAGTGATCTGCAATCTTATCACTGAAAAGTAAAAGCTACAAGAAGACCTCAGAGAAAACTCAGGTCAAATTTCTTTTGAGTCATCTTAGCAATGACAGTATTCAACTCTAAGAAGTAAATACTTAGGATAAAAATTAAATGTATACATGTGTATATATATGTTTTTACATAGTACACATATATGCCAACTTAGGGTGTTTTAGGGTTTAGAGATTTGAGAGAATATATTAAAATATATTCTTTTAAAATATTTTCTCAGTGTCATATAAAGCTATATATTAATATTTACACTAAATATTTTATATTTTAGTGGCAAATAAATGGGATGTTTATACTACTTCTAGCTGAAGGCGTGTACAGAGAGCTTTCAAATATGCAACACAGTATTATTAACTATGGTCTTCCCAGGTTGCATTAGTGGTAAAGAATTCTCCATCCAATGCAGGAGATGCAAGAAACAAAAGTTCAATTTCTGGGTTGGGAAGATCCCCTGGAGTAGGAAACAGCACCCCACTCTAGTATTCTTGCCTGAAAAATTCCATTGACAGAGGAGACTGGCAGGCTATAATCCATGGCGTTGCAAAGAGTCAGATATGACTGAGCATCTAAGCACCTTATTAACTATAATTACCACGCTGTACCTTATATCCTCTTGATTTATTTTATAACTGAACATTTTTACCTTTTAAAAGAGGTCTCATTGAAAGAGAAAGTGCATGTGCCATCTGTAATTTACCTCTATGCCTAAGTATTTAATCTGTAATCATCTTGCAAGTTCATTTTTAGCTTCAGGTTGATCAGGATAATTTGAGAAATCAAGAAATATTTTTTTTCAGTCTTCAACAAATTTAATAATTCTAGCTTTATCTGCCATTCCACCTTTTTCTTGATAGAAGTCCTTTTGGTTGCTCTTGCCATGGATCCCTGCTCACCCCATTTTAGTAACCTTGAAGCTTAACTCCTCATTAGGTGAAGTTTCAGGGTGGTAGCCTAGAGCCATCCATTCTTACTATTTCTTCAATCTTGTACACAAGAATAACTACGTTATGTGAAAGTAATGGAACTTTCCAGGTGGCTAAGTAGTAAAGAATCTGCCTGAAAATGCAGAAGCTGCCGGTTCAATCTCTGGGTTGGGAAAATCCCCTGTAGGAGGAAATGGCAACTCACTCCTGCATTCTTGCCTAAGAAATCCCATGGACAGAGGAGCTTGGCAAGCTTCAATCTACAGGGTTGCAAAGAGTCAGAAACGACTGAGCACACACGTATGTGAAAGCAATGAGTCATAATGATTTGTGTGTTTGGCAGAGTTGGTTGTGGGAGGGGAAGCTTGGTATCAATTCTGGAGAGGTCATTATTCCTAATCATTGCCATAAACAAGCAATTTATTTTCTCCACATCAGCAATTGAAAAAGCCTATTATACATTGGTTGACCTGGACATTGTTACATATAGGGTGTATATAATTCATTTACAGATACTCATATTTGTATTCATATGTATACTGTGTTAGACCATCATTCTTTTCTGAAAGACTGATCTCTAGAAACACATTCTTGCATTATTTTTTAAATTGCCATTTCTCTCAGTGAGTGTGTATATGTGTGTGTTTCTGTAGGTATATACCTACAGAAACACACACATATATATATATATATATATCAGTTCAGTCAGATCAGTCGCTCAGTCATGTCCGACTCTTTGCGACCCCGTGGACTGCAGTATCCCAAGCCTCTCTGTCCATCACCTACTCCCTGAGTTCACTCAAACTCATGTCCATTGAGTTGGTGATGCCATCCTACCACCCCATTTTTTGTCATCCTCTTCTCCTCCCACCTTCAATCTTTCCCAGCATCAGAGTCTTTTCCAATGAGTCAGTTCGTCCCATCAGGTGGCCAAAGTATTAGAGTTTCAGCTTCAATATCAGTCCTTCCAGTGAACACCCAGGACTGATCTCCTTTAGAATGGACTGGTTGGATCTCCTTGCTGTTCAAGCAACTCTCAAGAGTCTTCTCCAACACCACAGTTCAAAAGTATCAACACTTTGGCACTCAGTTTTCTTTAAAGTACAACTCTCACATCCATACATGACTACTGGAACAAACCATAGCATTTACTAGATGGACTTATGTTGGCAAAGTAATGTCTCTCTTTTTTAACATGCAGTCTAAGTTGGTCATAACTTTTCTTCCAAAGAGTAAGCATTTTTTAATTTCATGGTTATAGTCAGCATCTGCAGTGATTTTGGAGTCCAGAAAAATAAAATCTGCAATTGTTTCCCCATCTATTCGCCATGAAGTGATGGGACCGGATGCTATGATCTTAATTTTCTGAATGTTGAGCTTTAAGCCAACTTTTTCACTCTCCTCTTTCACTTTCATCAAGAGGCTTTTCTTCACTTTCTGCCATAAGGGTGGTGTCATCTGCATATCTGAGGTTATTGATATTTCTCCCAGCAATCTTGATTCCAGCTTGTGCTTCTTCCAGTCCAGCATTTCTCATGATGTACTCTGCATATAAGTTAAATAAGCAGGGTGACAATATACAGCCTTGATGTATGCCTTTTCTTATTTGGACCCAGTCTGTTTTTCCATGTCTGGTTCTAACTGTTTCTTCCTGACCTGCATACGGGTTTCTCAAGAAGCAGGTCAGGTGGTCTACAAAATGTGGTCCACTGGAGAAGGGAATGACAAACCACTTCAGTATTCTTGCCTTGATAACCCCATGAACAGTATGAAAAGGCAAAAAGATAGGACACTGAAAAATGAACTCCACACGTCAGTAGGTGCCCAATAAGCTACTGGAAATCAGTGGAGAAATAACTCCAGAAAGAATGAAGAGACAGAGACAAAGGAAAAACAATACCCAGTTGTGGATGTGACTGGTGATGCAAGCAAGATCCAATGCTATAAAGAGCAATATTGCATAGGAACCTGGAATGTTAGATTTATGAATCAAGGCAAATTGGAAGTGGTCAAACAGGACATGGTAACAGTTTACGTTGACATTTTAGGAATCAGTGAACTAAAATGGACTGGAATGGGTGAATTTAACTCAGATGACCATTATATCTACTACTGTGTGCAAGAATCCCTTAGAAGAAAAGGAGTAGCCATCACAGTCAACAAAAGAGTCCAAAATGCAGTACTTAGATGTAATCTCAAAAATGACAAAATGATCTCTTTTCATTTCCAAAGCAAGCCATCAATATTGCAGTAATGCCAGACTATGCCCTGATCAGTAATGCTGAAGAAGCTGAAGTTGAATGGTTCTATGAAGACCTACAAGACTTTCTAGAACTAACACCCAAAATGATGTCCTTTTTATTATAGGAGACTGGAATGCAAAAGTAGGAAATCAAGAAACACCTGGAGTAACAGGCAAATTTGGCCTTGGGGTACAGAATAGAGCAGAGCAAAGACTAATAAGAGTTTTGCCAAGAGAATGCACTGGTCATAACAAACACCATCCTCCAATAATGCAAGAGAAGACTCAACACATGGATATCACCAGATGGTCAACACCGAAATCAGATTGATTATATTCTTTGCAGCCAAAGATGGAGAAGCTCTATACAGTCAGCAAAAACAAGACTGGGAACTGACTGTGGCTCAGATCATGAACTCCTTATTGCCAAATTCAGACTTAAATTGAAGGAAGTAGGGAAAACCACTGGACCATTCTGGTATGACCTAAGTTAAATCCCTTACGACTATACAGTGGAAGTGAAAGATCAATTTAAGGGACAAGATCTGATAGACAGAGAGCCTGATGAACTGTAGATGGAGGTTCATGACATTGTACAGGAGACAAGGCTCAAGACCATCCCCAAGAAAAAGAAACATAAAAAAGCAAAATGGCCGTCTGAGAACACCTTACAAATAGCCATGAAAAGAAGAGAAGCAAAAAGCAGAGGAAAAGGTAATATATACCCATCTGAATGCAGAGTTCCAAACAATAGCAAGGAGAGATAAGAAAGCCTTTCTCAGTGATCAGCACAAAGAAAGAGAGGAAAACAATAAAATGGGAAGGACTAGAGATCTCTTCAAGAAAACTAGAGATACCAAGGGAACATTTCATGCAAAGATGAGTTCAAAAAAGCACAGAAATGGTATGGACTTAACAGAAGCAGAAGATATTAAGAAGAGGTGACAAGAATACACAGAAGAACTGTACAAAAAAGATCTTCATGACCCAGATAATCAAAATGGTGTGATCACTCACCTACAACCAGACATCCTGGAATGTGAAGTCAAGTGGGCCTTAGGAAGCATCACTACAAACAAAGCTAGTGGAGGTGATAGAATTTCAGTTGAGCCACTTGAAATCCTAAAGATGATGCTGTGAAAGTGCTGCACTCAATATGCCAGCAAATTTGGAAAACTCAGCAGTGGCCACAGGACTGGAAAAGGTCAGTTTTCATTGCAATCCCTAAGACAGGCAATGCCAAAGAATGCTCAAACTACGGCATAATTGCACTCATCTCACATGCTAGTAAAGTAATGCTCAAAATTCTCCAAGCCAGGCTTGGATTCATATATATATGAAATGTAATAGATCACTGTAAAGGCCATATAAATGGTTTAAAATTCAGTGAAAGTTCATGAAGGCATTCATTAGGCCATCTCTGGACCTCATGGTGTCTGTGTTCACTGCCATCAGGTGAATATGAAACTTTTCTGTAATTTCTAGAACCAGTATATTAACTTTGTCCTGGACAGCTAAAAACTAATTCAACCCCCAAAAAATACTCTAAGAGGATAGTAAAATGATCCAAATGCTTAACCTACCTTATTAACCAAGAACAGTCTAAAAAAAGAAAATCTGAATTCTTAACAAATTTGAAGAAAGACCACAAGAATCACAGAAGTGGTGCCCAAGACTCCAACGGTTGATTTGCCATAAGCTTCTGCCTGTTCCCTCCCTCTAAATTCTTCAACTTTGGTTCCCAATTGAATTGCCACAAACACATACGCACACAAGTAAAGATACAACATCTATGCCCACTGGCCTGCTTACATTCTCTGAAGCTCTGAGGAGGGCACAGGTAAATGAAGGAATTTATATGCTTAGCTTGTAGGAGAAAACAGCACACCTAGAAGACATTGAAGTATGTATTCAGGTTGCTATTTGAGAGAGAAATTATAAACCAATACATGGCTCCTTACCAAGAACCTATCAGGTGGCTTCCTTAGGTCAGGCTTGCCAGGCCTTCATGAACACTAAGGCTGCTGACAGTCACATTCTTCATTTTAACTTAACACATTTGAATCTTGATTTATATAGCTTACTATCTTATGGTTGAATCTCCCTGAGTCATTCAATTTCTGGCAAAATGGCATTTCCAGATCTGCCTCATTGAAATCAGGTATCATTCCACTCAGGCTCTTGGAATCCGATTCCTCCAATTCAAACCTCTGAGCTTGCTGGCCCACCTATCTTTAAAATTTCAAAAATGCCTGCTTTGTTGGTTTATAATGAGAAATTAAATGGGATTGCATACAAGATTGGCCCCATGAATTTTATATATAGCTTATGTAGCTTTATTTCTCTCTGAACTTGAAGCTCATCCAACAGCAGCTTCACGTTGTGGCACGCTGGTGAAGGTACCGTCAGAGTTGGAAAAGTCCAAAGCACAGAGCTAAGGTTAGGTGCTGTGCCAGTCTGCTGTAGTTTGGATAGAATATGCTTTCATTTGTTATAAAATAAAAGGCACATGTAATTCAGACACATAGAAAATTATGACAAGTGAAATTAAAATCACTCATAGCCAGTGCTGTTCTGGTTAATAGTTAACAACTGGCTGTTTGGGGGAAAAATGTATTAGTTGATGCAATTATATAAGTTTTATAAATTTTAGTGATATACTAATAAAATGCACACTACTCTTTATTGTAATTCTCACCAACCTATTAATTTTCAAAGAATGCTTTCATGGACTTTTATTAAACTGTTTTATCACAAATTATATTCATTAAAATGAAACAATTTTCAATTTCAGCACTAGACATGGCACACTTTGATCTGCACTATTATGGTTTTCTTCATTAGTTTCTTAGCTCTAGGTAAACAGCAAAATATAGAGTCCTGATTTGTAGCACTAGCTGATTTCAAGCTACCCAAATGACATCACTGAATGCAGAGTAAGGAATAGATGTAACAACAGCTTGCCTTTATATAGTATTTCCAAAAAATAGATAAAGTAAACATAAGTAATCTCAAGAGCAAAGATAATAATTTACCTTGAATACATTTTCTTCTCACTGAAGTGCATCCTTAAGTGATTTTTTCCCTTGGCTATGAGCAATAAATCCTCTGAGTTTTAGCATATTAAAACTTTCATTATTTTGCCCTAGTAAGAGTTTAGTTGGGTAGAGGAATCTAGGTTCAAAATCATGCCCAGGAATTTTAGGAAGTTTTACTCTTTTGTCAGGAGCTGTTTTTATTCATTGAAAAATTTAAGATTGTTTTTAAAAAGCTTGTCTTATGTTTGTCATGATAATGTGTAGTTTATTTCATTTTTATCTGAATGTATGTAGGGTGTGATTCATTATTTTCTCTTGGCACTCAGGGCTAATTTTTAATTTTTGGAAAATTATCTTCAATTATGTTTTTTATTGTTTTCATCTTTTTATCTTCTTCTGATATTTCTATTAAACAAGTCTCAGAACTTCTGGATCTATCCTGTCAGATGAACTGTTAGTCATATTTTTCTCTTTTTGTATTTTTGCTGTTTGGAGATATAACTTTCATTTTATTTTTACTTTTGAGGGAGTTTGGTAGGATTCTATAGTAGATGATTAGGCAGGGTATGATGGAGAGTCCTTGGTTCCTAATATTCTCAAAGACTATAATTCTAGATGTCACTTATACACCTAAATTTCTTCAATTTTCTATGGATTTCTTTTTATCCTAGCAATACTGTTATCTCCAGGTACTCAATTTATATTCATAGACTGCTCCTTTATTGTAATATTATTGTTCCTAATATTACATATAGCAGCTTATTATTATTACTCAGTCCATTATATTTTGAGTCATATATCTCTGAGAATATCAATTCAATGATTTTAAAGGGATATTTGAATAAAAACTTTACTTCGGGGTCAGTTGTTTCATTTTTCACCGTATTTTTATAATTCATACTTTGGGTTTCCTCAATTTCTTTGGACTAGTCTATACATTCTTATGTATAAATGATGATCAGGTGTGTGAGGTCTCCTACAATCGTGTTTACATATTTAACCAAATAGCTCATGCATGGCTTTGCTCTGCTCACTGTGGATATAATGATGCATGCTCTTTGCTCAGCATAGATAAAGCAGACTCAAGAAAAAAGAAAATTGCCAGAGAGTTGTTATACTGATAAAAGGGTCAATTCAACAAGAAGCTAGAACAATCATAAATATGAATTCACTAGCCATCTTAGCTGCAAAATATGTGAAACAAAACAAGTAGGTTGTTAGGGATTTCAACACAGCTTGCTCAACAATTGAGAGAGCAACTAAACAGAAAATCAACAAGGATATAGAAGAACTGAAAACTTCACCAACCACAGGATCTAATCAACATTTACTGGAAACTCCAGTAAATCCAACAACAGCAGAATGCATATTTTTTCCAGCGTCCATGAAACATACACCAAGATAGACATCTTGTGCCACAAAACAAACCTCAAATATTTAGAGAATTGGAATCACCAGAGTATGTTCTTAGAACACAATGAAATTAGACTGAAGATCATAAACAGAAGGATAACAGGAAAATCTCCAACACTTTAGAAACTAAACAACATACTTGTAAACAATCCATGAATTGAGGAATTCTCAAGGGAAATCAAAAACAACTTAAATTGAACACAATGAAAATTAAAATAAGCCATTATCTAGTTATATGAGAAACAGTTTAGCAGTGCTGCGAAGGAAATTTATAGCTGGAATACATCTATTAGAAAAAAGAAGAATCTCCTTCAAAAAACTGAAGAGGAAGGAACATTTGCCAATTCATATTATGAAACAATGTATTACCCTGATAATAAAATTATATAGAGTATAAGGAATAAGATTTTGGTGGGGGAGACAATAAACCAGTATCTACCATGAATATAAACACAAAAATTGCTTAAAAATATATAATTCAGTAATATATAAAATAATTATATGCCATAGTATTCCTCATATTATTTCTTAGAATTTCATATACATCTACAATATTTTTAAAGTTTAATTTAAAAAAATAAGATGTTCACCTGAATATTATGTATTTATAACTACATGTCTAGATTTAGTGAAAAATTTACTTTCTTATTAATTAATTTTTTGGTCATGCATTAGCTTTAGATCCAGTAAAAAATATTTATATATGCTTTTAGGAAAAAGCAGACCAAAATATGGGAATAATATAAATATAAAAAACAGAAATCATAAAAAATACTGTGTGGATAAATTATAAATTTCAGATGGTATTAGGTAAGATAGTCTTTAT
This sequence comes from Cervus canadensis, assembly GCF_019320065.1. NCBI lineage: Eukaryota > Metazoa > Chordata > Mammalia > Artiodactyla > Cervidae > Cervus > Cervus canadensis. The sequence goes on from NC_057400.1 coordinate 66,027,609, forward strand.
ACAGATGTTTGAAAGATATAGAGGTAAGATAAATATAATCTAAAAAGATCTTCATGGATCTAAAGTAATTTTTTAAAAATGAAGAAGACCATGCTTGAAATATATGTAAAAATAATTTTCCTTCAAAATGGGAAATAGGAGCATCTCTTAATTTTATTTGTAAGTTAAGCATTGTGGCTTAACTGAAAAAGAATTTAGGAGATCTAACAGGAAAAAGAATAGATTGTCATATGAATTTGGAAAAAAAGAAGTTATGTGGGAAAACTCTAAGAGCAACACAAAAAAACTAATCTTTTTAGATCTACTTGAGAAGACAAAACCTTTGCAATAAAACAGGAAAAAAAACAAAAAGCAAATGTGCAGATTTCATTATTGAATAACAAGCTGATGTTAAAGAAGGCAAATGAGGAATCCTAACACCCACAATATAGGTATAAATAAACCCATGCAATGAAAATCCTCAATTCCAATGTTTGTTAAGATTTGGGAGAGGTGAATAGCTGAAGAGCAATGGAAAGAAATAGAGATGAATAACTGAAGAGTAGTGGAAAGAAGATTTTTAATTAAGCATGATGCAGTATCTTTTGACATTCCCCTTTTGAATATGAAATTTAAGGCAGAGATGTTCAGTTCCACATGAAGGAAACCCAGTTCAACATAGTTGAAGCTAAGCATAGGATGGATTGGAAAAATAAATGGTATCTCTGAGAAGACCTGCAGGAACAGGGCATCTCAGAGCCCTGTAGGCTGGAATGAAGGACCTGATCCTCTGAGACTCATTCTGTTTTGCATGAATTTCTGGTATGTTCTCACATGTCAAAAGACTTGCTCCTGGAGGTTCTTGGAAATATCGATACTTCTAGTACTTGAAGCCCAGAAGAGAAGAGAGAATTATTCCTTCTAGTTTCACTTAGGAAAATCTCACAGGAAGACTCTACCTACCCTAACTTGAATCATATAAGTATCTCCATACTAACATTTGGCCAGATTGATACATACTATGATGCCACCTACATCATATACCCAACATGTAAGAAGGGAGAAATGTTAGGGGAAGAGGAAAATATTATGCACTACAGGGGCAATGTTAACAAGCAGAACCACTAGAAAGTGCCATTCAGATATCCTAACTGGAAAGTAAGTAAGAAAATAGGCAGAAACTCTTTCTTCCTTCTTTCTTTCTTATTTTATTTTTACCACACTTTCCCCCAACTTACCTAAGTAATCCTATTTTCTTTTATAAAAGACTGGTATTGAGACTATAACTGGCTCAAATGTGTTAGTTGGGAAAGATTGCAATATATTCCTTACACTTAATTACTATAGCAATTATAGAGACTGATTGTAGCTAATCACTGGCTAAATAACCTAGCCTTTGGTTGTAAATTGTTAAAAAAAAAAATTAAGCCACCACCAAACAAGTAAATTATTCTTTGATATTCTTGGTTAAATGATGGCTGTGTGTTCATTTTTCTTTCAATATCACTAATCATTCACCACAAATATGAGACTGTTTCAGTAACTTGAAAACATTATCAGATGTTTCCTACTTTGTATACTGTCAGCAATCGATAATTGAGGAAAACTATACACAGGGTGCAGATTATTAATAAGACTGTGATTTGGTGCTAATTTATGTGAAGTCAATGGATGTGCTACAGGAAAAAAAAAAAAGGAAAACCGTATTGATATTTTAATGTATAGCTCAAAGCCACATACCTGAATGAATCTATTTCCTCACCTCTCAGTTCAGTTCAGTTCAGTCACTCAGTCGTGTCTGACTCTTTGCGACCCCATGAACCGCAACACACCAGGCCTCCCTGTCCATCACAAACTCCCGGAGTCCACCCAAACCCATGTCCATTGAGTCGGTGATGCCATCCAACCATTTCATCCTCTGTCATCCCCTTCTCCCGCCCTCAATCTTTCCCAGGATCAGGGTATTTTCAAATGAGTCAGCTCTTCGCATCAGGTGGCCAAAGTATTGGAGTGTTCAGCTTCAGCATCAGTCCTTCCAATGAATATTCAGGACTGATTTCTTTTAGGATGGACTGATTGGATCTCCTTGCAGTCCAAGGGACTCTTAAGAGTCTTTTCCAACACCACAGTTCAAAAGCATCAATTCTTCAGCACTCAGCTTTCTTTATAGTCCAACTCTCACATCCATACATGACCACTGGAAAAACCATAGCCTTGACTAAACGGACATCTGTTGACAAAGTCATGTCTCTGTTTTTTAACATGCTGTCTAGGTTGGTCATAACTTTCCTCCCAAGGAGTAAGCGCCTTATAATTTCATGACTGCAGTCACCATCTGCAGTGATTTTGGAGCCCAGAAAAATAAAGTCAGCCACTGTTTCCACAGTTTTTCCATCTATTTCCCATGAAGTGATGGGACCAGATGCCATGATCTTAGTTTTCCGAATGTTGAGCTTTAAGTCAACTTTTTCACTCTCCTTTTTCACTTTCATCAAGAGGCTCTTTAGTTCCTCTTCACTTTCTGCCATAAGGGTGGTGTCATTTGCATATCTCAGGTGATTGCTATTTCTCCTGGCAATCTTGATTCCAGCTTGTGCTTCCTCCAGCCCAGCGTTTCCTCACCATATTGTGTTGATATTATAGTCCACACAGCCTTCCAAATTGTGGAATCTAATTAAATACAAAATACTGAAACCAATGTCATAAAATTGGTCATAGAAATGGAATTTGGGGTGTCCTCTGGAAGCTCCCAAATTTTTCAGAATTGTTTTATTTGCAAAACCTTTCCACTGTTTAAAAAAAAAAAAAAAAGGATTCATTGTTTCTTTTCCACCCCCATTACTGTTATTTATTCATTGTATTTCTTTAAATTTAAAGAATTTAAGTCTAGTAATTGTTTAATGTTTTATTATTGGAAATAAACTTTAGGGAAAAATCTTTGTATTCATTGCTGTGGGCTACTGTGTTTGGTCCTAGCATCTGGAAACTTATTTTCACCCCTTTTAAAAGGTGTTAAAAAATGAATTTTCCAATAAAAAAAATATAGACTGATGATTAAATGAATTAAACTATCCTCTGTACCTAGCAGGCACCATAAATAATCCATTAAGAGTTTGGGGGACTTCATACACTATATTATCTACCACACAACTGATTTGTTACATGACCCAAGGTTCTAGAAGACATGAAAACTTCAAGGTCTGTGTCAATGTCAATTTCATAAGTGATTCAACAAAAGTTATTTAGTGCAGGCATATACTAGGAGCTAGCAACTGTTCTTCATTAATTCAAAATAAGCATATATTAGTTTGAGATGGAAAATGTCTTCTGTTTTGAAAACTCAAAGACTATATTTAAAAATGTAAAAAAAAAAAAAAAAAAACCAAGTCATACAGGTATTATTTAAAATGACAATAATAGGGAAAAGCAAACCTGTAACAAAATAAAAATACTCTTTTCTTCATAATTATATGTGACTCATAAAAGGTAAGAAAACTGAAGTACAATAAAGTATTATTTTAAAAAATGATTTTTAAAGGCATTGTCAGTATTTATTTTTAAAACAAATAGTCCAATAACAACCTGAAAAGTAGGTAGAGATGGGTTTTGGAAAGTCAAAACCAAAATTCATTCATGGAAAATGAAAAAGAGATATATAAACAGAAATGTTTTCAGACTTTCAAATACCTATGTCCTTTTACTACTCTCTTATTGGAAAGTTGTATTATTTTCTATGTACTTTTAAATTTCACTGACCTTTATATTAGTTCAGTTCGGTTCAGTCGCTCAGTTGTGTCTGACTCTTTGCGACCCCACAGACTGTAGCACGCCAGGCCTCCCTGTCCATCACCAACACCCGGAGCTTACTGAGACTCATGTCCAAGGATTGGGTGATGCCATCCAAACATTTCGTCCTCTGTCATCCCCTTCTGGTCCTGCCTTCAATCTTTCCCAGCATCAGGGTCTTTTCCAATGAGTCAGCTTTTCTCATCAGGTGGCCAAATTATTGGAGCTTCTGCTTTAGCATCAGTCCTTCCAATGAATATTCAGGGCTGATTTCCTTTAGGATGGACTGGTTGGATCTCCTTGCAGTTCAATGGACTTTCAAGAGTCTTCTCCAATACCAAAACAGTTCAAAAGCATCAGTTCTTTGGTGCTCAGCTTTCTCTATAGTCCAACTCTTACATCCACACATGGCTACTGGAAAAACCATAGCTTTGACTAGACAGACCTTTGTTGGCCAAGTAATGTCTCTGCTTTTTAATATGCTGTCTAGGTTGGTCATAGCTTTTCTTCCAAGGAGCAAGTGTCTTTTAATTTCATGGCTGCAGTCACCACATGTAGTGATTTTGGAGGCCAGAAAAATAAAATCTTTCACTGTTTCCCCATCTATTTCCCATGAAGTGATGGGACCAGATGCCATGATCTTCATTTTTTGGAATGTTGAGCTTGAAGCCAACTTTTTCACTCTTCTCTTTCACTTTCATCAAGAGGGTCTTTAGTTCTTCTTTGCTGTCCAAGGGTGGTGACATCTGCATGTCTGAGGTTATTGATATTTCTCCCAGCAGTCATGATTCCAGCTTGTGCTTCATCCAGCCTGGCATTTCACATGATGTACTCTGCATAAAAGTTAAACAAGCAGGGTGACAATATACAGCCTTGACGTACTCCCTTTCCTATTTGGAACCAGTCTGTTGTTCCATGTCCAGTTCTAACTGTTGCTTCCTGACCTGCATACCGGTTTCTCAGGAGGCAGATCAGGTGTCTGGTATTCCCATCTCTTGAAGAATTTTCCACAGTTTGTTGTGATCCACACAGTCAAAAACTTTGGCATACTCAATAAAGTAAAACTAGGTGTTTTCCAGGAACTCTCTTGCCTTTTCTATGATCCAACGGATGTTGGTAATTTGATTTCTAGTTCCTCTGCCTTTTATAAATCCAGCTTGAACATCTGGAAGAGCCCAGGAAAATAGTCTGTCACTGTTTCCACTGTTTCCGCATCATTTGCCATGAAGTAATGGGACTAGGTGCCATGATCTTCATTTTTTGAATATTGAGTTTTAGGCCAGCTTTTTCACTCTTCTCTTTCACTTTCATCATATATATATATACACACACATACATATATATATATATATATAGATTCATTTTTATTATTTTTTTTTAGATTTCACATATAGAATTTTAGATTAATATCATACAGTGTTTGTCCTTTTCTGTTTGGCTTATTTCACTAAGCAAACTGTTGTTAATGGCCATCCATGTTTCTGCAAGTGGCAATATTTCATTCTGTTTTATGGCTGAGAAATATGTTATTTTAGGTTTTCCAGGTGGCCCTGGTAGCCTAGCGGTAAAGAATCTGCCTGCCAATGAAGGAGATGAAGGAGTCATGGGTCTGATAGCTGGGTCAGAAAGATCCCCTGTAGTAAGAATGGGAACTCACTCAATATTATTTCCTGGGAATTCCATAAACAGAAGAGCCTGGTGGGCCATGGCCCATGGGGTCACAAAGAGGCAGACATGACTGAGCATATAAATGTATTAATATACGTATATGTATATATGTATGCTACAGCTTCCTAAGCTTATCATCTACTGATGAACACTTGGTTGTTTCCAATTCTTGGCTATTATAAATAGTGGCGCTATGAACATGGGGATGTGTGTATTTTTAAAATCCATATCTTTTAATTCTAAATCTAAAAACTCTTATAGTTCAATCTATATTTTTAGATAAATAGAACAGTATGAGACTTGAATCAACCATAGAAGCTTCTCTCATTTATGAATTCATTACTTGATAATGAGTGTCACATACCTTTGTAAAGCATAAAATATCATTAAAATATTTTGAAAGTACTCATATTTTTCAAAATGATGCATTCATTTGGCCAGAATGTTCATTTGGGGTTTTTTGTAACCTTTTATAGAGAGGCCCCTGAGAGCTTTTGGCCAATCCAATATTACTACAATCCAATATTACCTAACAGAAGCAGAAGATTTTAAGAAGAGGTGACAAGAGTACACAGAAGAACTGTACAAAAAAGATCTTCATGACCCAGATAGTCAAAATGGTGTGATCACTCACTTAGAGCCAGACATCCTGGAATGTGAAGTCAAGTGGGCCTTATAAAGCATCACTATGAACAAAGCTAGTGGAGGTGGAATTCCAGTTGAGCTATTTCAATTCCTAAAAGATGATGCTGTAAAAGTGCTGCACTCAATATGCCAGCAAAATTGGATAACTCAGCAGTAGCCACAGGACTGAAAAAGGTCAGTTTTCATTCCAACCCCAAAGAAAGGCAATACCAAGGAATGCTCAAACTACTGCATAATTGCACTCATCTCACATGCTAGCAAAGTAATGCTCAAAATTCTCCAAGCCAGTCTTCAATACTACATGAACTTCCAGATGTTCAAGCTGGATTTATAAAAGGCAGAGGAAACAGAGATCAAACTGCCAACATCCATTGCACCATTGAAAAAGTAAGAGTTCCAGAAAAACATCTACTTTTGCTTTATTGATTATGCTAAAGCATTTGACTATGTGGACCACAACAAACTCTAGAATATTCTTAAAGAGATGGGAAAACCAGACCACCTGACAGGCCTCTTGAGAAATCTGTATGCAGGTCAGGAAGCAACAGTTAGAACTGGACATGGAACAACAGACTGGTTCCAAATTGGGAAAGGAATGCATCAAGGCTGTATATTGTCACCCTGCTATTTAACTGATATGCAGAGGACATCATGAGAAATGCTGGGCTGGATGAAGCTGGAATCATGACTGCTGGGAGAAATATCAATAACCTCAGATATGCAGATGACACCACCCTTATGGCAGAAAGCAAAGAGGAACTAAGGAGCCTCTTGATGGAAGTGAAAGAGGAGAGTGAAAAAGCTGGCTTAAAACTCAGCATTCAGAAAACTAAAATCATGGCATCCAATCCCATCACTTCATGGCAAATAGATGGGAAACAGTGGAAACAGTAAAACACTTTATTTTTCTGGCCTCCAAAATCACTGCAGACGGTGACTGCAGCCATGAAATAAAAAGATGCTTACTCCTTGGAAGAAAAGTTATGAGTAACCTAGACCACATTTTAAAAAGCAGAGACAGAGGGAAGTAAGATAGAAAGATAAACACCAATACCGTATACTAACACATATATATGGAATCTAGAAAGATGGTAATGATAACCCTATATGCAAGACAGAAAAAGAGACACGGATGTATAGAACAGACTTTTGGACTCTATGGGAGAAGGCGAGGGTGGGATGATCTGAAAGAACAGCATTGAAACATGTATATTATCAAGTGTGCAACAGATTGCCAGTCCAGGTTGGATGCATGAGACAATAGCTCGGGGCTGGTGCACTGGTAAGACCCAGAGGGATGGAGTGGCGAGGGATTTGGGAGGGGGGTTTAGGATGGGGAAAACATGTAAATCCATGGCTGATTCATGTCAATGTATGGCAAAAACCGCTACAATATTGTAAAGTAATTAGCCTCCAACTAATAAAAATAATTGGGGGGGAAAAATAAATAAAAATAAAAACCAGAGACATTACTTTGCACCAAAGGTCTGTCTAGTCAAAGCTATGCTTTTTTCCTGTACTCATATATGGATATGAGAGTTGGACTGTCAAGAAAATTGAGCACCAAAGAATTGATGCTTTTGAACTGTGGTGTTGGAGAAGACTCCTGAGAGTCCCTCAGACTGCAAGGAGATCCAACCAGTCCATCCTAAAGGAAATTAGTCCTGAATATTTATTGGAAGGACTGATGCTGAAGGTGAAACTCCAATACTTGGCCACCTTATGTGAAGAACTGACTCATTAGGAAAGACCCTGATGCTGCAAAATATTGAAGGCAGGAGGATAAGGGGACAACAGAGGATGAGATGGTTACATGGCATCACCGCCTCAATGGACATGAGTCTGAGTAAACTCCGGATGTTGACAATGGACAGGGAGGCCTGGAATGCTGCAGTCCATGGGTTGGCGAAGAGTCAGACATGACTGAGTGACGGAATGGAACTGAACTGAATGTTACTAGCTAATTGTTTGTTATCTGTCCAAGAAGTAAATAAAACATCTTTAATATTTTTATTGATAAAGAATACTTTGAAATGATAGCTATTCACTGATTCATTAATTTCATGAACATTTTTCTTGGATATCAAGTATCATATTGCTAAAGTTTATAATCTCATTTCTTAACAGCTAACCAAATAATATGCTACTAAATTGACATAAACCTCCAAAATATATGGCACACCTAGATTCAGAGATGATGTGTAGCCATCCAATTTTAGAATTTCTTTACAATATTGATTTCATACCAAGATGCTAAAAATGTTATCTAAGACAACATCAATGTGTGTGTGTTTTTTTTTTAATGTATTAGTGATTCCAAGATAGAATTTTCAGTTAAGTTCCCACATTATCAACGTGCTGCTGCTGCTGCTTCTAAGTCACTTTGGTCGTGTCTGACTCTGTGCGACCCCAAAGATAGCAGCCCACCAGGCTCCCCTGTCCCTGGGATTCTCCGGGCAAGAACTCTGGAGTGACTTGCCATTTCCTTCTCCAATTCAAGAAAGTGAAAAGTGAAAGTGAAGTCCCTCAGTCGCTATGTGCAAAATTAAGGACAGTTTATAAAAAGTGTTTACACCCAAAAATAGTGTTTGCTCAGTTCCAAAAAGGTTAATTGGCATTGGAAAAAAATGCATCAGTTCTTCTTCTGTTTATAAGAAAGCTTACTTTAAAAAAGATTGATTTAATATGAACCAGCTGAAGTTTTGTTATTTGTTATCCTTTGAGATCTGAACACTATATTTCATTTACAAGAGATAGAGATAGTTCATCTATTGCTTACCTATTGATTTCTGAGCCACTCTATAAATTTTTATCATTTTTAGCACATTTAAACATTCCAGTGATACCTAGCTTTACTCCTTAGAAGTGTTTTTAAACATGCTATAAATCAATTTACTGTGAGAGTCAAGAATCTAAATTGGGAAACCATTTCACTTTTTAAGTAGCTACAGTAACAACACCACATTGAAACCTTTTGGATGCCTCAAGTCCCGACCAATATTGCAAAAATACAGAGACTGTATACAGAATTTCTACAAATGACTAAGGGAGGCGAGGGAGAGAAATCACCTTTTAGCAAGTGAGCTATAAGTACTGATGTTTAATATTCATTTTAACTGTCCTGACACCTAAATGCCAGTTTCTGCAGGTGAAGAGGTACACAGGAATACTTATGAAGTAACAGCTGGTTGCTCCTAATTGCTCTGTGCCACTTTTTTCTGGGACTGATGGGGACTAAAACCCAATGAATTCATATTCTTTAGAAAATATGACATTCTATTTTAGATAAAGTTTTAAAACAAAAAGATATTGTCAGAAATATTTAACAAGTTGAAAATACTACACCTAAAATGATAAAAGATAATTTTCTCTTCAAGAAAATTAGGGATACCAAGGGAACATTTCATGCAAAGCTGGGCACAATAAAGGACAGAAGTGGGATGGACCTACAGAAGCAGAAGATGTTAAGAAGAGGTGTCAAGCATATACAGAAGAACTATACAAAAAAGATCTTAATGACCCAGATAACCATGATAGTGTGATCACTCACCAAGAGCCAAACATCCTGTAGTGTGAAGTCAAACTGGCCTTAGGAAGCATCACTATGAACAAAGCTAGTGGAGGTGATGAAATTCTAACTAAGCTATTTCAAATACTAAAAGATGATGCTGTGAAAGTGTTGCACTCAATACACCAGCAAAATTGGAAAACTCAGCAATGGCCACAGGACTGGTAAAGGTCAGTTTTCATTCCAATCCCAAAGAAAGGCAATGCCAAAGAATGCTCAAACTACCACAAAATTGTACTCATCTCACACACTAGCAAATTAGTGCTCAAAATTCTGCAAATGAGGCTTCAGCAATACATGAACCAAGAACTTCCCAATGTTCAAGCTGTATTTATAAAAAGCAGAGGAACTAGAGATCAAGTTGCCAACATCAGAAAAAGCAAGAGCATTCCAGGGAAACATCTACTTTTGCTTTATTGACTACAGCAAAGCCTTTGACTCTGTGGATCACAGCAAACTATGGAAAATTCTTAAAGAAATGAGAATACCAGACACCTGACCTGCCTCCTGAGAAATCTGTATGCAGGTCGAGAAGCAACAGTTAGAACTGGACTGAACAGACTGGTCACAAATCAGGAATGGAGTATATCAAGGCTGTATATTGTCACCCTGTTTACTTAAATTATATGCAGAGTACATCATGTGAAATGTCAGACTGGATGAACCACAAGCTGGAATCAAGACTGCAGGGAGAAATATCAATAACCTTAGATATGATTATGATACCACCCTTATGGCAGAAAGCAAAGAGGAACTAAAGACCCTCTTGATGAAAGTGAAAGAGGAGAGTGAAAAATATAGTTTAAAACTCAACATTCCAAAAAATGAAGATCATGGCATCTTCATGGCAAATAGATGGGGAACCAATGGAAACAGTGAAAGATTTTATTTTGGGGGTCTCCAAAATCACTGAAGATGGTGACTGCAGCCATGAAAGCTATGACCAAACTAGACAGCATATTAAAAAGCAGAGACATTACTTTGCTAACAAAGGTCAGTCTAGTCAAAGCTATGGTTTTTCCAGTAGTCATGTATGGGTGTGAGAGTTGGACTGTAAAGAAACCTGAGTGCCAAAGTACTGATGCTTTTGAAATGTGGTGGCGTTGGAGAAGACTCTTGAGAGTCCCTCAGACTGCAAGGAGATCCAACCAGTCCATCCTAAAGGAAATCAGTCCTGAATATTCATTGGAAGGACTGATGCTGTAGCTGAAGCTCCAATACTTGGCCACCTGATGAGAAAAGCCGACTCATTGGAAAAGACCCTGATTCTGGGAAAGACTGAAGGCAGGAGAAGAAAGGGATGACAGAGGATGAGATGGTTAGATGGCATCACCAACTCAATGGACAAGAGTTTGACCAAGCTCTGGGAGTTGGTGATGGACAGGGAATCCTTGCATGCTTTAACCTATGGGGTCACAAAGAGTCAATCATGACTGAGTGACTGAACTGAACTGAAAAGATAACCAAAAAAACTGAAGAAGGACCAGTGTGGTAATTGGTAATTTTTATTGCACCAGTAAGAATTTTAATTAGTTTCAAGATGATGTTCTTTTCTTTTGAATAATGTATATCAAACAAAAATTAAACAAGTTAGTGCCTCTATGTAGGATGCATCCAAAATGATACTTACTCACTTATGACTTCTTTGCTTGCACTATTTTTTAAAAAGAGGAAGCCAAAAATGTTGTTCTTTTGATACATAATTTGAGAAGGGTATCTTGAAAGAGGAAGCTGAAATTATTATAACCTAGATCAGAATAAGAATAAGTGAACATTAAAAATACAAACAAACAAAAACCTCCCATGTTTATTTTTTCATTCAGTCAACTAACATTTACTGAATGCACTAAATACTACTATGTATTATACATGGTTAAAATACAAGCAAAGTCAAAATGATAGTTCAAAACCCAACTCAGAAGAATGTCACAATAAATAAACAGCTCCAATGAAATATGAACAAATAAAGAGTGGGCTAAGGAAGCAATAATGAATGATCAGTTATGTAAATATGGGTGTTGATGAATGTTTTACATAAGAAGTAGTATAGAGCTGAGTCCTTTACAACACTTGCCAGGATAAGCAGGAAGGAAAGAATTAGGGCAATGGCTATGGCATTTGTAACAACATCATGAAGAGAGAGCAAATATAAGAGAACTATTAGAAAAACTTGTTTTTCAAATTATTCAGATTATCCACTGGGTCTGGCTTCTCATCTACTCTGATATTAAAAGCCATCTTTATATCAGCATATGTAGAAATGTTTAAGATTGTTAACCAGTTTTTCACAATAGTGATGAAAAGGATATTCTCTGGATGAGATTTCCTAAAAGTAAATTGATTGCCCACAATGAGTCCAAACAATACCTCTAAGAAGCAGATTCACTCAATTGACATAAGACATCCGTACCTATCCACTGAGCCTCAGTGTTAATTTGATGCAAGCTAAGTCTCAGGTTGCCCTTGACATCAATTCTTCTTTTGAATGCTAAACATGTTCTATACACTCAAATACATAAAATAAATGGAAAAGAGACCCATGTCTGGAACATTTCTTTACTAGGGTTATCAGATCTAAGCTAGTTCAGTGTGAAATCTTCCTTTTCTCTGGGACATATAGATGGATTTTCATAGATCAGGCACTCAGAAACATTCAAATTAAAAGAGCCCTTTTCCTCTAAGTTTAGACTATCAGCCTAATGGAGTTCGGCTCCTTCTTCTCATTTTATATGCCTAATCACCCAAGGTGTCAGATCGCATTACACTGAATAATCAGTTTTGTCTCTTTATATCATTAGCCTCTACTTAAAGAATATTAACTGTATTATTTCTTCACATGTGGAAAAGAGATTTATTGTCAAATTCTGTAATATTTTTAATGTAACAAATTTGTAGTCAAACATTTTGATTCAGTGTTTAGGACATACTGAATTAAACACAGTTAAATAAATTCCCTAATCACAGAAATACCAGAGTCTTTACTGTAACAATATTCTAGTACAAACTATGAATCTCTATCAGGGGGTGATATAAACTACACAGTGTTTTTCTCCTTTTGGAGGAAAAATTCAATAGGCTACCTTTCCTTAGGAACAGACACTGGAGACAATTTCAGTATTGTACTCTTAACTTTTTTCCATTGATTTCATAAAAAATAGTACCAAATCACAGTCTGACTAATAACCTCCATACCATTTGCCTTCAGTTATAGGTGGTTATGGTATATAAAATATAAAATATTTGATAAGTTATTTTCAAGTACACTGAATAAGGATAGAACAAAATTCATTTCTTAGGTTTTATAATAATGAGTCTCTCAGTAAATGATCTCGTTCCTCTCACTGTTAAAAGTCATATTAGTTCAGCTGAATAAAGTTTCCTGAGGCAAAAACAAATGGCTACTTTCTCATTTAACAGCATGAAGCTGACCTTCAATAAACATAACACTAAAGACTGGTAGTTATTGCTGATAAAGGTAAGAGGTAATGGCAAAGTTTTTTCTAGGCATGCACATGAAAATACTTTTGATTTAATGAAAATATACAGTCAAGAGGTAACCAAAATGTCAGAGTAAGAGGACTGTGTGCTCACTTCCTCCCATGAATACACAATTTAATTTAGAAATTAAAACTACTTACAGGGCAACTATCTATGAGAATAATCTCAGGACCAGCAGAAAATATTTTGCACAAGTAAAGACATAAAGACGGGGCCACAAAACAAGTAGGAGGGACAAAGAAATGGTATAATCAAGACTGACACCCCCAGACTGGCAACCCACAGACAAATGGTTTATGTCTGGACTCTCTATTGTGTTTCAGAGATCCATGTGTTAGTTTTTGTGCCAGAAGCATACTGTTTTGATTACCATAACTTTGTATTATAGCTTATATTTTACTTTGAAATCAGGGAGCATCTTCAACTTTGTTCTTTCTCAATATTTCTATGGTTATTTGGAATCTTTTGCATTTCCATACAATGTGTATTTTGATAGAGATGTCATTGAATCTGCAGATTGCCTCAATTTTATTTAGGAAACAAGTAGATACATGAATGGTAGTACAAGAGTTTGAGATTGTACTGTTATATAGGTTCTAGTTTTATCTACATATGACGACATTCTTTCTACATAAACTAGGTGTCTATTAACTAAAGTTGGATTGTAGTTAAATGAGTCATTAAGGTCTGTATATTATATTTTAATAGCATAGCCATCTCTATTAAATAAATTAGTCTAAATATATTATAAAGAAACTCTCTGTTTAACTCAGCAGGAGACAGAGCCAATGCTCTTGCAATCATCTCTTTATCTCTGTAAACACGTAAATGAATAAATTTAAAGAAAGACTATGTATACTGATGTATACTGTGGCTTCTCTTGTGGCTCAGCTGGTAAAGAATCCGCCTGCAATGCAGGAGTCCTGCATTTGATCCCTGGGTTGAGAAGATCCTCTGGAGAAGGGAGTGGCTACCCACTCCAGCATTCTGGCCTAAAGAATTCCATGGACTATATAGTCCATGGGGCTGCAAAGAGGCAGACATGACTGAGCAACTTTCACTCACTATGTATACTGTGAGCTTTTACTTTGTCATCCCTTTTCAGAATGGACTACAACATGTAATTTAATGAGCAAGAGGGGAAGTTAGGTATATTTCCACCTTCTGTGTAAGATTCTTATTCTTGGACTTCATTTGTTTTGTGTAAAGTAGAATACTCCACACATCTCACCTCCTCACACTCATATATCCCAACTCCCCAACCTAAGTGGGGCAAGAATTAAAAATGGAATTTACAGGACATTGAACTGTTTAACATTTCATCTTCTACCTGTCTTCATAATGTAATCAAGTTCCCCTCCTATTCCTGACTTGCTTCCTAACCCTACTCATGGTCCTTTGGCTGCATGTCTGCTAAGTGGCTTTGACTTTGTGCGACCCTGTGGACTGTACCCTGCCAGGCTCCTCTGTCCATGGGGTTCTCCAGGCAAGAATATTGGAGTGGGTTGCCATGCCATCCTCTAGGGGATCTTCCCAACCCCGAGATCCAATGCACTTCTCTTATGTCTTCAGCACTGGCAGGCACATTCTTTACCACCAGCACCATCTGAGGAGCCTAGCCCTTTGGCTAATCAAGAACAAAGACCTGCTTACTTTCTCTTCAGCCTGTACTTTCTCTTCAGCCTGCTTGTTTCTGATGCCCATGTTCATCCATTCTTGAGTCAGTGGAAATGTGAACTATTGTCAGGACATGTGAAAAAGAACAGTAGTATGAATCTTAAACAAAGGGTAAAAAATTATGCTATGTTTATAAAAAGTTACATACTCTGTTATCACTAAAGTCAGGATCTAAGTTAATAAAAATTCACACAGTAAGATGGACTTAAAAAATAAGTTGAGAAGAGCAAGTTAAAAATACAATTTCATTTTTATGAAAAACTGCCAAATGAGCATATATATGAAAAGTTTGAAAATTATACAATGCTTTCAATTGACCACTTCTAAGCAGTAGGATTATGAGCTCATTTTTCTTTTAAAGAGAAATAAATAAGACTAAATCATTGTTCTAAAATCATTTTTAAAAACACAGTCATGTTCTTTTAGTAAAACTGTGAAGATATTAGACTTTATATACTAAACTTTGGGAAAAACTTCTAAAAAATTCTACTTTGAACAATTAACATCTGACATGCCCTAGCCCAAGAAACTAAAAGTAATTTTGCAGTAATTAAGTTTAATTCAATCCAGATTTTAGTTATCCATTTGAAAGCATGAATTGGGAATTGATTATGTATAATTTTTTAATATGTAACATATTCTACATATAATTA
Organism: Cervus canadensis; assembly: GCF_019320065.1. Classification (NCBI taxonomy): domain Eukaryota; kingdom Metazoa; phylum Chordata; class Mammalia; order Artiodactyla; family Cervidae; genus Cervus; species Cervus canadensis. The sequence continues at coordinate 66,043,083 of NC_057400.1, forward strand.
CATTGTTGTTGCTGTTTAGTTGCCCAGTCATGTCCAACTCTTTTGTGACCTCATGGACTTGATTCCCTAGGCAAGAATACTAAAATGAGCTGCCATTTCCTTCCTCCAAGGTGTCTTTCTGGCCCAGGAATTGAATTCATGTCTCCTGCCCACATCTCCTACGTTGCAGGCAGATTCTTTACTGTTGAACCACTGAGGAGGCCCTATATAATTACATATGACATTGGGGTTTCCCTTTTGGCTCAGCTGGTAAAGAATCTGCCTGCAGTGTGGAAAACCTGGGTTCAATCCCTGGGTTGGGACGATCCCCTGGAGAAGGAAAAGGCTACCCATCCCAGTATTCTGGCCTGGAGTATTCCATGGACTCTATAGTCCATGGGGTTGCAAAGAGTCGGATACGACTGAAGTGACTTAGCAGCAGCAGCAGCAGCATATACATTTTCATGTATATGTGTATATTTACACAAAATTTCAATAAATAGTGACATTTAAATCTGCTTAAGAAAGACTATAAGTCAGAAGTAAAATTAGGTTATTTCCTTATTTTTAATTTCAAACACTCCTGCCAGTCCTATGTAAAAGTAAATAAACTTGTTTTTGACTAGTTGATTTCCCTCGAAGTGAAACAACTACTTTTGTTTCATGGCTCATAGGAACAAGGTAACTCAGGGGAAATTCTATGTAATCAGTTATAAGTAGCATTTATTCTGAATTAGATTCTAGGGAATTAAGTTGTGACCAATCAAGCAAGTTGTACTGTACTTAAATTGTCCAGGACTGATTTGTTCCAATTCAGCCATTATGTGAACATCAGTATCTCCTCAAGTAGAGCTCTACTGCCAGAAATTCTTTCCTAGATATGATGCAGAAATGTTGTCGGCCCTCAAAAACAATAGTAAACAACCTCCCCAGAAATGACTGCTGACAAGATTATCACACTGTCTACAAGACAGACTTGAGGGTTGCTCATTTTCAGTCATGGCATCAGTTGCCCCATGAACAAATGAAAGCAAGAGCAACAAGACTAAAAAAAAAAAGAATAATTTTTCTCCATTAATACTTTCAGTATCTAGTCATGAACAGAATGTTGGGTAGACATATAAATATTAAAGGTGCTTTAGGTAAAGGCTCAGAAAGAAATGAAGAAAAATGTCATTGGATGCTGAAGGAAAGGTGAACCTTTTTATACAGTCACAGGCAGGGTTGTTGAATTTTGTATTATAGTTACATCAAAGGAAGCAGAACTTGTAAGTGACAAACTTTGATATTTAGCTGAGAAGAATTTTAAAACAGGTATTGAGGGTGTGACCTGGATTCTTGTTGCTAATAATAAAATATGACAAAAACAAGATAAACTAGGAAATGAAATGTTACACAACAAGGAACTAGCATCTGATGACTTGAAAAATTCTCAGCCTATCCAAATTACAGAATACACTAAAATTAAATAGGAAAAATGTACTCTGGAAGAAAGCCAAGCAAGTAGATAGACAAATATTTATTAACAATATTAGGTGTGTTACTCATAGATCCACTCAACTATCTCAACAGAAGCCAGGGTTAGGAATGGAATATCCAGAAAATATCTATGGAGGCCCCTTTTTTTCCATGGAGTGTTAATCTCCATGACATATACAGGAGACTCACAAGGTTTTAGAGAAAGTTGTATCAGTAGAAATGCTGCCGGCTGTACTGAAAGGGACAGAGAGAGAACACAATGAAAAAAAAAAAAAGAAAAGAAAGTTGTCAGACTTCAAAAATTCTATAGCAAAAAGTAGGTTAGCATTGCTACTAAAATACAAAAATGTATTAATACTATCCTTCAAGAAACAGGAAGAATGGCACAGAAGAATAAGATAGGCATAGAGCTCTACACACTGTGGGCAAAAAGACCTATAGAGCTGTGACGCCAAGACAGAGTTCAGAGATGCGTGTACAGAAGCAGATTTTGGTGGTATAGACACACAGAGGTAGAGACATACTGGGCCACAAAGGCTTAGGGACCTGCTTCTGAGGACAGAATCCCTGGAGCTCTCTTGAATGCAAAGAAGGAAGACTTCTGGGGTATAGAGGATTATTTCCAGGCCTTGAAATCCAATAGAATTTTGTTGTTGGGTTTTGAACTTGCTTGGAACCCAGTGACTCCTTTATTCCTTCTATTTTCTCCTTTTTGGAATAAGAATAATTGTAACTGTTATCACATCCCTATTCATGACTCTACCTTGGAAATAAATAACTTATTTCCTAGTTTTGTAGATCCACAGATAGAGAGGAATTTTGCTCCAGGATGAATTGTACCCAGTATCTCAGGCATGTCTGATTTAGGTGATTTAGATGATGACATCTGGGAATTCTGAGCTGTGGATATTTAGATGAGATTTTTGAACTTAGAGCTAATGCTTTAATAGGTTAAAAACTCTAGGCAGTGTTGTAATGAGGTGAGTATGCTTTGTATGTGGGGTACATGTAAATTTGAGAGGACTAGAGGGTAGACTGTAGCAAACTAAATGGTGGCCTCCAAAAGATATGTCTTCATCATTACCCCCAAAACCTATGAATGTTACCTTATTTGAAAGAAGAGTCTTTGCAGATGTAATTAAGAATCTTGAGATAGAGATCATCTTGATTATCTGACTGAACCTTAAATACAGTGACATAGGGCCATAAAAGTGATGTACAGAAAACAATATGATTATGGAAACAGAGATTGGAGACATATGGTCACAAGTCAAGTAGCACCTGGAGTTATTAGAATTTGGGAAAATTAGGGAATGGATTCTCCCCTACGTGGAGCAGTCAGTTACTGTGGCTCTTTTGACGTCTTGATTTTGGACTCTGACATCAAGACAGAATAAAATTCTATTGTTTTAAGCTACTAAGTTCATCATAAAAATAAACTACTATATAATAAATATGATAATATAATAACACTATAGAAAACCTAATTAGGAAATCAATACAAAGCTACAGTCTTTGGTAACTAGGGGAGAGAAAACCTCATTTCCTTAGTCATACACTCCTATAGTAGAGCTTCTATTATGCTGAATGAAGGGGTAGATGAGGCAGAAGAAAATAATACTCATGCCTGTACAAGAGTCATGTACTATCATGGTTCTTACTGAAGTTTTGCAAAATCTCTTGAATAAATGTGTATTTATTTATTGTATGCTGTTAGGTCAGTTCCAGATACTTAAATGATCATAGTTCTTTTTCATAATCTTTACCAGTTATGGTTCTTTTGTTGAGGAGCTGGTCTGTGGAGCTCCTCACATCAGCATTCTAGAAGTGGATTTCCCCAAGAATGGTGATATCCTTGCCCACCTCAAACTATAACAGCACACGTAAGTGAAATAGAGAACTGAATGCACATTTGCAAAGAATAGCAAGGAGAGATAAAGCCTTCCTAAGAGATCAATGCAAAGAAAGAGAGGAAAACAATAGAATGGGAAAGACTAGAAATCTTTTCAAGAAAATTAGAGATACCAAGGGGATATTTCATGCAAAGAGGGGGCACAATAAAGGGCAGAAACAGCATGGACCTAACATAAGCAGAAGAGATTAAGAAGGAGTGGCAAGAATGCATAGAAGAACTATACAGAAAAGATGTTAATGACTCAGATAACCACAATGGTGTGATCACTCACCTAGAGCCAGAACATCCTGGAGTGTGAAGTCAAGCAGACCTTAGGAAGCATCACTATGAACAAAGCTAGTGGAGGTGATGGAACTCCAGCTGAGCTATTTCAAATCCTAAAAGATGGTGCTGTGAAAGTGCTGTACTCAATATGCCAGCAAATTTGGAAAACTCAGCCCAGTGGCCACAAGACTGGAAAAGGTCAGTTTTCATTCCAACCCCAAAAAAGGCAATGCCAAAGAACGTTCAAACTGCTGCACAACTGCACTCTTTTCACATGCTAGCAAGGTCATGCTCAAAATCCTCCAAGCTAGGCTTCAACAGTATGTGAACCAAGAACTTCTAGATGGACAAGCTGGATTAAGAAAAGGCAGAGGAACAAGAGATCAAATTGCCAACATCTGTTGGATCATAGATAAAGCAAGAGAATTCCAGAAAAACATCTAGTTCTGCTTCATTGACTACACTAAAGCCTTTGTGTGGATCACAACAAACCGTGGAAAATTCTTCAAGAGATGGGAATACCAGACCACCCTACCTGCTTCCTGAGAAACATGTGTGCAGGTCAAGAAGCAATGGTTAGAACCAAACATGGAACAATAGACTGATTCAAACTGGGAAAGGAGTGCATTGAGGCTGTGTATTGTCACCCTGTTTATTTAGTTAAGCTAATCACATACTTTGTCAGTATAAGTTCTTATTTGTGCATAAATTTTTTTAAAAATTAAATTCTATGCTAGTCCATTTAGTTAAAAATATGTAATTCTTCCTTTTTTTTTTGCAAACTCATCTGTCAAGAACATAAAAATTCAATTTGCTTAAAATGAAGTTGTTTTCTGCAGCTTTATTAAGTTTTGTTTTTTATTCCCAATGGTATATTCCAATTGTGTGATCTTACTCTCACAATCTTCCAAAGACTCTCCTATTCTTTGAGTATAGACAAAGCTGTTTTTTTTTTTTTCCACCCCAGAAAGAAAATGATCTTAGCTGTGTCTTTTTATAGTCTTTAAAAGCATAGAATTTGGATAATATTTCATCAGGGCTAAAAATGTGTCATGCTTTAACATTTTTATATAACTCCACCAAAAAGATTTAAAAAAACTGCATTTCTTGATTTTATATAAATAATGCACATATCTTTTTAATCAACCACTCAGAATTCTTGCACTTCAGGTACTCTTAGGAATATTAATATTTTATTGTCTTTTTCCAAGTTCAGCACCGAGTGCTATAGAAGTGATTGATATTCCTGAAAGCTATGCTGAGAGATATGCTAACTATTCATTTATCTAGCTTCTCAAATCTTAGAACTCTGCTTTCAAATCAATTCAGATTTTGAAAGGTTACAAGCAAAAAATACATATTCCTTAAATATGTTAGACATGTTCTCTCCACTTTTACTAATGTCAATGGTAAGAAACAAACACCTAATGGTTATCTTCACATTTTAGCAGTACACAGTTAAAGAAATTATATCATGCAATTTCTCCTTTTCGTTGCCATAAGAACTTTATATAATGGTAAATTCTTGTAGGTTCTCAGAAACTAGGTGGTTTGAGGGCTTTCTAAATGACACTTTTTGATATTAAATTACACCATTGGACTAAGGTTTATTAATAGTTGAAAATCATTTTGAATTTGAAGAGTGTCACAACAGTCTAATCATTATTAATTTATATGGTGAGATGCAAGACACCCTGAAAGAAAATTGAACTCTTTCCAAGATCAGGTGCATTTAAAAATGTTAATATTGATACATGTATGCTGATAAAGTCTGTGTTACTCTCATCTGTAAAAATTTTGTTTCTTCCTCCAGGAAAATGATTTGTTACTTAAAGAACTAAATTAGAATAATCAGCAGGTATTTATCAATTCAACACAAAACTCAGTGTACAAAGTTTGGGCATTCTTATGCTTTAGTGGTTTACATGAATGGTGGCTCAGTGGTAAAGAACCCACCTATCAATGCAGAAGACTCAGGTTTGATCCCTGGGTCAGAAGGATCCCCCAGAAAAGGAAATGGCAATCCAGCATTCTTGCCTGGGAAATCCCATGGACAGAGGATATTGGAGGGCTACAGTCCATAGCATCACAAAAGATTCAGGCGTGACTAGGTGAATAAACAACAACAACAAACTACAAAGGCAAACACAAACAGTGATATAGATATGCGCTATTGTAAGTTATAGTACATTCCATGAATAGAAGTAATGAAGATTTATGTTTTAAAGATTTAAGATTAAAATTTATTGGCATATCATATTACTTTAGAATATGAATGACATACTATTTTTTTTATTTTTTGTTTTTAATTGGAGGATAATTGCTTTACAATGTTGTGTGAGTTTCTGCCATACAACAAGATGAACCAGACATAAGTAGACACATATCCCTTCCCTCTACTTGAAAGGATGCTCAACATTGCTCTTTATTAGAGAACCTCAACCACTGGACCACCAGGGAAATTCTAGTTATGCTATATAATTGGCTGTGGAATTAATTACAATGTGTATTATGATTGGTATAAATAGATCTGAAATAGTAGTTTCATAATGTTACATAAATAATAGTTTCATAATAGTTTCATAAAGTTAATATTATCATTGTTACATGAGATTAATGGATGTTAAATAGCAATTGGTGTAAATTTCAACTGTAAATTCTTTAAATAGGATCAGTTCTAGCAGAATTTATCACTGAGCAATAAAAATTAGTGGGAGATAGAAAAATAATATAACTTGAGGGAACTTAGAAAAAAGGCAAGAATATAATTAATTCAGTTTCTCAATCATTCCTGAGTGTCTACTTTATATATGTAACAATGTTTCACGAGGGGTAGTTATAAATTGGGCTTCCCTGGTGGCTCAGATGGTAAAGAATCCACCTGCAATGCTGGAGACCTGGGTTCGATCCCTCGGTTGGGAAGATCCCCTGGAGAAGGGCAAAGCAACCTACTCCAATATTCTTGCCTGGAGAATCCCCATGGACAGAGGAGCCAGGTGGCCTACAGTCTGTGGGATTGCAAAGATTCAGACACGACTTAGCGACTAAGCACACAGCACACAGATATTAAATATATGTGGTCGGAAACCAAACCCATATCATCCAGTGGGATGATAGTTGTCTGGAGAACCATGAAAAATATTATTGATAACCCCCAATCACTCAGCAACTACAGCAGTTTGCTAAATGTTCAGATATTATAGGGATTCATAATGCTACTACATGTCTCCTTCAAGTGCGTGACACTGAAGTCTGGAACAGTATCTTCCTTTCTTTCAAAAATTACTGGTGGCTCAGTGGTAAAGAAGCTGCCTGCCAATGCAGGAGACATTGGTTTGATCTCTGATCCGAGAAGATCCCACATGTTGCCATGCAACCAAGGACATGCCCCACAGCTAGGGAACCTGTGCTCTAGAGCCAGGGATCCGCAACTGCGGAGCCCACATACTGAAACTACTGAAGCTCACCCGCCCTAGAGAAGCCACTGCAATGAGAAGCCAGCACGCCACAATTCAAGAGCAGCCCCTGCTCACTGCAACTAGAGAAAAAGCCCAGGCAGCAGCAAAGACACAGCACAATAAAAATCAATCAGTTAGTCAATGTCTAGGTTAAAGCAAACAATGGACCAAAAAAAGATATTTTCTATTGCCAATTTCCCCTTCTTTTCATTACAATCACTGGTATGTATCAACAGATTGAAATGTATGAAATCAGTTACTTCCACTAGCTATTTGAAAGAAAAAAAGTTATTTCCCTAAGACACTATATTCATCTGCACATATATCAGCTTGTAACCAACTGTCTTCCTGTCGTCATACGCTCGGCTATAAGCTCCCATTCATTAGAGATGTTCTTAGTATCCAGTGCAGTGGTCCATGGACACAGGATGATGTTCTCTACAAATATCCACTAAAAGATATATCCATTGGGGAAAAAATGCTTCATCCACTACTGAAGAATGAGACTTATATATAAGGCTTAGTAAAATGGGGCACACTTCTTGACTATATTTTATACTGCAAAGTAACGCATTCTAAGACGTAACTGTGCTTCTCTATCTGTACTACTGACCAATGCAAACTGGTCATCCTCACAGTGTCTTTATAATTTAATTTTTTATATACAATTGTAATGTTAATGCACATGAAAATTTAAGAACCACTCCACCACTAGTGCAATAACAAAGTTAAAATCTCTATGCAAGTACCAGCCCTTCCAAGCCATCCTCCCTTTAAGATGATTAATTCAAGTGGATAATGAAAGAGGGCTATGTAGATAATTAGACAGTGTTCTTACTGGCCTGACTTTAGCATTCAGCCTCTGTACATCATGCAGATAAATGCCAGAGCTTAAATAACTATCACATTTCTAAAGTGAGGAATGGATGCTGAATTCTAACGGTCTGGGCTTTCTCTATTATAATGTCTTAGTAATTATTCCTCCTTAATTTTTGTGAATGTTAGTATATTTTCCTGAGCCATCCACTCTTTGTTATTCCTTGAACATCTCTAATTCATGAACTTGCTCTTTCCTTCTCCTTCTAAAGTATTCTTACCCATTAGTCCTTATGGTTCAGTTTTTCTTCTTCAGGTCATATAATATTATCAGAAGACCCCCCAGTATTGATCTCTATATAGCAGCCTTTCTCTAGCACTACCTATTTACATTTGTTTTTAATTTACTCATAGTACTTATTAGGGTCTGATGTTTATTTCTTTGTTTATAGTTTCTATACCCAATACTAGAATTTAAGCTCTATGTGTTCATAAATTGGCCACTTGTTTGCTACACTTTCCCAGACACTAGAAAAGTGCCAGGACATAATAGGTTTTGCAGAATGGAAGAATAAGTTAAAAACTGAAAAGGATTGAACAAGACAGAGCACATATTTCTTAGTAAATTAAGAGCTTGCGTTAGCAACTCTCCTCTCACCCATTCTTATGTGTGTTTGTGTGTACATACATGATCCTTGTTAAACATCTCATTTCAGAGCACGAAACTATTTTATTTACCACCTCAAATTCTTGTGCATTAATATTTTAATAGTCAAAGAACCATTGTAAGTCACTATGTGAGGAGGAAAACAATAGAGAAAATGAAGAGATCTAAAAAAGTTTCATTTGTAAAGATAAATAAAATTGATAGATGTCTAGTCAAGCTAATAAAATAGACACAAATTATAATAAAAAATAAGGAAAAGAGATTGTGACCACCAAGTTTGTGGACATTAAAAACATAATAAAGAATGACAACAAATAACTCCACATCTGATGATTTAAATGAAAAGGGCCAACTCTTTGGAAGATACAAAGTACCAAACACACATAAATTCAACTAAGATCATAACACTTCATTAAATCTATGGAACTTCTAAAGTTCCACAAATAATGATTAAAGTCTCAATCTACATGTGTGGGAATGAACAAATCTTGTTACAACTTGGATCCAAACTTCATGTTAACAGGCATGAAGCTGACAAAAATAGGAAGCAGAAATTATTTCCAGCATTGAAAAAGGCCTAATGATTAAAACAATTTCAATACAAACCTAATAACTAACATTTCACCCTTTGTAGTAAATTTTGTGAATGTATTACAACATAGGCATTTCCAGGAGATACAACTATGCAGTGACTGGTATTTGAGGAGGTAATATGTCAGCAGTTTCAAGTTAGTAACACTATAGTGTAGATTAGATTCAGAATGAGACAGAGGAGATGATGTTCAGCAAAGATAAATTAAATAGAATGAATACAAAAGCAGAAATACATACAGTAACTCTTTAGGTTAAATTCCCATAATAGACATTATTGCCTTCAGTCCTCCATATGAGGCCACCTCAATATTCTCACTGAATATTTCCTAAAACTTCTCAAATGTACTCTTCCCTTAAGCTCACTCAGAGATTTACAAATCCTTTAAAAGAAGCAAGGCCCCTCACACTGCCATGCATTTGACTTTGATGTTCTTAAATGACCTCTACCCACTTCTTCACCATATTAAATTGATGCCTTTCAGGTATCTCCTGAAGCTTCTGGGTTATTTTCCCCATGTATACATAGCATCTTGTGATGGCTTTCAGCACACTATTTATTAGGTGAAATACAAATTAACTGATAGTTACATTTGGATTGAGAACCCCTTGTGATTAGCGACTATTTTATATTGTTTTGCTTTACTTTTATCTTAAGATTGGACCACTTAACCCAGGATCTGAATAAAGAAGGAGTTTAGAAATATTTATTAAGAAAGAATGAATAATGACAGTATAATATTATATAGCAGCTATACTTTCATTAAAAAAAAGAATGGATGAATGGCTTGAAAAGGAATGAACTTTTTAAAAAGATATGATATTTGCAAATTTGGGGAGAAAATAACTTGTAATAAAAATGACAACTAGATCTGTCATTAAAGCATGCCAACTAGTAAGACTAGTTTACACTAATATACAAAAGCAAAACAGCTTCATGGATAGTACAGCCCTAACTTTGACTTAACATTGATTAGAAATGGGAAAACTGCAGAGAAAGATGAAGCAGGTCAGAAGAGAGGGCAGTGCTGCCAGGAACTAAATCATGAAGGGTTTCAGGAGAGGCAAAGAAGACTGCCTTTAGGTCAGGGGAAATCTGAAAAGCTGAAACAGAGAATTCATTCTTTATCCAGAGACCTGCCAAGGCAGGGTCAAAGAATTCTGAGGAATCTACAGGGTAGACATTCACTGAATTCAGAGCCCAAAATGAGTTAGGTGGTAGAAAAGGTAGGGAAGGGAAAAAGGAAACTATCATGATGTAAATCTAAGATGCACATTCTGGAGAAGACTGGGAATCCCAGTCTTGGCATAACTTTTATGAAGAACCTATCTTAGACTGAAGAATGATAAGTGCTATGCAAAATTTAATTATTAGCATAAGATTGTGCTAAAATACTTGATAACCTGAAAAGAAATAAAGCTTTCTAAAATAACATTTAGGAAGAGAGTTTAGAGAGAAGCCTAAGCCAATACATTATTGAGAAAAGTTCAAAAATATCCATTGTTATCATTACTTTCCAAAATCTAGTGATATTTTATGTGTGTTTCAGACAAAGAAAAAAATATAGAAAAAAATTTTTTTTTTTTTTTTTAGATAGAAGAGTTAGGAGTGAAATAATGATATGCAAGCCACATATTTAAGTCATGCTGGAGACAAAACAGAATGAAAAAATCCAATCTGGTATTGAGACTTGGTTTTAAGGACTAGAAAACAGAAGTATGTCATGAAGAATAATTCAGAAGTGAATAACTGAAAGAATGAAGAATGAACACACGTTAAATATCATTCAGGCAGAAGGCTTCACTTTAGGCATTTCACAAGTGTAATCTTCACTACTCCTCACAAAAATTATAGGAATTAAAAATTATTATCTCCATGTTGTAAGTAAAATAATTCAAACTCCAAGAATAACTCAGCTGAGATCTCTAATATTAATACGAAAGTGATATGGTAGGTCTGTATCTGAGAGCCATATATTCTGAACGTGTCATTGTGTTTCCTCCATTCCTTTCTGCCTCTGTTGTTTTGTTTTGCTCTATTTAAAGTCCTATGAGTCCTGGGAAGACTTGAAATCCCCAAGATGGCTGAGAGAAAACTAGCAAAGAATAATATAACGTGTACGTCAGTTTAGCCGGCAGCCAAATCCCAGTCAAAAATGACTTCAGAACTCTTCTCAGGATTATTTGGCTTCTGTATCTTTTTAGGATAGATTTTATGATTCTGTCTCATTTGAAATCATTAACATTCAACTGTCAAATTATGAAATTGTTAATATTTGCTGAAACATTTAACTTATAGCTTTCTTTTAATTTATAGTTATCTATACATCTCTTCAAGAAATTCAAACATATGCTCAAGAGAGATAAACTATATATCATTGAAATAGAAGTTTCATTTAAATATAATAATTTGGTGGAACTAAAAAAAAGTTAGATACTCACAATATAGAAATATAATCCTTTTGCATGTAAGGGAACATTCAACATCGCTCTTTTACAACATGTGTTTTTCTTTAGTCAGTTCAGTTGTTCAGTCATCTCTAACTTTTGCAAGCCCATAAACCACAGCTCGTCAGGCCTCCCTGTCCATCACCAAATCCAGGAGTTTACCCAAACCCATGTCCGTTGAGTTGGTGTTGCCATCCAAACATCTCATGCTCTGTCATCCCCTTCTCCTCCTGCCATCACTATTTCCCAGCATCAGGGTCTTTTCTAATGAGTCAACTCTTGTCATCAGGTGGTCAAAGTATTGGAGTTTCAGCTTCAACATCAGCCCTTCCAATGAACATACAGGATTGATTTCCTTTAGGATGGACTGGTTGGATCTCCTTGCAGTCCAGGGACTCTCAAGAGTCTTCTCCAACACCACAGTTCAAAAGCATCAATTCTTTGGTGATTGACTTTCTTTATAGTCCAACTCTCACACCCATTCATGACTACTGGAAAAACCATAGCTTTGACTAGATGGACCTTTGTCTCTGCTTTTTAATATGTTTTCTGGTTTAGTCATGACTTTTCTTCCAAGGAGTAAGTGTCTTTTAATTTCATGGCTGCAATCACTATCTGCAGTGATTTTGGAACCCAGAAAAATAAAGTCAACCACTGTTTCCACTGTTGCCCCATCTATTTGCCATGAAGTGATGGGATTGGATGCCATAATCTTAGTTTTCTGAATGTTGAACTTTAAATCAAGTTTTTCACTCTCTTCTTTCACTTTCATCAAGAGGCTTTTTAGTTCCTCTTCACTTTCTGCCATAAGGTTGGTGTCATCTGCATATCTGAGGTTATTGATATTTCTCCCAGAAAGCTTGATTCCAGCTTGTGCTTCTTCCAGCCCAGTGTTTCTCATGATGTACTCTGCATGTAAGTTAAATAATCAGGGTGACAATACACAGCCTTGACGTACCCCTTTTCCTATTTGGAACCAGTCTGTTGTTCCATGTCCAGTTCTAGCTGTTGCTTCCTGACCTGCCTACAGGTTTCTCAGGAAGCAGGTCAGGTGGTCTGGTATTCCCATCTCTTTCAGAATTTTCCACAGTTTATTGTGGTCCACACAGTTAAAGGCTTTGGCATAGTCAATAAAGCAGAAATAGATGTTTTTCTGGAACTCTCTTGCTTTTTTGATGATCCAATGGATGTTGGAAATTTGATCTCTGGTTCCTCTGCCTTTCCTATTTGAAGTAGCTCAACTGGAATTCCACCACCTCCACTAGCTTTGTTTGTAATGATGTTTCCTAAGGCCCACTTGACTTCACATCCAGGATGTCTGGCTCTAGGTGACTGATCACACCATTGTGATTATCTGAGTCATGAAGATCTTTTTTGTATAGTTCTTCTGTGTATTCTTGCCACCTCTTCTTAATATCCTCTGCTTCTGTTAGGTCCATACCATTTCCATCCTTTATTGAGCCCATCTTTGCATGAAATGTTCCCTTGGTATCTGTAATTTTCTTGAAGAGATCTCTAGTCTTTCCCATTCTATTGTTTTCCTCTATTTCTTTGCACTGATTGCTGAGAAAGGCTTTCTTATCTCTCCTGGCTATTCTTTGGAACTCTGCATTCAAATGGGAATATCTTTCCTTTTCTCCTTTGCTTTTCGCTTCTCTACTTTTCACTTCTCTACTTTTCACAGCTATTTGTAAGGTCTCCTCAGACAGCCAAATTTTTTTTTTTTTTTTTGCATTTCTTTTTCTTGAGGATGGTCATGATCCCTATCTCCTGTACAATGCCATGAACCTCCATCTGTAGTTCATCAGGCTTTCTGTCTATCAGACCTAGTCCTTAAATCTATTTCTCACTTCCACTGTATAATCATAAGGGATTTGATTTAGGTCATACTTGTATGGTCTAGTGGTTTTCCCCACTTTCTTCAATTTAAGTCTGAATTTGGCAATAAGGAATCCATGATCTGAGCCACAGTCAGCTCCCAGTCTTCTTTTAGCTGAATGTATAGAGCTTCTCCATCTTTGGCTGCAAAGGATATAATCAATCTGATTTTGGTGTTGACCATCTGGTGATATTCATGTATAGAGTCTTCTCTTGTGTTGTTGGAAGAGGGTGTTTGCTATGACCAGTGCATTCTTTTGGCAAAACTCTATTAGCCTTTGCCCTGCTTCATTCTGTACTCCGAGGCCAAATTTGCCTGTTACTCCAGGTGTTTTTTGACTTCCTACTTTTGCATTCCAGTCCCCTATAATGAAAAGGACACCTTTTTTGGGTGTTAGTTCTACAAGGTCTTGTAGGTCTTCATAGAACTGTTCAACTTTATCTTCTTCAGTGTTACTGGTAGGGGCATAGACTTAGATTACCATGATATTGAATTGGAAATGAACAGAGATCATTCTGTCGTTTTGAGATTGCATCCAAGTTTTTCATTTTGGACTCTTTTATTGACTATGATGGCTACTCCATTTCTTTTAAGGGATTCCTGCCCCTGCCCACAGTAGTAGATATAATGGTTATGAGTTAAATTCACCCATTCCAGTCCATTTTAATTCATTGATTCCTAGAATGTCGATGTTCACTCTTGCCATCTCCTGTTTGAACACTTCCAATTTGCCTCGATTCATTTAGTACTTAGACCTAAAAGCAAGGATATCAGAGATCCTCATAAGATATGCTTAGTCACTCAGTCATGGACTGTCGCCCACCAGGCTCCTCTGTCCACGAGATTTCTCCAGGTAAGAATACTGCAGTGGGTTGCCATGCCCTTCCCCAGGGGATCTTCCCTACCCAGGGATCGAACCCAGGTCTCCTGCATTGCAGGTGGATTCTTTACCATCTGAGTCACCAGGGAAGCACACTCATACACATAGAATGTTAAACAGTAGCCTTAAAGCACTGCCTACCAGGAAAATTCTTTAGTATTTTAAGCCAAAGTGACGTGTTAAGTCACTCAGTCGTGTCCAACTCTTTGAGACCCCATGGGCTGTAGCCCGCCAGGTTTCTCTGTCCATCAAATCCTCTAGGTTAGAATACTGGAGTAGATAGCCGTTCCATTCTCCAGGGGATCTTCCTGACCCTGGGATCGAACCCAGGTCTCCTGCATTGCAGGCAGATTCTTAGCCATCTGAGCCACCAGGGAAGCCCCTAAACATTGAGATAAAACTCTCTAAAGTGAGCAAAATCATCAATATCTGTTGTATTAAAAACATGAAAATGAAAACTTACTACTCAAAAGTCTGAGCAAAACAGAAACACAGTTAACATTTAAAATATGCTATAAAGAAGAACAAACATTTATTTATATGTATATTACAGAGGTTTATGTAATTTTAATGAGGCTATATTTACTCTGGTCTTTGTGTTATAAATAAGTTAATTAAAACTAGGTATCCAAAAGCATAAAAATTCAGAATTCTTTAGAAATTACTCCATTTTCCAAGTGGTATTATCAAAATTTCTCAAGTAGACATATAAATTTTTAAAGCTATAGAAGAATTATTTATTTATGAATCAAGACAATCTCATAGATTTTTACTTATTTACTTTTCTGTTATATAAGTGCTATAATTTAAACAAAACAGCAATAAATTAAACAGATATTATGTGTGAGGAAAAATAAAAGCTGTACCTAGCTTATCATTTTCTTCCTGCCCTCTTACATAGCAACTTATTTTCACTCCTTTTTAAACCTTTTTGGGAATTTAAATTTGTAAGCTATGTCTTTATGTTTTCTTAAGAGACTGAAATATGTCTCTTAAGAATAATAAATAAATAAATAAATAATACAGACTAATAGGTATTACCCACATTTAATTTAAAAAAATTAACATTGGTATGCCTCTTTCTGTCCTATGGGAAAGTAGACTATTTTTCTTTTACCTCTTTGAATAATACTTCTCTGAACTGCCCTTAGGACTTAGGACATACTCTTATTCTTTTATGTAGTACTGAAATCTAATACAGCCAAACATGAAATTCTCTTTGACCAGCAGCTCTGCTTATATCAAGGCCACATTGCACTGATTCCGCCAAAGCTGGTCCTGGGTGGGCTTGAACCACCAACCTTTCGGTTAACAGCAGAACACTCTAACTGATTGCGCCACAGAGCCAAAGACGCACACTGATTCCTAGTGTCCATCAAATGTGACATTAATGTAAATATCCTCTCAATGAAAGTGTTTGAATATGTGTTATTAAGGATTGTACTTACTAGCAACAGCAGATTTGGGGGCTTGTAGGGATTAATTTCTAGCTCCCAAAATGTTCTTCCCTGTTATTTCTTACTGTTTTGGTATGCCAAATGTCAATCAGGTTGTTGCATTTATAAATTTATTATATAGGTTCTCCTTGTCTAAAATATCATCATGTTAAACATTTCAGAGAAAATTATTTTAAAGCACAAAGGCAATTTGAATTTGGTAAGTCAAAATTGAATTCCATATAAGTGGAAGTTTTTTGTAAAGAAATTAGAAAAGTCATGTTTAACTTCACTACCTTTTTCTAGTAAGATATTTTTGCATCCTGAAGCCATCTACTTTTATTTCTAAAAATGAGTCATTTTCTCTGTATGAGTTTTTGTGCAACCTACACTTGAAAAACTCAGGTGCAGCCAACTCATTCTTTTCTTACTACTTCAGGATTCTTCAAAGATCATCAGATTTTTTTTTTAAAAAAAGAGACAAATTTTTATTTTACTATAATCTTTTTATCCATTTTATCTTCAATATTCTTCCAAATTAGAAAAGAAATTTATTTTCTTGCTTCACACTTTGAAATTATGATTTCATCATGGACCAACATTTTAATATCTTTTCTATGCCAACAACAATAATAGCCGTCTTATAAGCACATGTGCAAGGAGTCTATTTCCTTTCATGTCTACAAAGTTAAAAATATGATTATATGCTTCTTTATGTTTTAAGGAAACTGCACAGTGACCAAAATCCTTCTTTATGGGAACCTCAAGATGACCAGAAAGCAGATTACATTCATTTTTAGCCATGTGTTATAGAAGGTATGCAAGTCATTTAGCTAGTTAGATCTTTTCATTTTCTCTGGTAAATAGTTGGTAGACTAAATGGAATTTTCCAAAATTTATGTTTACATTCTGTTGAGTATGCAGATACAGGAGCAGTCTAGCTTATATTTGGATATCAATAAGCTTTGTTTTCTGAAATCTTATTAAAATCTTCATAGAAATTAAGAATGCCATTTAAAAACCATTTTATTTTTTAAGTCAAAGTACCTAAGAACTAAAAGGAACATTTTGTTGTAACTATAATACCTTACACATTTGACCCACTATAGAAAGCTTGTTCCTTGCTAAGATCTGACAGAATCAGATCTACTCTTGTAAATGATCAGTGCATTTGTTATCAAAATCTTCCTTTTGTTCTCCTATAGGTCATCTTAATTGCAATTTCTGAGTTGGTTAATGTTACTTTACACAGTTTTGTAGCACCATCAAGAGAACAGTACAATAATGCATTTTCATTGTTATGGCATGTCCAAGGCAAATCAGTGGGCATGATTTTCAACTGACTGTTGATATTTTGGGAGAGACCAAAAAAATTTTTAATTGACTTATACATAATTACCTATACCATGTCAATCTTGTGAGATTCAATCTCTATGCATGTTTTCCCCTTCTCTTCTTCAACGTGCCCAATCTGAAATTCTTTCCCTCATATTGTGCAAAAATATATATATATATATATTTCTAAATCTTCCTAATGCCAGTAAAATAATAGAGTTTTTGAGTCTTCTTTTTTGGCAATGTCTGGGTAATGCTAACGTTAATATTAGAATTGTTCTTATTTTCATTATTTGAGTTCTTGGAAACATATTTTGTGTTTTAAAACACAAAACATATTGAAGCATTTTAATATTGTGAATATTCATAATATTAGTATTATGAATATAATATCATGACTATTCATAATAGTCACAATATTAAAATCAAACTAGCACAAGAGATTGAATATACAAATAGATAAGGACTAGACCATATATCACAATAGAATTATAGCCAACAACTTCTGCAATGATCAACCTATGAAGCCAATCCACAAGCCCTGTAGCAATCAACCCAAAATAGTCAGGATTTGGTCAACACCTGCCAGCTCCCCTAATATGTGCCCTTCCTTCCACCTCAGAACCAACCAGAAAAAACCAAATATACTCTCCAAACCCATTGCATAGGTTGCCCTGCTGCCACTTACGGCACTTCCAGCTTCCTCTTGCCAATAACTTCTAATCAGGGCATACCTGAAGCCTTCTCTGTTTTCCATTATAAAGCTTTTCACCTCTTATGAACACTTTCGATCCTCTGCCAAATGCAAGTGATGATGGCTGACTCCCTTGCTATAGCAATCTCTGAGTAAATAGCCGCTGTTTGTTCTCATCTGGGGGATCTTTATTTCCACAAGCAATATCTAAATACAAAGCACAGCGGTTAATCTATTGGTCAAATCAAAAATAGATTATTTTCACAATTTGTTTTTAATTGGCAGATACTTGCTTTATAATATTGTGTTAGTTTCTGCCACATATCAACATGAATCAGCTATGGGTATATGTATGTCCCCTCTGTCTTTTACCTCCCTCCCATTTCCCACCCCACCCCACCCCTCTAGGTTGTCACAGACCACTGGATTTGAGCTCCCTGCATCATACAGCAAATTTGTGCTGGCTGTCTAATTTTAATATGGTAAAGTATATGTTTCAATGTTATTCTCTCAATTATTAATGCTCCCTATTACAGAGCACTAAAATTGCATCACTTGGAGAGATCCAATAAAAGATGATTCATTACTATGAAATGAAAATCATAGTTACCAGCATCAGTGGTCAGATGTAAAAAGAGAAGCAACTATGAAAGGCAGATAATATGCTGTCTTCATTTGACACTAAAAGCAGCTTTTCTCTAAGTTTCTGTTTTGGGGGCTGCCTTTTCAGTTTGATACTTTCTCCTCAAACTTTCTCACCTAAAAACTGGTATTTTTGCAATCTGGGAAAATGTTTCCAGGATAAGAGACTTTTAGTGCTAAAATGAGGACAATCAAACCTGGAAAACTGGTTATCCACCCCCTCTTTTTTTTTTTTTATCAAGAGCTAGAAAAACTCATCAGCTTTCCATCATTCTTGTTTTTCTCATTCTTCATATCCAACCAGTTTCCAGAAGCAAGTTTTGTCCTCTAGATGTAGGTTCACCATTAACTGATGTAGTGTAAATTTTGGTGCATCTTGCATGCACAAACCCCTTCCAACACTCTAAGAGATGGCTCTTACCAATGTGTTCATATATTCATGCTGCCTGTGCTAAGTCGCTTCAGTCATTTCCGACTCTGTGCGACCCCATAGACTGTAGCCCACCAGGTTCGTCTGTTCATGGGATTCTCCAGGCCACAATGCTGGAGTGGGTTGCCATTTCCTTCTCCATCATATATTCATATGTTTTTCTAAAAATTTCAAAATCATCACCATCAGTTAAGATGGTTGTCCACACTGATTGCTCCTCATAACACTCCCATTCATAGTAAGTAGTGTTAGGATGACAACAGAGCAGGTTTGGATGCAGCTAAGGGGCAACTAAATTGAGAATATTTCAGTTTTCATGTATTGGAACATACCAATGCGGTTTCAGTTCAGTTCAGCTCAGTTGATCAGTCGTGTCCGACTCTTTGCGACCCCGTGGACTGCAGCACGCCAGGCCTCCCTGTCCATCACCAACCCCTGGAGTTTACTTATGTCCATTGAGTCGTGATGCCATCCAGCCATCTCATCCTCTGTCTTCCCCTTGTCCTCCTGCCTTCAGCCTTTCCCAGCATCAGGGTCTTCTCCAATGTGGTTTACAGTCACTTTTATAAATGGTTACGTAATTGTCAGCATTCCTGCCATAAGAATGACTTCCAGAAGTACTTCTACCTCACACTGTGCTGACTCACCCAGCATAACAGCGAGAAGCCAAAAAGACATAAATGTGTCACTGTATGAAGGTATCCTCCAGCGTCTGGCACTGAAACTATGAGAATAGAGAAATATAGTTTAACATGTACAGAACCAGAAGTTAATATATAGAAAATTCTCCCAGTTTTCAAACATCTATAATTTTAAAGGGACATTTGATTCCCATAAAATGCTTAACCAAAACAAAAGTAATTTCTGGTTAGAAATATGATTTATTGGCAGCATGTACAATTATTAACTCATCATACTCTGTTTCTTCCTTCTTTTGATGAAAAATGCTAAAATAAAGTTTATCAGAATTCCTGTGTGTGGGGCACATCCTGTTACATTTAAGCAGAAGATTCAGCTGTGTGTGAAGCCACACACGTTTGCATCTGAACTATCAATTTAAAAACAATGATCAACTGTGATATGAAAAAAGTTTTAATTTCTTTCTAACCTCTCCTTAGAAAATACTATTATAATTCATATTTTGTATATGTATTAATATAATAAACATTCATATGAAGATATTAAAGAGCATGAATCTAAAAAGTTTATATATCTTTAATATGTAGAACTGTGTCAGGAAGGTATTTCATAAAAATATTGTGTTATTTTCCCAGATTTTATGAAATTTTTAGCATTCATCAACCCTTTCAATTTAGTAATGTTTTCAGATTCTTTTCCTGATTATAAAGTGTTTGTTTTCATGCCTAATTTTGTACTTATAATTTTGAACATTTTTTTTTTTTTTGAGAGCCTTGAAATTTGTAAAAAGCTTCAAGCATCACAGAACTGGAATCTGTCTCTTCATCTTCACTCTCTACAGTGGTTCATGAGTTCATTCTCTCCTGTTCAAGCCAGACAACAAACAAAATGTCTGGTTAGCAGCTCTCCTTACTCCAGTCAATCCTCCCTGCTCCCACCAGGATTATGTTCTAAAATACACATTCATTCATCACCATGGGTACACAGCCATGTCCTTCATAAGGTGCCAGTAACATTCCATAGTCACCAGTTGCTGGCCCCAGCTTGTCTGATCCAAGCTGCTCGATCCACAGCCTCACATGGAATTACTCACATTCCCTGATCTTCACTTTGAAGAAAGATGTTCCCTCCCTCTGTGAAGTAAAAAGTTGATTAGTTCTTCAGGGTCACCCTCAAATATCAGCCTCCTCAGTGAAGATTTGCTCAACTTATCCGTCACTTACATGCTCTCAAAAATATCTATTTTAATTCAACACTTTTTACTTCACATATCATTTTCTTATTGATATGTATATATCTCTTAATTAGGAAACTTTTTGAAAGCAAGGTCTTTAAATTGTCATAAGTAGAGCATGATACTTGCTTAACTTAGCACTCATTCATTCATTCTCCCATTAATCCATTTATCTTACCTACTGTATATGTCAGAGGGCTTCCTTGGTGGCTCAGAAGGCAAAGAATCCACCTGTAATACCAGAGACCTGGGTTCAATACCTGGGTTGGGAAGATCCCCTGGAGGAGTACATGTCAACCTACTCTAGTATTCTTGCCTGGAGAATCCGCGTGGACAGAGGAGCCTGGAGTGCTACAGTCCACGGGGTCACAAAGATTCAGAAACGGCTGAGCAACTAAGCACATGTATGTCAGACATTCTTCTGGACATTAGGGATAAAACTTATACCTGATTCACAATAAACATTATTGGAATGAATGGGTAAAGTATCCTCTGATTTTGTCATAAAGACAACTTTACTTAGGTTCCTTTGTGTCATCATCATAGAGCTGATAGAATATTTTATCTTATATTCAAAGGAACAGCTGTGATATAAAAATAGGACTGAACTAGAATCAAAAGACCTGGGTTTGAGTTTCTGGGCTATATTTAATGGCTGGGGATCTTGAGCATGTAAATATCTCATGTAACAAATTTTTTTCTCTTTAAAATGAAGAAAACATTTCATACCTCACTGATATACTCTAAGAATTCAGTGAGTGCTACAACATAGGTGGAAGTGCTTTGTCAATGATTGTTTTACACAGATGTTAAGACATTATTGCTTTCAGATGAAAGGTGTTATTACTCTTCTGTATCTGGAAACATCTTTCATTTACACTTTTGACTGTAAATTCCTGCATTTATTATTTACTGCCTACCTAGAATGAAAACCACCAAATATCACTTGCCAAATCAAACTGCAATAACACTCAAGTCTCAGAGATAATAAAATTGAACTGAATCTAAGTGGGAATATGTTTTGCTAACTAAGTCACAGTCCTATAGTGAGTGTCAAATGAAACTGTATCTCTGGATATTTATGATATTCTAACAGACACACAAGTTCATTGTCTATCAAATAAAAGGCAGCATTTTTTATTTTACCTCACAATTTCAGTAAGCATAACATATGTTTAGTATCTTTTCTCTTTAGAACTGTTAGTCTATTTTAGAACAAGACCTGAGAAGCTGAAGCCACACTGAATGATACCTCTATTATTCATCTAAGGTAAGATTGGATCTGCTCCCATTACCATCTTTAAACACAGTTCTACTCTGTAGTTAACAAGCTGCAATCCAGTTTAATAAAGGGATTTCCCTTGAAATTTGGAATAATTTATGGCATGCTTAATTGACTTGCTGTTTCTTGAGAATTAATCTAAAATTTTAGAAAAGGATGTCAAGCCATGTGTTCTAACCAATAAGAAGTGATTGAAGAGCATTTTCTAAAGCATGTGCTTAGTTGCTCAGTCATGTCTGACTCTTTGTGGCCCCATGGACTGCAACCTGCCTGGCTCCTCTGTCCATGGGGATTCTCCAGGCAAGAATACTGGAGTGGGTTGGCATGCCTTCCTTCGGGGATCTTTCCAACCCAGGGATCGAAACCAGGGCTCCCGCAGTGCAGGCAGATTCTTTACCAGCTGAACCACCAGGAAAGCCCAAGAATACTCGAGTGAGTTGCCTATCCTTTCTTCTGGGGATCTTCCCAATCTAGGAATCGAACAAGGTCTTCTGCACTGCAGACGGGTTCTTTACCAGCTGAGTTACCAGGGAAGCCCTTTTTTAAGCACAGAAAATGTAAGTAGAATCTTGTATGGCAAAAGAATATGTATCATTTTTTTTTCTTTCATTTGATTGGTACTTTTCCCTCATTCAGCTAAGAAATATCTCTTTCTTTTAGGGAAATGGTTGAACATGTTCTCAGGCACACTTCACAATGCAAGTAACCTCACTAAACATTTTTTCTGACATGGTCATGTGCCCAGAAAATGTCAATAGCTGTATAGGATATTTCAAATAAGGAATTAAAAAAATAGAGTCCCTTCCTCTTTAGTTATGAAGCTAAAAATGGTGTCAACTTTGGAGGCACTGGTGGCCATAATTACAGCTTAATCAAGAAATCCCCACAGAGAGGTTAAACGCAACAAACATACAGAGAGAAACAGAGACAAAATATTAGAAAAACTGGAAGATACTAGAAATTAAACTCTCCTAGCTAGTCATACGGAGAAGGCAATGACAACCCCACGCCAGTCCTCTTGCCTGGAAAATTCCATGGACGGAGGAGCCTGGTGGGCTGCAGTCCATGGGGTCGCGAAGTGTCGGACACGACTGAGTGACTTCCCTTTCATTTTTCACTTTCATGCATTGGCGAAGGAAATGGCAACCCACTCCAGTGTTCTTGCCTGGAGAATCCCAGGGACAGGAGAGCCTGGTGGGCTGCCGTCTCTGGAGTCGCAGAGTCAGACACGACTGAAGCGACTTAGCAGCAGCAGCAGCTAGTCAAAAAGCAAAGTTCAGAATGTAGCATAATCAGATACTAACACAATGAGAACAGAGGATAAATCTGAGCAGAATAAATCAACAGAAGTTAGATACTAAAGGTAATTTAATCTCTGTCAGTTCAGTTCATTTCAGTTCAGTCATTCAGCCGTGTCTGACGCTTTGCGATCCCATGGACTGCAGCAAGCCAGATTCGGTGTCCATCACCAGCCCCTGGAGCTTACTCAAACTCATGCCCATCCAGTCAGTGCTACCATTCAACCACCTCATCCTTTGTCATCCCCTTCTCCTACTGCCTTCAATCTTTACTAGCATCAGGGTCTTTTAATATAAGTCAGTTCTTCACAACAGGTGGGAAAGTATTGGAATTTCAGCTTCAACATCAGTCCTTCCAATGAATATTCAGGACTGATTTCCTTTAGGATGGACTGGTTGGATCTCCTGTCAGTTCAGGGGTTCTCAAGAGTCTTCTCCAACACCGCAGTTCAAAAGCATCAGTTCTTTGGCACTCAGCTTTCTTTATAGTCCAACACTTACACCAATACTTGACTACTGGGAAAACCATAGCTTAGACTGTACAGACCTGTGTTGGCAAAATAATGCCTCAGTTTTCTAACAGGCTGTCTACTTGGTCACTTGGCTACTTGGCTACTTGGCTTTTCTTCCAAGGAGCAAGCATCATTGAATTTCAAGGCTGCAGTCACCACCTGCAGTGATTTTGGAGCCCAAGAAAATAAAGTCTGTCACTGTTTCCACTGTTTCCCCATCTATTTGCCATGAAGTGATGGGACCAGATGCCATGAACTTCGTTTTCTGAATGTTGAGCTCTAAGTCAACTTTTTCACTCTCCTCTTTCACTTTCATCAAGAGGCTTTTTAGTTCTTCACTTTCTGCCATAAGGGTGGTGTCATCTGCATATCTGAGGTTACTGATATTTCTCCCAGCAATGTTGATTCCAGCTTGTGCTTTCTCCAGCCCAGCGTTTCTCATGATGTACTCTGCATATAAGTTAAATGAGCAGGGTGACAATCCACAGCCTTAATGTACTCCTTTTCCTATTTGGAACCAGTCTGTTGTTCCATGTCCAGTTCTAACTGTTGCTTCCTGACCTGCATACAGGTTTCTCAAGAGGCAGGTCAGGTGGTCTGGTATTCCCATCTCTTTCAGAACTTTCCACAGTTTATTGTGATCCACACAGTCAAAGGCTTTGGCATAGTCAATAAAGCAGAAGTAGATGTTTTTCTGGAACTCTCTTGCTTTTTCAAAGATCCAACGGATGTTGGCAATTTGATCTCTCATCCCTCTACCTTGTCTAAATCCACCTTGAACATCTGGAAGTTCACAGTTCACATACTGTTGACGCCTGGTTTGGAGAATGTTGAGCATTAATTTGCTAGCATATAAGATGAGTACAATTGTGGGGTATTTGAGCATTCTTTAGGATTGCCTTTCGTTGGGACTGGAGTGAAATCTGACCCTTTCAGTGCTGTGGCCACTGCTGTGTTTTCCAAATTTGCTGGCATATTGAGTGCAGCACTTTCATAGCATCATCTTTTAGGATTTGAAATAGCTCAACTGGAATTCCATCACCTCCACTAGCTTTGTTCATAGTGATGCTTCGTAAGGCCCACTTGACTCCTCATTTCAGGATGTCTGGCTCTAGGTGAGTGAACACACCATCGTGGTTATCTGGGTCATCAAAATCTTTTTTTAATAGTTCTTCTGTGTGTTCTTGCCACCTCTTCTTAATATCTTCTGCTTATGTTAGGTCCATACCATTTCTGTCCTTTATTGTACCCATCTTTACACAAAATGTTCCCTTGGTATCTAATTTTCATGAAGAGATCTCTAGTCTTTCCCATTCTATTGTTTTTCTCTATTTCTTTGCACTGATCACTGAGGAAGGCTTTCTTATCTCTCCTTGCTATTCTTTGGAACTCTGCATCCAAATGGAAATATCTTTCCTTTTCTCCTTTGCTTTTTACTTCTCTTCTGTTCACAGCTGTTTGTAAGGCCTCCTCAGACAACCATTTTGCCTTTTTACATTTCTTTTTCTTGGGGATGGTCTTGATCACTGCCTTCTGTACAATGTCACAAACCTTCATCCATAGTTCTTCAGGCACTCTGTCTATCACATCTAATCCCTTGAATCTATTTGTCACTTCCAGTCTATAATCGTAAGGGATTTGATTTAGGTCATACCTGAATGGTCTAGTGGTTTTCCCCACTTTCTTCAATTTAAGTCTGAATTTGGCAATAAGGAGTTCATGATCTGAGCCACAGTCAACTCCCAGTCTTGTTTTTGCTGATTGTATAGCACTTCTCCATCTTTGGCTGCTAAGAATAAAATCAATCTGATTTTGGTGTTGACCATCTGGTGATGTCTGGGTGTAGAGTTGTCTCTTGTGTTGTTGGAAGAGGGTGTTTGGACCAGTGTGTTCCCTTGGCAAAACTTATTAGTCTTTGACCTGTTACTCCAGGTATCTCTTGACTTCCTACTTTTTCATTCCAATCCCCTATGATGAAAAGGACATCTTTTTTGGGTATTAGTTCTAGAAGGTCTTGTAGGTCTTCATAGAACTGTTTGTCTCTTTAGAGTCAAATAACTGTTGGACCAAAAGACAGTTCTAAGGAAATGAAGCATATTTAGAAGATGGGGAAATTTTCTGTAATCTTGTGATGCAAAATACAGCATATTCAGGGGCATTAAAGTCAACTCAGCAGTCCTTAAGATCAGTTCACTCTGAATCTATCCCCTCTCTTGCTTGCTAAGTCACTTCACTTGTGTCCAACTCTATGTGATCTTGTGAACTGTAGCCCTTCTGTCCATGGGATTCTCCAGGCAAGAATACTTGAGTTGATTGCCATGGCCTCCCCCAGGGGATCTTCCTCACCCAGTAACTGAACCCGTTTCAGTTGTCTCCTGCATTGGAAGGTGGTTCTTTACCACTAGTGCCACCTGGAAAACCCATGGACTGTAGCCCACCAGGCACCTCTGTCCATAGAATTCTCCATGCAAGAATACAAGGTAGCACTCCCTTCTCTAGTGAATCTTCCCAACCCAGGGATTGAACCCATGTCTCTCACATTACAGGCAGATTCTTTAGTATCTCAGCCACCAGGGAAGCCTCATAATCTGACAGTGTCATCTACATACCCAGTGGTGTACTCTATGCTTTGGTTCTATTCGAAAACAAACATTTCAGTCTTTCCTCTCTTCCTTTTCTCTCCAGAAGTGGTATACATGCATGCATGCTGGCCGTCATGATCCTTGACTTTGTGACAGCCAGGTGTGGCCACACCTCCCCAAATGACCAATAAGATATAAGTGGATCTTCCTGGAGAGTGGGGTAGGTGGTCTGGGCTCTAGAAAAGCTTTTAATAGAGACAGTCTTGACTTGAATACCTCTTCAGTTGCTTGCTCTTTTTCCTTTCATCCTTTCCTCTTTTTCTACCTGGACAGTGGGTACAAAGATTAAAGACACAGCAGCTGTTTTTAGACTAAGGATGGTAGTGACATATTAAACATGGAAGAGCAGGAAGATAGGAGGAGATTTGGCCCTTATTGTTATCTTTGATCCATTGTGTGAGCCATAGAAAACCTATCTTCAGACAAGTTGTTATGTAAAGTGAATAATATCCTAGGTATTTAAGCCCCTGTGCATCTGTTGGGCTATTGCTTACAACCAGATGCACTCCTGTTATAACAAAGGATTTAATCTCCCTGGAAGATTCATTGATCTATACAGGTCTTTCTCCATTTTTCACCTATAGCAGCTTCAGTATTAATAGATATTACTACAAAATTCCAAGAGAAAGAAGCCCTCTGTATTCCAGGACCCACTCTCTTTTTCCTGCCAATTTTAGGTGGCAGGTGGAGGTTTATGTCTGGTTATGCTTCCCCACCTTAGAGTGGCAGATTTGGCCTTTTCTAAACATTGCAAACACTTATACTATGTCACCAGTTAGTGAAATATTAAGAAATAAATATGAGATTTAAATGGACTTATTTGATTGCTATTATATAGTGAAGAGATTTTAAGCTATTTCATCACAATATGGAGAAATTCAATTTTCCACATCTTTAATTCTTATTATCTTGGCTTATTTAAAATCAGGTAATAACTATTTCAGAATTAATTTGATTTCATAAGTCAGTGTAGTATAAAATTATTCTTAAAAGTTGGCTTTGCCTTCCTTCTATTATAATCAACCTAATATCAAGTATGATTAGAGTCTAAAAATGACATGACATTTTCAGAAGTAAATTATAATTTTCTTTTAGAGAGAAATAGTTTCTAGGTCATATAAGAATTACATAAAGGTTGTTTTTGTTTTTAATTTTTAAAAAACTATATTTCATAAGGAATTTTTGTAATCATTTTTTCCTCTGTCAGGTATTTTAAAAAATGTATATGTCACCTTAGTCATTCAGAGTGATTCTGACATTAATTAAATTATTTTTGAGGTACTCCCACGGCTTTCTTTAGCTTTCATTTATCTTTACTATTTATATACACTAATGAGCATGGAATTATATAGATATTGGACTATTTGATTTTCGTTTTTAAATGTAAGTATAGTTGACTTACAATATTATATTAGTTCCAATTTCACAACAGTTTTTTTTAGGTTTTATAGATTGCATCCCACATTCAGTTATTAGAAAATTTTGGCTATGTTCCCTGTGACGTACATTATGTCCTTATGATATTTATTTTATACCTGATAGTTTGCACCTCTTAATCCTCTTTATCTTGCTTCTCTCCCTACTCCTCTCTCTTCTGGTAACCACTGGTTTGCTCATTATATCTATGAGTCTTGTCCTGTTTTATATATTTTATTTTTTAGATTCCACAAGTAAGTGAAAATATAGAATTTGTTTTTCTCTGTCTGACTTACTTCAGTAAACATAATACCCTCCAGGTCTACCCACATTGTTGCAAATGGCAAATTCCCACTCTTCTTATGGCTGAGTAGTATTTTATTATGCACATATACCACATCTTGGCCCTCCCAGATGGCTCAGTGGTAAAGAATCCCCCTGCCAACACGAGAGATGCAGGAGACACAGGTTTAATCCCTGAGTCGGGAAGATCCCCTGGAGAAGGGAAGGCAACCCACTCCAGTATTCTTGCCTAGAGAATCCCATGGACAGAGGAACCTGGCAGGCTACAATCCATAGGGTTGCAAAGACTCAGACATGACTGAGTAACTGATCATATATACCACATCTTATATTCCCATTCATCTATGGATTTATTGATGGGCACTTAAGTTGCTTCCATATCTTGGCTTTTGTAAATGATGCTGCCATAAACATAGGGGTGCAAACATCTTTTGAGAAAAGTGTTTGTGTTTCCTTCAGGTATATTCCCAGAACGGGGATTGCCAAATCATATAGTACTTCTATTTTTAATTTTCTAAGGCTCCTTCATACTATTTTCCATAGTAATTGTACCAGTTTACAATCTTGCCAACAGTGCACCAGGGTTCCCTTTTTCAACATCCTCATCTTAATTTGTATCCTCTTTTTATTATGGCCATTCTAATAGGTATTAAGTAATATTTCATTGCAATTTTGATTTGTATGTCCCTCTTGATTAATATGTTGAACATCTTTTCGTGTTCCTATTGGCCATCTGCATATCTTATTTGGAAAAATACTATTCAGGTTTTCTGCCCACTTTTTAATTGGGTTATTTGTTTTGTTGATATTAAGTTGTATGAGTTCTTTGTATGCTTTGGATACTAATCTCTTAACAGATATATCGTTACAAATAATTTTGACTCAGTAAATTGCCTTTTTGTTTTGTTGATAGTTTCCTTCATTGTGCAAAAGCTTTTACATTTCATTAAGTCCTGTTGGTTTCTTTTTGCCTTTGTTTCCCTTGCCTGAAAAGACAGACCCCCCCCCCCCCCAAAGAAAAAAGATTGCTATGTCGAACAACATAACGCCTACATTTCTTCTAGGAGTTTTATGATTTTACATTTAGACCTTTAATCCATTTTGAGTTTATTTTTGTGCATGGTGAGAGAAAATATTCTTATCTCATTGTTTCATGTGAAGATGTACAGCTTTCAAAGCACCACATGTAAAAGAGACTATCTTTTCTCCACTGAATATTCTTGCCTCCTTTGTTGTAGATTAATTGAGCAAATGTGCATGGGTTAATTCTGAGCTCCATACTCTATACTGTGTTCCATTGATCTATGTGTCTGTTTCAATGCCCATATCTTACTCTTTTGATTACTGTAGATTTGCAGTATAGTCGGAAGTCAAGGAGTGTAACTGCTTTTGATATAAGCAGCTCCAAATTTCCCTTTTATGTTGAAACAGGCTAAATTTTGTGTTCAGTTCAGTTCAGTTGCTCATTTGTGTCTGACTCTTTTGGCCCCATGGACTACAGCACACCAGGCCTCCCTGTCCATCACCAACTGCCGGATTCCACCCAAACCCATGTCCATTGAGTCCGTGAAGCCATCCAAACATCTCATCCTCTGTCGTCCCCTTCTCCTCCTTCCCTCAATCTTTCCTAGCATCAGGGTCTTTTAAAATGAGTCAGCTCTTCCCATCAGGTGGCCAAAGTATTGGAGTTTCAGCTTCAACATCAGTCCTTCCAATGAACACCCAGGGCTGATCTCCTTTAGGATGGACTGATTGGATCTCCTTGCAGTCCAAGGGACTCTCAAGAGTCTTCTCCAACACCACACTTCAAAAGCATCAATTATTCAGCACTCAGCTTTCTTTATAGTCTAACTCTCACATCCATACATGACTACTGGAAAAACCATAGCCTTGACTAGACAGACATTTGTTGATAAAGTAACATCTCTGCTTTTTAATATGCTGTCTAGGTTGGTCATAACTTTCTTTCCAAGGAGTAAGCGTCTTTGAATTTCACGGCTGCAATCACCATCTGCAGTGATTTTGGAGTCCAGAAAAATAAAGTCTGTCACTGTTTTCACTGTTTCCCCATCTATTTGCCATGAAGTGATGGGACTGGATGCTATGAACTTCGTTTTCTGCATGTTGAGCTTTAAGTCAACTTTTTCACTCTCCTCTTTCACTTTCATCAAGAGGCTCTTTAGTTCCTCTTCACTTTCTGCCATAAGGGTAATGTCATCTGCATATCTGAGGTTACTGATATTTCTCCCAGCAATCTTGATTCCAGCTTGTGCTTCATCCAGCCCAGTGTGTCTCATGATGTACTCTGCATATAAATTAAATAAGCAGGGTGACAATATACAGCCTTGACGTACTCCTTTTCCTATTTGGAACCAGTCTGTTGTTCCATGTCCAGTTCTAACTATTGCTTTCTGACCTACATACAGATTTCTCAAAAGGTAGGTCAAGTGGTCTGGTATTCCCATCTCTTTCAGTTTTTTTACACAGTTTATTGTGATCCACACAGTCAAAGGCTTTGGCGTATAAAGCAGAAATAGATGTTTTTCTGGAACTCTCGTGTTTTTTCAATGATCCAGCAGATGTTTGCAATTTGATCTCTGGTTCCTCTGCCTTTCCTAAAACCAGCTTGAACATCTGGAAGTTCACGGTTCACTATTGCTGAAGCCTGGCTTGGAGAATTTTGAGCATTAATTTACTAGCGTGTGAGATGAGTGCAATTGTGCGATAGTTTGAGCATTCTTTGGCATTGCCTTTCTTAGGGATTGGAATGAAAACTGACCTTTTCCAGTCCTGTGGCCACTGTTGAGTTTTACAAATTTGCTGGCATACTGAGTGCAACACTTTCACAGCATCATCTTTCAGGATTTGAAATAGCGCTCAACTGGAATTCCACCACCTCTACTTGCTTTGTTCGTAGTAATGCTTCCTAAGGCCCATTTTACTTCACATTCCAGGATGTCTGGCTCTAGGTGAGTGTGAGTGATCACACCATCATGATTATCTGGGTCATGAAGATCTTTTTTGTACAGTTCTTCTGTGTATTCTTGCCACCTCTCTTTAATATCTTCTGCTTCTGTTAGGACCATACCATTTCTGTCCTTTATTGAGCCCATCTTTGCATGAAATGTTCCCTTGGTATTTGTAACTTTCTTGAAGAGATCTCTAGTCTTTCCCATTCTATTGTTCTCCTCTATTTGCACTGATCACGGAGGAAGTCTTTCTTATCTCTCCTTGCTATTCTTTGGAACTCTGCATTCAAATGGGAATATCTTTCCTTTTCTCCTTTGCTTTTCACTTCTCTTCTTTTCACAGCTATTTGCAAGGCCTCCTCAGACAGACAGTTTGCTTTTTTGCATTTCTTTCTCTTGGGGATGTTCTGTCTCCTATACAGTGTTATGAACCTCCATCCATAGTTCATCAGGCACTCTGTCTATCAGATCTAGTCCCAAATCTATTTTACACTTCCCTGTATGATCATAAGGGATTTGACTTAGGTCATACCTGACTGGTTTAGTGTTTTTCCCCACTTTCTTCAATTTTGTGTCCCTTCCCATTATTCATTTGTTGAAATTCTAATCCTCCGATGAGATGGTATTGGGAGGTAATTAGGTCATGAGGGCAGAATTCTCATGAATAGTATTAGTGGCCTTATAAAAGAGATCCCAGAGAGCACTCTAGTGCTTTTCCCAGTTATGTGGATACACAATGAAAAGTCCATAGTCTGCATACCAGCAAAAGGAGAACTAACAATGCTAGTGCCTTGATATTCCAGCCTCCAAAACCATGAAAAATATATTTCTGTTGTTTATAAGTCACCATTGAATGGTTCTGTGTTATAGCAGCCTGAACTAAGATACCTATAAAATTAAAATGACTGATAATGAACTCCTTACCTCTCAGCATTCTCAAAATAAGAGTATATGGCTATCTCCATAGAAAGAAAATCATATGGCATTTACCCAAGTATATGATATGGCCTGAATTTACATAGCTCACCTTTCTCTATGACTGATCTTAACATCTAAAATACTACTCCAGAAACAAAATCGCAATACATTTTATGTCATTTCTCCTATTCCTTATCCTTTCCTCTTCCCACTTCTAAACACTGTATCTTCGTAAAGGTCTTACTGGTTATAGGAATTTACAGATTTATATGAAAACTTGCATTTTTGCTCTTATGTTACTTTCCAAGTAGTCTATCAAATTCCTGCTTAACTCCCAAAGCCAACTCAATTGCCACAGGGTTAATGTAACGGACATATATATAAAGAGAAATATTCATTGCTTCAGTAATCTTTTAAAACATTTCTGAGTATATCATTTACCCATTGTAATGGGATAATGTGTTTGCATTTGTTGTTATTCAGTTGCTAAGTTGCGTCAGACTCTTTAGGACTCCAGCACACCAGGCTTTTCTGTCCTTCAGTATCTCCCAGACTTTGCTCAATGTGTTTGAATGTCTATTCCCTAACTAGAAGATGATGTTTATCCTCACCTCAGAAATTTATCTGGCAAACAAAAGGTTTTCAGTAAATGTATTTTGATTGAATTTTATGTCATAGATGTGAGGGCTTTAAATAAGTTTTCTGCTTCCTTTATAATGCTACAAGAGTGCTAACGGTACTCAGAACATATTTAGCAAATGCTAAAAAAACAGAAGATGAGACAAGATAATATACGGCCTTAAAATTGCCTAGGTATTAGTCTTTCTCTTCCATAAAAGTACATTCTTCCTTAATTTTCCTACTATTTAAAACTAAAATCTTGGACAAAATAAATATCTGAGGAATCTGAAATCAGAGAAAAGAACTAGTTAGGGATTTTGTGACTTGAAGAATATGACCTAGAAGTGAATTCTAAATGGTTTGTTTGCTTTTGACTCCAATATATCCTAGACTGGTTACTAAGGAAGCCTATTAACTGGAAATGCCAATGGTAACATACCTAAAAAAAAAAAAAAAAAAGAAGAAGATGTGAGTAAGAATAGTCTCCCTACACAGAGACTGGGAAAAGTTATGTCCTGCAAGACAACTGTTTGGACCTTCCTCCAGATCTATAATAACAAAATAAAAGGTCTGCCTCACTGCTTCGCTATGGTTTGCTCTGGGACTGTGGACGGAACACTGTCTTTACTCCCTGCCCTACACTTAGGAGGGAACACCGCTCCTCCTCCCACTGTGCACTGGACAGACCATGTGTCAGAGCCCTGTCGGTCACCCCACACTGGACCCGTGTGAGCACAGGTGCATCCCCGTGCTCCACGCTGAGCACTGTGCTCTGCAAACTGTGGGGTTAGCTATGTGGATAATCCCCATTTTATGCTAAGTGAGCATCAGCAAAGAAGCAGCACTCTGTTACCTCTCTATCATGTACTGTGGAGACTCTAAAATTGATTCTTGTTTATTATACTAAGCTTGTTCTAACTGAATGACAGAAAAAATGAAGCATTTAACCTCCACCCAATGAAAATGTGAAAGGTATGCTTAGAAACAGAAGGGAGCTTCAGAAAAGTATTCCATGTATAAAAATCTAGGCAGACTCTAGAGAAGCCTATGCTTCAGAATGGTCATTCTGCACATGCACATGCACGCACATGAACAGAGCAGACCAGAATAGCACTGCAAAGGTTTTGAATTCTCAGCATTTAAACTTCAACCCCCCAGAGTGACATGCATTCTGAACTTTAGTAGGTAAATCACCAACTAAAATATAAGATACAAGCATAGCTAGCTTTATCATATATG
Organism: Cervus canadensis; assembly: GCF_019320065.1. Taxonomy (NCBI): domain Eukaryota; kingdom Metazoa; phylum Chordata; class Mammalia; order Artiodactyla; family Cervidae; genus Cervus; species Cervus canadensis. The sequence continues at coordinate 66,077,069 of NC_057400.1, forward strand.
ACAATATTTCCAGAATATATTCCAGAATTATTCACCATAATAAGAACCAGACACATCAGTCTGAATAAGAAAAGAAAATCAATAGACAGCAAAACCAAGATATGTCAAAGTTGTAATTATCTGGCAATGGTTATAAAATAGGTACCATAAAAAATACTCTGACAAGGTGTTAGAAACTCTTGAGTCAAATGAAAACAGAAATTTTGAAAGAAATAGAAGATATAAAGAAAAACTAAAGTTTTAGAACTGAAAAATATGACAATCAAAATCAAAAGATAGGTTCAATAGCAGAATAAATATGACAGCGGAAGTAATGAGTTAACTGGAAGACTGATAAAGACATTATACAGTTTGAACAAGAAAAGAAAATCCTCAAAAACTGTAAACTATCAAAATGTCCAACATAAAACAGAAAACTTGAATATTCTTTAACAAACTTAGATTTCTAGATAAAATCTTCTGAAACAGATATATATATATATATCAACATACAGACATATATAGATACCTGCATATAAATATATATGTCAACAATCTCCCAATATATATTGATATATATATATATATATATATCAACATATAGATACAGATAGATAGATGTAGATATAAATATATATATCAACAATCTCCCTGATGAAGAACTTCCCTAGTGGTTCAGACAGTCAAGAATCTGCCTGCAAAGCAGGAGAACCCAGGTTCACTCCCTGGGTCTGGTTCAATCCCTGGGTCAGAAAGATCCCCTAGAGAAGGTAGTGGCTAACCAGTCCAGTATTCTTGCCCAGAGAATTCCAGGGACAGAAGAGCCTGGTGGACTACAGTCCATGGAGTCACAAAGAGTTGAATATGACTGAGCAACTTTTTATTTTTCCCTCATGAAAATATATGCAAAAATATCCAACAAAATATTAGCAAATAGAATCTAGAAATATATGAAAAAAAATTATGCACTATGCTCAAGTGGGTTGATTCCAGGAATGCAAAGCTGATTCAGTATTTGAAAGTCAATGTAACTCACCATATTAGCAGCATAAAAATGAAACAATTGATATGGAAAAGGCACCTGCCAAAATGCAATATCCATTCATGTAAAAACTATCAGCAAACTTAGATAGAATTTCATCAATCTAATAAAGAATATCTATCAGAAATGTACAGTTAACATCACACTTATTGATGAGAGACTAAATGCTTTCCACCAAAAACTAAGAATCAAGCAAAGATACTATATACTGTCATTCCTTTCCAATATAATATTGGAAGTCTAACCAGTGAAACAAGGCCAGAAAAGGAAATTAAAGACATATGGCTTGGAAAAGGAAGAACTATAACTGTCCCTATTCCTGGATTGTATGATTCTCTACATAGAAAATCCCAGACTCCATTAAGAAAAATTTTCTAGACCTAATATGTAAGCATAGCTAGTTCAAAGGATAAAAGACCATGAAATAAAAATCAAACATATTTCAGTATGTCTATATATACATATATACACATATATTGAACAATTTGCAAAGAAACAGAGGAAAGCAATAGAATAGGAAAGACTAGAGATCTCTTCAAGAAAATTAGAGATACCAAGGGAAATTTCCTGCAAAGATGGGCTCAGAGATGGACAGAAATGGTATAGACCTAACAGAAGCAGAAGATATTAAGAAGAGGTGGCAAGAATATACAGAAGAACTGTACAAAAAAAGATCTTCATGACCCAGATAATCACAATGGTGTGATCACTCACCTAGAGCCAGACATCCTGGAATGTGAAGTCAAGTGGGCCTTAGGAAGCATCACTATGAACAAAGCTAGCAGAGGTGATAGAAGTCCAGTTGAGCTATTTCAAATCCTAAAAGATGATGCTGTGAAAGTGCTGCACTCAATATGCCAAGTAATTTAGAAAATGCAGCATTTGCCACATGACTGGACTAGGTCAGTTTTCATTCCAATCCCAAAGAAAGGCAATTCCAAAGAATGCTCAAACTACTGCACAATTGCAACCATCTCACATGCTAGTAAAGTAATGCTCAAAATTGTCCAAGCCAGGCTTCAACAGTATGTGAACCGTGAACTTCCAGATGTTGAAGCTCATTTTAGAAAAGACAGAGGAACCAGAGATCAAATTGCCAACATCTGTTTCATCATCAAAAAAGCAAGAGAGTTCCAGAAAAACATCTATTTCTGCCTTAGTGACTACGCCATAGCCTTTGACTGTGTGGATCACAATAAACTGTGTAAAATTCTGAAAGAGATGTGAATACCAGATCGCCTGACCTGCCTTTTGAGAAATCTGTATGCAGGTCAGAAAGCAACAGTTAGAACTGGACACGGATTAACAGACTGGTTCCAAATAGGAAAAGGAGTACTTCAAGGCTGTATATTGTCACCCTCCTTATTTAACTTATATGCAGAGTACATCATGAGAAATGCTGGGCTGGATGAAGCACAAGCTGGAATCAAGATTGCTGGGAGAAATATAAATAACCTCAGATATACAGATGATACCACCCTTATGGCAGAAAGTGAAGAAGAACTAAAGAGCCTCTTGATGAAAATGAAAGAGGAGAGTGAAAAAGCTGGCTTAAAACTCAGCTTTCAGAAAACAAGTTCGTGGCATCTCGTCCCATCACTTCATGGCAAATAGATGGGGAAACAGTGGAAACAGTGAAAGACAATTTTTCTGGGCTCCAAAATCACTGCAGATGGTGACTGCAGCCATGAAATTCAAAGACTCTTGCTCCTTGGAATAAAAGTTATGACCAACCTAGCATATTAAAAAGCAGAGACATTACTTTGCCATCAAAAGTCCATCTAGTCAAGGCTATGGTTTTTCCATATACTCTCACATATATATGTGAGAGTTGGACTATTAAGAAAGCTGAGTGCCAAAGAATTGATACTTTTGAACTGTGGTGTTGGAGAAGAGTCTTCTCAAGAAGACTCTCTTGAGAGTCCCTTGGACTGCAAAGAGATCCAACCAGTCCATCCTAAAGGAAATCAGTCTTGAATATTCATTGGAAGGACTGATGTTGTAGCTAAAACTCCAATACTTTGACCACCTTATACGAAGAACTGACTCTTTGGTAAAGACCCTGATGCCGGGAAAGATTGAAGGCGGGAGGAGAAGGGGACAACAGAGGGTGAGATGATTGGATGGCATCACCAACCTGATAGACGTGAGTTTAAGTAAGCTCCAGGGGTTGGTGATGGACAGGGAAGCCTGGCGTGCTCCAGTCCATAGGTTCACAAAGGGTCATACATGACTGAGCAACTGAACTGAGTTGAACTGAATGGACAATTTGAATTTAAAGTGTAAAATTTACTATGACAATACCTTCGCAAAATGAAACACTAAAGTTTAAATCTTCTAAATCCAGCTAAAATAATCTTGAGAATGAAGAATAAAATTATAAAAATTGCTTGACAATATTTTAAGGCTTTCTATGTACTTTACAGTATGTATAACAGGGGTATGGATAGAGGAACTGACATTCACACCAGTCAAGCAGGACAGAATCCATTAATCAACTCTCACAAGTACTGCCAGCTTATTTTTGACAAAGAGGCAAAAGCAGTTCAATGGAGCAAAGATAGTTTTTCCAACAAATGGAATAATTGGACACTGCTAGGTAGAATATAAGCCTCAACTTAAATGTCAAAACCTATACAAAATATTAACTCAAAATGGATTACTGATATAAATATAAAACCTAAATCTATACAATTTTCAGAATAAAACATAGGAAGAAATACTATTTTTCTATTTTGGGCTAGGCAATGAGTTCTTAGAAAAGGCAATGATTATACGATTCACACACAAAAAATGAATGTATGATTCACACATAAAAAATATTGATTAATTAAACTTTATTAAAATTAAAACACCTTTGCTCTGCAGAAGAGGGTTAAGAGGTTAAAAATACATGCCAAAAGCCAGGAGAAAGTAATGCATACTGCTTATGCTGTGCAGGGCCTGTGTTTGTAGTATATAAAGAACTATCTAAACTCAACCAGAAAAACAGACTTTCATTGGAGAATGGGCAAAATTTCTGAACAGACACCTCATCAAAGAGAATATATGAATGGCAAAAGAAATTCCATGAAAAGACATATATTAGCCACTAAAGAAATATAAGTTAAAACCACGATGAGACATCACTTCGAATGCTTTAGAATGGCTAAATGAATAAAAACAAGAACTGAATCATGATTGCCAGGGTTAGGATAGGAAGAGAGAGCACAAAAATTTCTCTGAGATTATAGAACCCTTCAGTACTCAGTTCGTGATGGCAGCTATATAAATCCATATCTGTGATTGTTTCGTACAACAAAACCCAAAAAAATTACATGTAAAAATGTGAAAATCAAATAATTCCTGATTTTGAGTCCCAGGTCAGGAAGATCTCCTGGAGATGGTATAGACTACCCACTACAGTATTCTTGGGCTTCCCTGGTGGCTCAGCTGGTAAAAAATCTGCCTGCAATGAGGGAGACCTGGGTTTGATCCCTGGGTTGGGAAGATCCCCTGGAGAAGGGAAAGGCTACCCACTCCAGTATTCTGATCAGAGAATTCCATGAACTGTATAGTCCATGGGGTCACATAGAGTCAGACACAACTGAGCGACTTTCACTTCACTTGAAATTTTATAAGATGCTATCTTTAGGGGAACCTGACTGGAGAATACACAAGAACTATCTGTATATTCCTGCAACTTTTGTTTGCATCTAAAAATTATTTCAAAATAAAATTTAAAATATTGACTCAGTATAGAAAATAAAGTGGTACTTGGTGTGAATTCCTAACTCCGAAGTCTTTTTTCTGCTCCTACCCTATGTCATCTGTTGCCTAACAACCTCATTCCTTATTGAGAAGCATTACAAATGGAAAACTGCCACTGAATTACTTCCCACTGACTGTAAAGCAATCACATTATTGCTTGGCAACCAGCCCAGGGTGATGGACAAGCAGTTGCTGAGAAAAAAGCTCAAGTGGAGCTTTTATTTGAAATTTGCCCCAAAACAGAAAGATGTTCATCAACTCAGGATGGGATCACGCATCGTTTGACAGACTCTTAAGTACGTAAATAATTTTGCTGAACTTAACATATGAGATTTGTTGTCAAGCTACCAGGAAAAGTATTAAAACAATAATACTCCAGAGCATTTGATTCATATTTAATCAGCATAGTATAAACAGGTCAAATTTAAAGAAGCATTATAAAATCATTCGCCAAGCAAGCAACTGTTTTATTTCAACCAAGGAACTGATTATATTTGGTAGGGGTATATTCTAACCACGATAAGTAAAACTCTGAATATTGCCATATGAATAAAGCAAATGAAAGACATAAAATGTCAAATTTAATAAATTACTGTTTCCTTCTAATTTAGTAAACCTAAAGCAGATGGTTTCATATTCCTGCAAATTCTAGATTAATCTGTTTATGTTCCCATCAAATTAACTTCTCTATTAACTTCTTATATTCAAAAGTTTCCAAAATTTGAGTTGTGACACATTTTTTTAGAATAAGCAGCACTTAGGAAGAAGTGATGAAAATAAACTTATTTCTGTCAAGGACTTAGAATTCACATGTAGAAAACTGACAATATTAACATTACCTGAGCTCCATTTCCCTGGAAAACAGCGATTGTTAAGAAATCTCTGCCCACTTTCATGTTTTGAAAACTTCCTGGCATTTTATATTCCAGGAAAGAGTTTACCATAAAGAACCACATTTCCCCACAAGAACTGATAATATTCACTGTCTAGTCTCTTACTGACTCCCATAAGATTTGCAGATGACTCGTGGATATTTGTGATAAGACCAAATGCAAACTCTCTGAATTCTTATTCTTCACTTCAAGAATTTAGGTATACTAGAACTTTCTGTCCCTCTCTGAAGAGCTAGACACAGAGGTAAATGTTCCCTGTTCTGCTGATAGAGATTTCCCCTAATTGTAAAATTATTACAACTCTAAATCACTCCCCTTGTAAATTAACTTTTTCCTATAAAAATCTAAGCCAAAATCACTCTTCCACAACTTTCTGTAATCTTCAAATCTGTAATGCTCTCCCTCTTGCATTAGACTCAGTAAAATCTTTCCTCAATTGATGCATTTTTTTCTTTGATAACATAAAATGCAATCAGATGTTCTGATTTTTGTTTAACAATACACAGTTGGGCATAGCAAATGATTTCTGTGATTGTAAATTTTTTGTCAATTGGCTGGAATGTCCAAATTAAATATTATTTCTGGATGTATCTATGAAGGTGTTTATAGATGAGATTAGCATTTCAGTAGGTGCATTTAGCTCCTCCCCAGTGTGAATGGGCAATATTCAATCTGTCCAGGGACCTGAATAAAATGGAAGCGGATATTTGTTCTGCCTGCCCTTACTGCCTGCCCATTTGAGCTAGCAGTCTTTTGCCTTTGGACTAAGATTTACACCATCAACTTCTCTGGTTCTGTTCCAACTCAGACTGGAAATACACAGCCAGGTTTCCTGGGTCCTCAGCTTGCAGACAGCAGATTGTGAGATTTCTCAGCCTCCATAATCATCTGAAGCAATTCTCATCTATATTTAATGTCCTATTTGTTTTGTTTCTCTGGATAACTTTAATACAATTCCATTGCAAGAGTTACATTTTAATAAAATTCTAAACTAGTACCACCGTTTCCCATTAATGTAGCTTAGAAAGATACTAGCTGGAAGCTAAGCTGCATAAGGTGATGTAACATATTGAAAGTAACAATGAAATCAACTCTGAAAGTAATTTAGATCTTAAGAAGCCATTCTTAGGCAATCAGAATATGTCATCAGGGATTGGGTCAGATATCAGGGAGGTGATTTTCCTGCCAATTTAAGCTTATACTATTAATAAATAAGACAGCTTCCTGAAACTGAATTTGTGATTTTCATAATTATGTCAAGCATATTTGGGGTTAAATTAAGTCCATCACATCAAAAAAAAAAAAAACAGAATTGGAGAAATAAACTCTTTTTTATTCTCCCAATTCAACATGCTGAGAAAATATAAAAGATTCTAATACTAAAATGTATTAGTTGTTCAATGTTCCCAAGGGAAAAACAAATAGACAAAACGGGATGGGTGTTGGGGTTACTGAAAAGAACTTAGTTCTGTGTTGTACCTAATACAAAAGAAAAGAAGACAAAAATCTCAGTCATTTTTTTGAGAGGAAAATGTACAAATGGCAGAGGATAAGGTGGGAAGAGTAGTAATATGAAAGGGAGTCAGGTAGGTTGAAAATGGATAAAAGGAAGTACAGACTGAATATAGTGATTTTTCATCAGCCGTTTATCAAGAGTGAAAAGATCATGTTTTCATTGAAAATTGAAGTTAATTTTATGGACTCTTCTTCCTTTTCATCATTCTGTATCAGGGGCCAAATCCTATTCCTTGCCTCAGTATCTTTTAAATCTAACTTCTTCTCTCCATTTCCATTGTAACACTCACCGTTATTTCTCACTTAAACCACTGCTACAACTCCAAGTTGGTCTCCTGGAGCCCACTCTTGCCCCTATTCTCAACCAAAATACCTTTTTTCCCATTATGGCAATTTTTTTTATTATTATTTCAAATGTAATTGTTTAATATACTAAACACCTTAAATGACTCACATTATTCTTAGATTTAAGTCTCATTTTATTAACATGTTCTATCTGACATTAAAATTCTTCACACTTCTCTCAATGTCATTTCTAACCACTTCCATCACTGTGTGCTTTTGGTTTCTGTAACTGCTTTTTCACTGTTTCTCAAAGCCTTTGCACATCTTTTCCCCTCTGCCAAGAATGTTTCTTTTTCCACATCCTTTTTTTCCCTTTAAACCCCGGTTGATTACTTATCCTCTGTCTTCACTTTTAATTTCACCTTTCCATAGAAGTTTTCCCTGTCATCTCTTATTTCAAAAATTAGATTATTTACACTCATACAGCAATCTTGCCATTCATAGCATTCTTCAAATTATATATAAATAACTATATTTTTGCTAAAGCATGATATGAAAGCAAGCTGGCAGAAGCCTTGTTTGCATGACAAGTTTTTAGAATCAATTGTTAAATAATGAAGATGACTAGAGTACCAGGAAACAAAGATTAAGACCTTTCACTGAATCCATAGGAGGTTGTCAAAAGACAAGCACTTCATGTAGAGATATTAAGACTGAAGAAAGTGTCTGAATGACCACTCAAAACTGTTTTGACTCAGCCCAGGGGAAATTGTCCCACATTATTAAGTGGATAAAAGAGGGTTATAGAAAACCTAAAAGGACAAGTTAACCTTTACAGAGCAAAATGAAATAGTTGTAAATATTGGCTGAGTGAGACACAGTCTTTGGCAGCCTTAGAGACAAGATCAGCATTTCAGGAAAAAATTAGCAATTCAGAAAGGCAATAAATTTCATAGCAAAACCAGTAACAGCACTCAGAAAGATTTTGCAACCAATTCTGGGAGCCATTCTTGATCATGCCTGAGTATTTTAGAACATTTGGAAACAATTATATGAGTCATTAAATTCTTTTTCTTAAAAAAAAAAACAAAAAACACTTTAGTTGCCTGTTGGAATTCTGTAAAATGTAATACTAATCAATACAAAACATTACTAAATAAAAGAATTACTCAGATAATCACAGAATATTGAGTTTTGCTTCCAGTACAGCATGTATACCCAGGACTTTATCAGTGTGGAAAAGTAGATAGACCTTGGATAAAATATGAATTTGTTGTAATGTTGAGTTGTGGAGGCAGAAGTAAACTTCCAAGGGAAAGGAGGTGACCCTGAAACCTGAGCTTGAATCAATAACCACAGAAGAAAGGTATGCTATTCCTAAGGAATTTTCAATATCATGATTGCCTAGAGGAAGAGGAGGAAGGTAAATGGAAGAGTCTAATATAATGAGCCAGAGAGTCTGAAAGGGGCCTTGAGATTGATAATACTTTCTGGCTTAAAAAAACAACAACAAAAAAAGTGAATCTTCTCTGGATGAAAGCCTCTTCAATTTAAGCCCCAGTTTTCACACATTATAAGATCAACGAAATATAAGCTTGTATTACAGAGAGTCAAACTTACAAGAAAATAATCTTTTAAGAGAGGCAGCAAAAACAAATATTGTCATTAATTTGATATTTATAAGACATTTAAAGAAATAAAAGATACAATCATGTATGTAAAATATATAAAGAAATATGAAATGACATATTGACATAAAAAGGAAAAAATGACCAAAAAAATGAAAAAGAGAAAAAATAAAACCAAATGGAACTTTCAGAAATAAAAATAAATTGAGAGGCATCTACAATGGTGGCATAGAAAGAACCTGAGCTCACCTACTCCCACGGGCACAACAAATTTACATCTACATATGGAGTAATTTTCCTTGGAAAAGAACCAGAAATCTAGATGAACAGTATCCCCACAACAAAAGACAAAAGAGATGCACTGACAAGGGTTGGAGGGCAGAGACACAGCTTCACCTTCAACCCCACCTCAGACACGGTGAGCCCACAATCGGGAAAGTGAAAGTGAAGTTCGTTCAGTCGTGTCCGACTCTTTAGGAGCCCATGGGCTATACAGTCCATGGAATTCTCCAGGCCAGAATACCGGAGTGGGTAGCCTTTCCCTTCTGCAGGGGATCTTCCCAACCCAGGGATCAAACAGGGGTCTCCTGCATTGCAGACGGATTCTTTACCAACTGAGCCATGAGCAAAGCCCACAATCAGGTAGTATCCCCCAATACGAAACTCTCTTGAGGAGAGAAGGGCTTGTACCTCACATCAGGCATCCCAAACCCAGGTGTTAGCACTGAAAAGATGAGCACCCACAGTGTCTGGTTTTGAAAATCAAAGGAGATTCCAACCGGGAGAGTCTGTACTGCAGAGAACAGAGACTCCATTTTTAACCGTCTGAGCCACCACGGAAGGCCCAGAGTCCATTCTTAAAGGGCCTGCAAGCAAACCCACTCAAGCTGAGATGCAGTGTGAAAGCAACAGACTGAAAAAATATCTCAACTATAAGTGGAGACTCAGTTACTAATTTTAAAGCAGCTGGCATAGAGGCAAGAACCTGTAGGGATTTTATTCAGGAACAGAAGCACTGGCGGATGCCATTTTTACAGTCTCATGACAGAGCCTGTGGGCGCCATTTTTGCTAGCCCCACCCTCCTCACTCAACAATCAAGCCGTAATCAGCCTGAGGGAGTGCCTCAAACCTAGTCTTCTGGTGCAGAGACTTAGCCACACCTGGCACCGATGAGCACTCTGAGTCCTGCCCTCCCTACACAGCAGACAAGCCATATCCAGGCCAGACAAGCACTCCAAGCCCTGACCCCTCTATGCAAACATCAAGCCATAACCCCGTAACTGGGACAGGCAGCTGACTCCAAGCCTACAGTGGCCAAGCCATAATAACCAGGCCAGGCTAGCACTCTGAACCCCATTTTCCCCATGCAGCAGCCACAGCTCTATTACAGCAAGCACACACAGTCCAAGTGAGTGGCTGGCTCTGGTGGCCGGGGGAGATTGAACTTCTGGGCCACACAAGACAACTACAATGCAAACCACTCCTTCAAGACTGAGAGAGGTTGTCATTTCACTTAATGAATGTAGATAAACCCCTGGAGAAGGAAAGAGAAGCCCACTCCAGTATTCTTGCCTGGGAAATCCCAGGGACAAAGGATCACTTTGGTAGGCTACAATCCATGGTTTCACAAAGAGTCAGACATGACTGAGCAACTTTCCCATGTAGGTAAATACAAGGAGACAGACGAATACATTCCCAAACAAACAAACGGTAACAACAAAAAATAAACAGGCAAATCCCCAGAAAAAGACTTTTATAGAGAAGAGATAAGCAATCTACCTGATAAAGAGTTCAAGTAAATGGTCACAAAGAAGCTCACCAGTCTCAGGAGATGACTAGATGGACACAGTAAGAACTTCAACAAAGAGACTACATTCTCCAATAAAAGACATTGGGTGGCTAAGAAAACAAGTAAGCTCTCCCAGAAGAGATAGTTGAGCAGAGGTCAAAATGGAGTGAGGCAGTGAGCTATCCAGATATTGGTGTAAGAGATTTTCGGGCATACAGAGTAAGCAAAGAGGCAGAGGGGATTTGGTGTACTCAAAGACCAGCAGGGTCTACCGTGGATGAGGCCCAAGGAACAAAGGGCATAGAGCTGAAATGAGTGCAGAGAGATAGGCAGAGGCCATGTCTTATATACCATGGTTGGGACTTTGGGTAAAGTGAGAAGGAAAACCACTTGCAGGTTTAGGGCAGAAGAATGACTTGATATGATGGATGTATTAAAAAGATCTTACCTACTGTGAAAGAATAGATTATAGGGTGTTAGGGATCACCAGAACTGGAAGAAGGGAGACCAGGGAGAAAGTTACTACATACAGTAGTCCATGCAGAAATGGTGGGAGTAGTGGGAATGGTGCAAGTTCCAGGATATAATTTGAAAGTATAGAATGCAAAACATCTATTGGGTATGGATGAAGAGAGAGGAGTGATGCAAAGGTCATTTTCAAGGATTTTGACTTTGGCACACAGGCAGCCTGTAGTGGTTGTTCACTGAACTATGAGAACATTGTGATAGGAGCAGATTTGGTGGGTATGTATGGAGGTGGGGGCGGGGGATAGGAATCAATAATCCAGTTTTGGATGTGCTAGATTTGAGATGTCTGCTAAACTTCTAAGTGGGGAGGTTTAAGTCATATAGTATATTTATAGAGTTCAGAAGAAAATGTAGGGCTACTTAAAAATTGACCATTATAACAACATAGAGGCAGTCAGAAGCTATGGAACTTAAAATTCCATGTAGGGCATGAAAGAGGAAGAAAACAAAAGTCTAAGATATTCTGATATTCAGAGACATAAAAGATCAGGATCCAAAAAATGAGACAGATTAAGTGGTAGTCACTGAAGAGTGCAGAATTTTTTTAGTATGAGACACAAGGATAAAACAGCAAAATAAATAAGCAAGTCATGTAAAGAGAAGGACTAGTATTAGGGAATATTCCCAAAATTAAAATAGATATTTTTGAAGTAATTTTGATTTTCACTTATATTTTTAATTTTTCAATTTAACTTATTTAAATTAAAAAGAAAAATAAGCAGTTTACCAATTCCCCTTTATCCCCCACCTCTAATCTGTGGTGAAGTGACTTCATTTTGTATCTTTACTTACCTTCACAGATAGCAATCTGATAAATTCTGATAGAGACTGATACCTTCACAAAACTGGAACTGTAGAATGACCCAAGTAATATTCTGAAAGGAAAAAAATATATAAAAATTATACTACTGGTCAGTATTGCTATTCTTGTACAAATGGATGGATAGAATAATAGGAGCAATAACTTCTGTAAAAAATACTTTTAAAAGCAAATCGAATCCAAAAGTCTTCAAAACTTCCGTTTTATGTAACCAAACATTTCAAATAGTCATCAATTTAATTGTATCCTTGGAAAGGTGTTCAAAGTCCAGACTTAACCAGAACAAGTAATAAAATTCCAACACTGTTCTTAGAAGTTAACATACAGAATTATAACCATATGGAAAAAAAAAAAAAAGAGTAAGGTTAAAAAATTTGTATTACATGTTCCAAGTTAAAACTTAACTGACCAGAAGAATGAGAGTAACAAAAGCAGGTAGGTAAGTGAAATGCTTGTTTCCTTTATTAAAATAACTCAACTGTGGCACCCAACTCCAGTCCTCTTGCCTGGAAAATCCCATGGACAGAGGAGCCAGGTAGGCTGCAGTCCATGGGGTCTCGAAGAGTCAGACACGACTGAGCGACTTCACTTTCACTTTTCACTTTCATGCATTGGAGAAGGAAATTGCAGCCCACTCCAGTATTCTTGCCTGGAGAGTCCCAGGGACGGGAGCCTGGTGGGCTGCCGTCTATGGGGTCACATGGAGTTGGACATGACTGACGTGACTTAACAGGAGCAAACCAATCAAGGAGATAATCAGTAGTGCCTGAAATGTGCTCAGTGTACCTGGCTGCTTTTAGTGGCCATTCATAGAAGAGAAAGGAGCAATTCAGAAAACATCTCCTTTTCCCCATTTATTTCCTTTGATCTACAGAGGATTTGCATGACTACTTCAACTTAATATATCTCTCAACCAGACAAACAGTTGAGGCAAAATGGGAATGGGACTTCTTCAGTGGCTTCTGACAACTCTCTTCCCTCCAGTACAAACCAGATGGTCCAGGAAATGTGTAAGTGCTTTGCAGTCTTCTGTCATTGTTGTTTAGTAGCTAAGCCTCTAAGTCCTGCCTGACTCTTTTCTACCCATCTGTCTTAATAAGAAATCACGGTTCCCCAACAACAGCTGGGCTTTAGCCTGTCTTTTCAGAGCCTTGCTACCTGGGAAACTCCCCATAAATTATGCAACTTAGGAGAAGCAGGATACCAAATCACGGAGATTGCAGATTCTAAGAATGCTTTACAGTTGAAATAACGTAAAATATGATTCGCATTCTAGTAAGTTAGCAATCTGTCCATGTGTGCATATGCTGTTATTTCCATCATATCCGACTCTTTGCAGTCCTATGAACTGTAGCCTGTCAGGCTCCTCTGTCTGTGAATTTCTCCAGGCAAGAATACTGGAGTGGGTTGCCATGCCCTCCTCCAGGGGATCTTCCCAACCCAGGGATCAAACCCAGGTCTCTTCTGTTTCCTGAATTGGGAGGTGAGTTCTTCACCACTAGCACTACCTGGGAAGCCATATGGAATCTATCCATATATCTAGTCAGAAATTCTCATTTTGAAACTTAAAAATCATTGCCTGTACATTTAGGCATGTTGTGCTTTTAAAAGAAAACTCATTTGCTTACATGCTTTCCAGAGATACTGCTTGAGATAATATGGGCATTCAAGGTGAATTTCAGGCACCAGTATGGTCTTATTACCTTAACTCCCATGGTTGAAGTTGCGGGAATGAAAATGATTCTGCTCTTGCTGATGCTTACTCTTGTAGCACACACTGAGATGAATCCCAATCCTTTCTCTGTCCAACAAGCATTGACAGCTTCAAACAAGGCTGGTGATACGTACGCTAAGGAGACTCGTTTTTCAGTCACAAAATGTGTAACAGGTAAGCCTGTGACTGATGGTGAGAGCACTTAAACAAAGGAACTGCTGTCAGAGACCCACGTTTTAGATAGATGGTGGATTGGGTACAGTTGCATCTGGGTCATAATACCTGCAGCGATTCTTTAACTTGAGTTTCACAATGCAGCAGTGATTAAGAGCATACAGCTTCTAAATACAAACTGCTTGGTTCAAATTGGGCTCTACTGCTTTCAGGCTATGGAGAAAGCAAGTTCTCTCTTCTCTGCTTTCTGTTCTCATCTATAAAAAGAGAATAACAGCAGTGCCTAGCTAGTATGGCGCTTGTGATGACTGAATGGATTATTGTAAAGCAAAGAAAACATTGTTTAGCACAGTGGCTCAACATATGTTATTGATTACTTGAGAGCAAAACAAAATGGCAATATTATGTAGGTTTACAAAAGAATTAACTCTGGCACATGTGTAACAATTTAATTTTTATATAGCCCACTTCATCCTCCCTTAACTCTCAATTCGTGAAAATGTTGAGCTTGGGTTTGTTTAAGCCATACTCTCCTTGGTTCCATCCTTGCCTTCACATGATAATTATATTTATTCTGCATATAACTACTTCCCTGGAGATAAACTGGCAACAGGGAGCACTCAGACATCTTCTGAATTCACTTGGTTTGACTGAAAAGTATAAGGTTTTCTCCTTTAACCTATGGACATTTTGTTTCTGATAAGCTGTGTTCTGTTTTGGTTGGATCTATGTCTAGCCATGCTTTGCCACAGGGCTGAATGAGAAACCTCTGGGCTTTAGTAATAATCTAAGGCTCTTCTTTTCATCTTTAACTTGGTTCTTGGAACACACAGAAATCTGTACTATTGATAGATTTCATTTTCCCCTGGGCAAGGTCTATCTATTCTCCTTTCTTTCTCTTCCTACTTCCCTATACTTTTCAGGAAACTTCTTGCCTCCTAA
Source organism: Cervus canadensis (assembly GCF_019320065.1). Lineage (NCBI taxonomy): Eukaryota > Metazoa > Chordata > Mammalia > Artiodactyla > Cervidae > Cervus > Cervus canadensis. Next base: position 66,092,129 of record NC_057400.1, read on the forward strand.
GTGAGTTTGCCAGGCTTCCAATGGAATGAGAAAAGCTTTGTGGTGGGAAGATTTAAGATGACACCCCAGTGATTTTCTGCCTCTTGGTGTTCATTTCTAATTCCCTAGGGTTGGATTTAGTCACTCATATCTAATGAATGACATACATTGGATCATAGAAAAAGCAAGAGAATTCCAGAAAAACATCTACTTCTGCTTCATTGACTATGCTAAAGCCTTTGACTGTGGATCACAACAAACTGGAAAATTCTTAAAGAGATGGAAATACCAGACCACCTGACCTGCCTCCTGCAAAACCTATATGCAGGTCAAGAAACACCAGTTAGAACCGGACAAGGAACAACAGACTGGTTCTGAATTGGGAAAGGAGTATGACAAGAATGTATATTGTCACCCTGCTTATTTAACTTCCATGAAGGGTACATCATGTGAAATGTCAGGCTGGATGAAGCACAAGCTGGAATCAAGATTGCCAGGAGAAATATCAATAACCTCAGATATGGAGATGACACCACCCTTATGTCAGAAAGCAAAGAGGAACTAAAGAGCCTCTTGATGAAAGTGAAAGAGGAGAGTGAAAAAGTTGTCTTAAAACTCAACATTCAAAAAACGAAGACCAAGGCATCACGTTCCATCACTTCCTGACAAATAGATGGGGAAACAATGGAAGCATGATAGACTTGATTTTCTTGGGCTTCAAAGTCACTGCAGACAGTGATTGCAGCTATGAAGTTAAACTCGCTTGCTCCTTGGAAGAAAAGCTATGACAATCCTAGACAGCATATTAAAAAGAAGAGACAATAATTTGCCAACAAAGGTCCATCTTGTCAAAGCTATGTTTTTTCCAGTAGTCATGTATGGAGGTAAACTCAGAAAGGTATAGATGACTGCAGTTCTCACCAACACATTAACTTCGTTCGTATAAGAGTTTCTGACCGAGTTAAAATAAAACCTACTCCATTCCACTAACTTGACTAGATGAAATGGACTTTACTGTGAATGTGAGAAATTGGAGAGAAAATAAGTAAAGTACAGAGGTAGAAACTGCTGTGTTCAGTCAATGGCTGGTGTGTGGGAGCAAAGTCCAGTGTTGCCAGTGCTTCTGATATTCTCAAGAAGTCAGGTATACATTCTTTGGAATTTTTATGTGAAACTTTAAATGTTAGCAATCAACGACATATCTTAAAAGACACTATAGTATAAATGAAACACTTAGGAGACTGTATGTCATTGGTTTTCAACTTCTAATCTAGATGACTATTGCTCTCTTGGTTTATTTAATCATTTTACTCAATCTTAGTTTTATGTTATTTTTTTAATTTTACTTTCCAAGCAAAGTTTTAGTTTTGCTTGGGTAAGCGTGGAAAGAGAAGAGCTTGATAGTTTAAGAGGACAACTACACCGAGATAAGCTTGATAGTGAGTGGCATTAATAAAAAGAAACCACAGGGAGAAGGGAGACGAGAACAAGTTTGTATCATTCCTCCCTCTCTGCATCAGAAGATCCCACTTTGTATCAGTCTATGATATCGTGGGTTTTAACTTCTGGAGAAAATCTGGATGTTTCCACATATGGCTCATATGGCTATTGAGATGTCACTTTCATTGAGTGCATGTTGTCCTGGGACTTCTGGATATTTGTTAAGAAAAAATATTGCCATTTTTTTATATTTTCTGAAAAATATACTGGTCAACCGTGTCGTACTGATCAGTTAAGAGTTATGGACAGTATTATACAGTATTATACATACTTTGTCTTACAGTCTTTGAGTATTTTTTAATCCTTGGAACACAAAGGTTTTTGTTTGTTTCTTTTAGCCTTCTCAACTCATCTTCCTCACCCAAAGCTAGTCACTTTCTAGTCTGGTCATTTTCTTTTTTCTCACCCAAAAATATTTTTATCTTTGTGCATGTGTGCTAAGTAGCTTCAGTCATGTTTGACTCTATGCAGTCCTTTGCACTGTAGCCTGCCAGAATCTTCTGTCCAGGCAAGAATACTGGAGTGGGTTGCCATGACCTTCTCCATGGCATCTTCCTAACCAAGGGGTCAAACGCGGGCCTCCTGAATTGCAGGCAGATTCTTTACCATCTGAGCCACTAGGGAAGCCCTATTTTTTGTTTTTTAAATCTTCAAATGAGGCTAAAATAAAATAGCAACAAAATTGTTGCTATAATTCAAACTACTGCTGTCTTGAAAGTTAATTTCAATACTTGAAATATTTTTAATTCTTTCCTAATCCACTACTCTCATGGATGATAAGTACCATACAGGCTGTTTATAAAATAAAAAACCACTATCACAGTCTTCCAAATTATCAATTATATAAATAAAAAATTTTTCCTTGCCTTATTAAAAAAAAATATAGTTGTGGAAACATGAAACATGAATATAGAAATAAACCTCCACCAGTATTTCCTAGATTGATAGTTAGGAATGAACTGGAAATTATGCTTACTGTTTTAAACTTTCAGTCATTTAATCATAGATGCTAACTCATATATAAATATAGACAGAATCATAGGCTCAGTTTTTTTCTATTCTCTACAACAAACATAAAGAAAAATTATATTGTTCATACAAGCATACAAAATTTTAAGAACTTAATATTTTCTGCATCTTTGTTTATTCATGCCTTAGCAAAATAACTTGGGGGCAAATATTTTATCATAGTACCTGCAATATTTTATCTCAGAATTAGTTGTAACTTTCCAAGTTCTTTATATTTACTCTTTCAGGGAAGCTCCATTTCAGTAGTATGACCTACTTTATAATACTATCCTAAGGGATTTATATTTTCAGCTAAAAATGAGCTAGGAAAAAAAATAATAAGAAAAATACAGTGACTTTTTATTTCAATAAAACCAGTTGAAATAAAATTTCAATCTAATCAGCATTATAATATAGATAAGACTATACAGAATATAAGTATCATTCCACAATACATCAGCAAGTCATTGACTGTATTATAACATTATCAATCCTCTAAGAAGCTACATTTACATGCCAAAATAACTGAGAAAAAGGGAAAATTTTGGCTGGTCATCTGCATTTGGATTCTTCATGCCAGTTATTTACCAGTGTCCCTTTTTCTCCTAAAGCTTGGTTTATCATACAGATCTATCTTGCAGCATGAAGAATGAATGGCTCCTGTTTAGTAATGAGACACTATTGATTTAAACACAAGTACTTTGCAGTCTTGGTCACAGAACAGAATATGTTGTGGTGATTAATCCTGGGGTAAATTTGCTTGTTATTTAAAAAAAAAAAAAAAAGAGACTTAAAAGATGTACTCAGTATAAGAATTAAATATGAAAGATGTGAAAAGAGAGGGATGGTTGCCATATTTAAAATTATCATTTGAGTTTCCAGTGTTGGAAGAAAAATGATCAGATTCTTAGAATAAAGTTAAATCAAGTACAAATGCACTAAAGCTTTGGAAATGCAGTCTCTAGTATATTTCATTTAGTACTTTCAACCTTCCTAAAGGAATATGACTATATTCATATATTAGTGTTAGGAAACATATCCCTAAGTAGATTAGTAAGTGGGTGAGGTCTTTTAACACAGGGCTGTGCATATTTTGGCTCAGTGGTAAAAGAATCTGCCTGCCAAGGAAGGAGTTGCAGAAGATCCTAGTTCAATCCCTGAGTCCGGAAGATCCCCTGGAGAAGGAAATGACAACCCAGTCCAGTATTCTTGCCTAGAGAACCCCATAAATAGAGGATCCTGGTGGGCTACAGTCCATAGGGTTACAAAGAGTCGGACATGACTGAGCACACACGCATATGTGCTTTCTTTAGAATACCAAGTGAGAGATAAACAATACAACATTTAATGGTAGTGTTACACAGAGTATAAATACATGCCGGACAAAAAGGCCAAAATAACATGGTGTCAGGGTTAGTATTACATGTCAGTTCAAGTGGGCTGAGGGATACCCCCATAGCTGGTAAAACATTATTTCTGAATGTGTCTATAAAGTATTTCTGCAAGAGATTAGCATATGAATCAGTAGACTGAAAAAAGAAAATTTGTTATCATCAATGAAGAGCCAGTCTATTAACTCTGCCTTCTCCGGTGCTTGGACTTCAGTTCTCCTGATTCTCAGAACAGACTCAGGACTGAATTACACCACTGGCTTTCTTGGTTCTCCAGAAATGGATATACAGATTGTGGTGCATCCAGCCAGTAAAATATTACTCAGCAGTAAAAATAATTAACTGTTGATACATGTAATGGATGAGGATGAGATGGTTAGATAGCATCACTGACTCAGTGGACATGAACTTGAGCAAAGTCTGGGAGACAGTGAAGGACAGGGAAGTCTGGCATACTGCAGTCCATGGGATCACAAAGAGTCGTACATGATTTAGGGAATGAACAGCAGCAGTAACAACATGTAATGCCATGGATCAATCTCAAAATAATTATGAGTGAAGCAAGTCTGACAAAAGAATTTGTTGCATTATTTCATTTTTATGAAGTTCTGGAAAATGCTAATTAATCTATGGTGACAGAAAACAGACTAAGGTCTGTATGTGGAGGGACAGGATGAGCAGGGTTAGTTAGAGGTATTACAAAGAGTACAAGGAAACTTTTGAGTGTTATGTCTGTTTTCATATTGATTGTTGTGATGGTTTCATAGGGTGTATACATATTTTAATACCTATAAACTTGTACTTCTAACATGTGCATTTTATAGTATGTCATTATTCAGGAATGTTGCTAAAAAAATTAACTTCATAATTTCTTTGACACTTCACCCATCAATGCGTAGAATGTAAGTTTCCATCCCTAGATTATTAGCTGACTTTAATAAATTGCTCTTGAGTGATAGAATGTGGAAGCACCTTGATTTGTGGAAGCTAATTTGGAAAGGTGATGTAGCTCTGCTTGCTGTCTTCCCCTTCTCATGCTTTTCCTTGGACCCTTGGCCACATTTTGTAAGCATAGAAAGTCACATGCAACAACAGTATGGAAATGTTCTGGCCACAGGCCCAGCTAATGTTCTAGTGAACAGCAGCATCAGTTCCCAAATGTATGAGTAAATGGTACCTCACATGACTCTGGTCCCCAACCTTTAAGCTGCCTCAGCTGACACTGAGGGGAGTAGCAGTGGGTTCTTCCTATTGAGTCTTGCTCAAATTGAAGATTGATAAACAAAATGAGTAATTTTGATTTTAGCCCTTAAGTTTTCAGTAGGTCCATTTCTCAGCAATTGATAGATAAAACATTTATTTACTGATATTATTTGTCCTTTCTCTATTCTCTGTTACTGTAACAGAAGATGAGTGACTTCTGACAAGTGTATGTGTAAATACGTGTGTGGAAGGATATTGACCATTTAAAATGTGTCAAAGAGCAGATTCTAAAATCATCTATCACCTGCGTGTGTGAGCTCAGTCTCCAGTCGTGTCTGACTCATTGAGACCCCATGGACTGTAGCCCGCCAGGCTCCTCTGTCCATGGGATTCTTAAGGCAAGAATACTAGAGTGGGTTCCCATGCCCTCCTCCAAGGGATTGAACCTGTGTCTCCCACATTGCAGGTGGATTCTTTAGTCACTGAGCCACCTGGGAAGCCCCCAAATCTATCACCATATACCCTGTTAATATGACAATTTCATGCAAATCATCTTTCAGATTTTATTTCAAGCATATGAATCTTCTTTGAGAGAATCCTGTGAGATACTACTGAATTTAAATTATCTTAAGAAATAAAGCATGAAAGAATTCAATCTACACTGAGCTTAAGAAGAATCAAGTTTTCTCTCTAAATCTTCCAGGATTAAAATAAATATACAACACTTTTTTGGAATCCCATATATTATATGCTTGTTTTTATCAGGAAAAATAAATAGTTATCTATATGTACTAAATCATAAAGGGAACTAATATGTTATACTTCTATTTTTTTAAAACAAGTATTTTTAATTCTCATGACAAAATGATTAGGCTCTTTTGAGGTTGGTTTGAATTTCTAAGCCTTACTTTATTACAGATATTTGTCTAATTCCTTGACTCTAATAAACTTAATTTCTGAAATCACTCCTCTAGTTCTTTACCACCTGAGCCACCAGGGAAACTCCAAATGGGAAGGAGAATGTCTCTTGGGCTTTCTAAACTTGATGTTAGCATGAATGGGAAAGATCCTGTCAAACATAACCCAGGACTCAGGAGCTTCCAGGGTCTCCTCTAAATTCACAGAAAACCTAGCAGTCCCCTCTGGATGTGAATCCAAGCTCCACTCACTACTTACTGCTTGTCTGGTCATGGCAGGTGACTTGTCCTCTCTGGGCCTTTATTCTGATGCTAAGCATAATTTACTATTGTTTTCAACCAAAACCTCTTCCCGGAATAATCTCACCATTCTCTATTAACTCTCAGCATGGGGGACATCAGAAAGGAGGTAAATCATGAGTAGTTCACATGGCCCTATTAAAAATGGAGAACATTAGAAATAACTTTGCAGAGTCAGCTTAGCATGGCATTGGAAATTTTAGTGTTTCTGAAAAAGACTAAATATGTGAAGCATGTCAATCACATCAGAACTTTTTTAAGATTAAAGAGATCATTCTGGTCTGTACTACCAGGCCTTAGAGTGAAGAGCACGGGTTCTGAGATGGATCCTCTGGAAGTGATGTCTATTCCATTTCATACTCTGAGCAAAAAAGTTAGCTTCTCCATGATTCAGTTTCCTCATCTATATAGTGGAGTTACTCATTATTATAGTGGAGTTACTCATTACTTACCAACATGGTAAGATGGTTGTTACTATGTAAGAAGTTAATTTATATGAAATGCTTAGAAGAATGCCTAACACATAGAAATTATTAAATAATTTTGACATTAAAAATAGAAATACCTTTAAATGTCTATATTTATTACAAGAACCAATTATCTATGGGCAAACTGAAAAGACAATTTTTGAGAATTAGGAAGGGATTTATATAACAATGAAATTTCACACCAAAAAGAGTCTTCAGTCAGTCAGTTCAGTTCAGTCGCTCAGTCGTGTCCGACTCTTTGCAACCCTATGAATCACAGCACGCCAGGCCTCCCTCCATCACAAACTCCTGGAGTTTACTCAGACTCATGCCCATCGAGTCGGTGATGCCATCCAGCCATCTCATCCTCTGCCGTCCCCTTCTCCTCCTGCCCTAACCCCTCCAAGCATCAGAGTCTTTTCCAATGAGTCAACTCTTCCCATGAGGTGGCCAAGTATTGGAGTTTCAGCTTCAGCATCAGTCCTTCCAATGAACACCCAGGACTGATCTCCTTCAGGATGGACTGGCTGGATCTCCTTGCAGTCCAGGGAATTCTCAAGAGTCTTCTCCAACACCATAGTTCAAAAGCATCAATTTTTTGACTTGCAGCTTTCATCACAGTCCAACTCTCACATCCATACATGACCACTGGAAAAACCATAGTCTTGAGCAGATGGACCTTTGTTGGCAAAGTAATGTCTCTGCTTTTTAATATGCTCTCTAGGTTGGTCATAACTTTCTTTCCAAGGAGTAAGCGTCTTTTAATTTCATGGCTGCAATCACCATCTGCAGTGATTTCGGAGCCCCAAAAAATAAAGTCTGCCACTGTTTCTACATCTATTTCCCATGAGGTAATGGAACCAGATGCCATAATCTTAGTTTTCTGAATGTTAAGCTTTAAGCCAACATTTTCACTCTCCTCTTTCACTTTCATCAAGAGGCTTTTTAGTTCCTCTTCTTTTTCTGCCATAAGGGTGGTGTCATCTGCATATCTGAGGTCATTGATATTTCTCCTAGCAATCTTGATTCCAGCTTGTGCTTCTTCCAGCCCAGCATTTCTCATGATGTACTCTGCATATAAGTTAAATAATCAGGGTGACAATATACAGCCTTGACGTACTCCTTTTTCTATTTGGAACTAGTCTGTTGGCCCATGTCCAGTTCTAACTGTTGCTCCCTGACCTGCATACAGGTTTCTCAAGAGGCAGGTCAAGTGGTCTGGTATTCCCATCTCTTTCAGAATTTTCCACAGTTTGTTGTGATCCACACAGTCGAAGGCTTTGGTGTAATCAATAAAGCAGAAATAGATGTTTTTTCCGGAACTCTCTTGCTTTTTCAATGATCCAGTGGATATTGGCAATTTGATCTCTGGTTCCTCTGCCTTTTCTAAAACCAGCTTCAACATCTGGAAATTCATGGTTCATGTACTGCTGAAGCCTGGCTTGGAGAATTTTGAGCATTAATTTACTAGCGTGTGAGATGAGTGCAATTGCACGGTAGTTTGAGCATTCTTTGGCATTGCCTTTCTTAGGGACTGGCATGAAAACTGACCTTTTCCAGTTCTGTAGCCACTGCTGAGTTTTCCAAATTTGCTGGCATATTGAGTGCAGCACTTTCACAGCATCATCTTTCAGGATTTGAAATAGCTCAACTGGAATTCCATCACATCCACTAGCTTTGTTCATAGTGATGCTTACTAACACCCACTTGACTTCACATTCCAGGATGTCTGGCTCTAGGTGAGTGATCACACCATTATGATTATCTGAGTCATGAAGATCTTTTTTGTACAGTTCTTCTGTGTATTCTTGCCACCTTTTCTTAATATCTTCTGCTTCTGTTAGGTCCATACCATTTCTTTCCTTTATTAAGCCCATCTTTGCATGAAATGTTCCCTTGTTATCTCTAATTTTCTTGAAGAGATCTCTAATCTTTCCCATTCTCTTGTTTTCCTCTATTTCTTTGCATTGATCGCTGAGGAAGGCTTTCTTATCTCTCCTGGCTATTCTTTGGAACTCTGCATTCAGATGGGAATGTCTTTTCTTTTCTCCTTTGCTTTTCTCTTCTCTTCTTTTCACAGCTATTTGTAAGGCCTTCTCAGACAACCATTTTGCCTTTTTGCATTTCTTTTCCATGGGGATGGTCTTGATCCTTGTCTCCTGTACAATGTCATGAACCTCTGTAATTAAGCCTAAATACTCACTTTTTCCAGTTAAGTGCCCAGAGGGACAGTTACTATTGTAGATTGAAAGCCCATTATGAATTATGGAGATCTACTACATAATATGTAATCATCATTACATGTTACCAGTATGACTAACACTGAATTTATTCTAAGTAGCTGTTTCTTGGGTTATAAATCAAACAGAACCTATGAAAATTGAGATCTAAATATACATTTGAACTTGAGAAGAATTAAACTTATATATAAGGTAAATGTTTAGTTTCCAATTGAGCAGATTCGTTTTTAAGACAAGTGTATAAATCACTTCCATGAGACAAAGCTGGCCAATGTAGGCCAATTCTTCACAGTTTGTTATCCTGTAAAGGATCAATTATGTCAAAATTTCATACTGATCTCCTGGTTCTGAAAAAAAATAAAGAAATAGCAGTGAACTTTTTGGTGGGGAGATGCATAAAAAGAAATAGGACTATATAAAACTCCCAATTATCATTTTACATGATCCAAAGCTTAGATTGTAAAATACAACTCACCCATCATCTTTACATTAAACATAAAATCAATAACATGCATGTACTGCGTTGGTTAAATATATTTTCAAATTGTTGACATTCTGAAAACATTTCCCAATAGCTAATTTACTGTTAAAAATGGAGATTATAGAAAACCTTTATTTTGATTATTAGTGATAGTAAGCACAACATAAACTAAGATACAAATCTGATTAAAAAATCTGAAGGAAACTTCGTTTTTAATCTCCTTAAAAAAGTCAAGGTTTTTTTTTTTTTTTTGTGGAACATATATTATTTACAATAAATGTTACAGGTCTTAATACATTCTAAAGCAGAGACATCAGTCAACTCCACACAACATTAACTTTTGTAATCCTGGCTAGGGGCAGCTAACTCAATTATATAAACAAAGCAAGTAACATAAAGCAATGAAAAAGTCAGTTATTTTCAGAAATAGAGGCAATTTCTCCTCTAGGATGAAACAGCAGCTTCTTAACTCCAAATAATTGCTGTGTGGGGGTTGTTGGACTATTGTAACATGAGATATAGTTAAAACTTTGCTTTATCACAAGAGACTAGAAGCTCAGCATTTCTCTGCTTTTTAATGTTGGCAACAATTCTGAAAAATTTCAATTATGTTACAGGACAAATAAAAACATCTTTGCAGGCCAGAGTAAGCCACAGGGCCACCAGCTGGTGAGTCCACACCAACACTCTTCATATTTTCCTGCCTCTGCAGGTTTACTCATCAGCTTTCCTCTGCTAAGAATGTGATTTCCACACGGATCGCCACATGTGAACCTTACAACTAAATGTTCACTGTCTGCATGAGCTCTTTCTCCTGGGTTAAAGATGGAAATGTCTGCTTCCCCAGTGTTTGTCCAACACTTCCTCAGTACTTATCTACCACTCATATCACAAACCTCGCATATAATGGTTTTATATCTGTGCCTGATTCTAAATCCATAAAAGCATGAATGATTTCTTATGAAATATTATATCTACATTCATTTAAAGCAATGCCTTTTACATAACAGTGTTTAAATACACAAGGAATGAAGTGAAAGTAGCGTCAGACTTATTGCAACCTCATGAACTTTACAGTCCATGGAATTCTCTAGGCCAGAATACTGGAGTGGATAGCCTTTCCCTTCTCCAGGAGATCTTCCCAACCCAGGGATCGAAACCAGGTCTCCCACAATGCAGGTGGATTCTTTACCAACTGAGCGCTCATGGAATCCTAATCAGTTCAGTTCAGTCCCTCAGCCATGTCCCACTCCTTCTGACCCCATGGATTGCAGCACGCCAGGCTTCCCTGTCCATCAGCAACTCCGGGAGCTTACTCAAACTCATGTTCATCGGGCCAGTGATGCCATCCAACCATCTCATCCCCTGTTGTCCACTTCTCCTCCTGCCTTCCATCTTGCCCAGCATCAGGGTCTTTTCTAATGAGTCAGCTCTTTGTATCAGGTGGCCAAGGTATTGGAGCTTCAACTTCAGCATCAGTCCTTCCAATGAATATTCAGGACTGATTTCCTTTAGGATTGACTGGCTTGATCTCCTTGCAGTCCAAGGAGTCTCAAGAGTCTTTTCCAACATCACCACAGTTGAAAAGCATTAATTCTTCAGTGCTCAGCTTTCTTTATAGTCCAACTGTCACATCCATACATGACTACTGGAAAAACCAAAGCTTTGACTAGATGGACTTTTGTTGGCAAAGTAATGTCTCTGCTTTTTAATATGCTGTCTAGGTTGGTCATAGCTTTTCTTCCAAGGAGCAAGTGTCTTTTAATTTCATGGGTGCCGTCACCATTTGAAGTGATTTTGGAGCCCCAAAAAATAAAGAAAGGAGAATGGAATGACAAACCACTTCATTATTCTTGCCTTGAGAACCCCATGAAAGTATGAAAAGGGAATCCTAATGGATGAATAAATTCTAGCATTAGTCTCTTCAAAATACTCTAATGTAGAGTGGTGGTTTAGTCACTCAGTCCTGTCTGACTCTTGCGACTCCATGGTCTGTAGCTCGCCAGGCTCTTCTGTCCGTAGGATTTCCCAGGCAAGAATACTGGAGTGGATTGTTATTTCCTTCTCCAAATGTAGAGTAGTGGTGTCAAATAGAAACATTATAAGAATTTCTAACTTTTTAAATAACTGCATAATAGGAAAGATTATATTTTAACTTCATCTGAATTCATGGGGAGAACTATTGAAGCAATGGGGAGTATATGAGCACACATAAATGGATATTTAGTCTTAAACTATTTTAATAACTAACAGTAACAGTTCTAAACATAAGCCTTTAAATTAATACAGTGAAATATGCTTAATGCCCCTAAGAGATCAAAAAACAGTATTTTCCCAAATAATATTTGAAATAATAGAATTATCTTATATGATTTAATGCAAATGACACAATTTTATCAAACTAGATAATTTGTATTTGAATAGCAGTCTAAAATGGCTCATTACCTTCCTTTGAATTATTTGATATTGACCTTCACTTAGATAATGACATTGATTTATTTCTTGAACTCTGAGTTATGGGAAGAACCTTTATTGAATACAATCCTACCTCTATTCTTTTCCATTGTGCTATATTTCAAACCTAACAGAAGGAACAAGGAAATCAAGGTGCAAGGGTACTAAAATAAAGAGGAGATATTGAGCATGGTTTTTGAAAGTACTTTATAATTTCTGAAATAAAACTAACAGCAACATAATAAATTTAGTATCCTACATGTGGAGTTCATTTAGGAAAGCAAACATTTCCAAGACTCATAGTCAATGAAACCTTGACAAGCTCCAAGTGTTAACACAGTGAGCTCTTAGAAACATTCATTTCAGAACAATTTTTAAACCAGACAATGAAAAAATCAAATGTTTAGAACAGTATTTCCCTTATTTTACAAAGTGTTACTTACTTTACAATAAAAATAAATCACCTACTTAATTCTCATGTATTATCTCATATGTATTATGTATTACATACAGCTCTGCTAAAGCAAAAAGGGAAAAACCTGATAATCACTCAGGAAAATTAAATGACTTGTTGAATTTTAACTGTTATTAAGCAATGGAGGCAGGGCTAGGCCCCAGGTTTCCCAGTAACATTTCTAGAGTTCTTTACACTATACCTGCTGCTTATCACAGATTGAGACTACAATCATGAAGCTTAATTATATTCCTTTGTATCAAGAGTGGGGGTGCCAATCTAGCCTTTTTTTAATTTATATTGGAAGATAATTGCTTTACAATGCTGTGTTGCTTTCTGCCATGTACCAGCACATCAGTCACAATTATCTCCTGCCTCCTGAGCCTCCCTCCCACCCCCACCCCATCCCACCCCTCTAGGTCATCACAGAGCACCAGGCTAGGCTCCTTGTGTTATAGATCAGCTTCCCACTGGATATCTATTCTACACGTGGTAATGTGTATATGTCAGTGTTGATTTCTCGATTCATCCCACCCTGCTAGAGCTACCAAGGAGAAACTAAAGTCCATTTTTGCACAATGGGACCTGGATGGGCATTTGTTAGTGCTTTCTTGGCATCTACTCGAACTCTTCTGCAGTAAATTCGAGATTTTTATTTGATGAAGATGTGCTTCTGGGGAAACTGAATCTTCCCAGCTCCATTTTTAGAGCAAGTGTCCTCAGGTAAGCCAATCAGCACCTCTCTCGCTGTTTCCAGGGTTCTGCTTGTGGCATCTGAACTAAGTTGACTCAATCAGTGTGAAACCAAGGGATTTGCTATGAATGATGATATAACCAAAGAATAATGTATCCTCGAAGCCTGGGATCACCAGAAGAACATCATTCAAAATACAGTCAATATAATTTAAGGTAAATCAGAGAGATAGAAACTAAACCCCTAGTGATATCACTGAGCCTTGTGTGACCTACTTCAGTTACATGAGCCAGTAAGTTATGTAGGCGAATCCAATTCAGGCTTTTAGTTATTGCCAACTGAACGTGTTCTGATTATCGATGAATTCCTTGGTTCTGAACTGAAAGTTGTTCCAGTCATTCTCAGTAATCCATCCATATGTTTAAAAAGAAACCACTCTTAGGGATATGAACAAAAGCTCCTCAGGCTATTGTCAGTGAGCATATTATGCCTACTGACTTTTATTCTATACAGATGTCTTGATTTCTAGAATTCTCAGTAAAGTCACATGGCTGGATAGCTCTTCTGTAGAAGGAATACTTTTTCTTCTTAATTTACGTTCTAGACTTATTTCACTCAACTAATCTTAACTGCTTGTCTTTTTAAATAGGCAGGACTTATTTTCAAGAACTTCAGTTCAGTCGCTCAGTCGTCTCTGATTCTTTGAGACACCATGGACTGCAGCATGCCAGGCCTCCCTGTCCATCACCAACTCCCAGAGTTTACTCAAAGTCATGTCCACTGAGACAGTAATGCCATCCAGCCACCTCATCTTCTGTTGTCCCCTTCTCCTCCCACCTTCAATCTTTCCCAGCATCAGGGTCTTTTCAAATGTGTCAGTTCGTCACATCAAGTGGCCAAAGTATTGGAGGTAAAGCTTCAACATCAGTCTTTCCAATGAATACTCAGGACTGACTTCCTTTAGGATGGACTGATTGGATCTCCTTGAAGTCCAAGAGACTCTCGAGTCTTCTGCAACACCACAGTTCAAAAGCATCAATTCTTCAGCTCTTAGCTTTCTTCATGGTCCAACTCTCACATCCATGCATGACTACTGGAAAAGTCATAGCTTTGACTAGATGGACCTTTGTTGGCAAAGTAATGTCTCTGCTTTTTAAAATGCTGTCTAGGTTGGTCATAGCTTTTCTTCCAAGGAGCAAGAGTCTTTTAATTTCATGGCTGTAGTCACCATCTGCAGTGATTTTGGAGCGTCCCAAAATAAAGTCTATCACTGTTTCAACTGTTTCCCCATCTATTTGCTGCGGGGAGCTGGCCTGACTGCTCAGGCCCCTTCTCTGCCCTGAGAGAGATCAAGAGGTCCCTCTCTGTCCCGCCACCCCTGATTTGTTAAAGTGCAAATTGGCCTTTCTCACCTCCCTCAAGGAAATTGCTGCAGCCACCATTTGCCCATTTTCCTGACTCTGATAAGATTATCGGGCTCCTGTGAATGGCTTATGTCTAGGTAGTCTTTACCTGATTGTAAGACGCTGGTGCCATGCTCTGCTGGAGTTAAGATAAAACTCCTAAAACTAGTGTCTGCAGTTCTGCACGTATGCAAGTCTTTGATCTAAAATTTGGTGAATCCTGTTAGTATATATATGTATGTTACCCCTCAATAAAGTCGTCGGAATCAGTCACAAGCTGACTTCGTCCCTCTCAACCCCATCTTTCCTAGTCTTTTATTTCTCAGGTGCTCTGGTGATTGCGTCCTCGACCTGTTCATTTTGCCGGCAGGCCCGGCAATTTACCATGAAGTGATGGGATTGGATGCCATGATCTTAGTTTTCTGAATGTTGAGTTTTAAGCCAACTTTTTCACTCTCCTCTTTCACTTTCATCAAGAGGCTGTTTAGTTCTTCTTCGCTTTATGCCATAAGGGTGGTATCATCTGTATATCTGAGATTATTGATATTTCTCCCAGCAATTTTGATTCTAGCTTGTGCTTCATCCAGCCCAGCATTTCTCATGATGTACTCTGCATATAATTTAAATAAGCAGGGTGATAATATATAGCCTTGACAACTAGTCTGTTGTTCCATGTCCACTTCTAGCTGTTGCTTCGTGACCTGCATACAGATTTCTCAAGAGGTAATTCAGGGTGGTTTGGTATTCTCATCTCTTTAAGAATTTTCCAAAGTTTGTTGTGGTCCACACAATCAAAGGCTTTGGCATAGTCAGTAAAGCAAAAGTAGACATTTTTCTGGAACTCTCTTGCATTTTCGATGATCCAGTGGATGTTGGCAATTTGACCTCTGGCTCCTCTGTCCTTTCTAAATCCAACTTGAACATCTGGAAGTTCACGGTTCATGCACTGTTGAAGCCTGGCTTGGAGAATTTTGATCATTACTTTACTAGCGTGTGAGTGAGTTCAGTTGTGTGGTAGTTTGAGCATTCTTTGACATTGGATTTCTTCTGGATTAGAATGAAAACTGACTTTTCCAATCCTGTGCCACTGCTGAGTTCTACAAATTTTCTGGCATGCATATTGAGTGCAGCACTTTCACAGCATCATCTTTTAGGATTTGAAATAGCTCAACTGGAATTCCATCACTTCCACTAGCTTTGTTCGTAGTGATGCTTCCTAAGGCCCACTTGACTTTGCATTGTAGAAAATCGGGCTCTAGGTTGGTGATTATACTATCATGATTATCTGGGTCATGAAGATCTTTTTTGTATAGTTCTTCTGTGTATTCTTGCCACCTCTTCTCAATATCTTCTGCTTCCATTAAGTCCATAACATTTCTGTCTTTTATTGAGCTCATCTTTGCATGAAATGTTCCCTTGATATCTCTGATTTTCTTGAAGATATCTCTAGACTTGCCCATTCTATTGTTTTCTTCTATTTTCTTGCATTAATCACTGAGGATGGCTTTCTTATCTCTCCTGGCTATTCTTTGGAATTCTACATTCAAATGGGTATATCTTTCCTTTTCTCCCTTGCCTTTCACTTCGCTTCTGTTCACAGCTATTTGTAAGGCCTCCTCAGACAACCTTTTTGCCTTTTTGTATTTCTTTTTCTTGGGATGGTCTTGATCCCTGCCTCCTGTACAGTGTCATGAAACTCCATCCATAGTTCTTCAGGCACTCTATCACATCTAATCCCTTGAATCTATTTGTCACTTCCCCTGCATAATCGTAAGGATTTGATTTAGGTCATACCTGGATTGTCTAGTGGTTTTCCATACTTTCTTCAATTTAAGTCTGAATTTGGCAATAAGGAGTTCATGATCTGAGCCATCATCAGTCCTGGTCTTGTTTTTGCTGACTGTATAGAGCTTCTCCATCTTTGGCTGAAAAGAATATTACATAATCAATCTGATTTTAGTATTGACCATCTGGTGATGGTCATGACCTTACTTATCTTTGTGAGTCTAATCTCTCCTCAATGTATCCACATACTTCTTAAGGGATCACTACAAGTGGATACATCTTGCATGCTATTAAAAATAGGACAGTGTAAATTAAGAAAACCTGTACATTTTTGAGACTATACCATACTAGTCTTGAAACTTGCTTTTCTAATATCATATTACCTGAAATACAGTTTCTTTGTATTTACTTCATAGAGAAATTCTCATTAATACTTTCTGATTAAAACTGGTCCTTAACCTGCAATATATAACAAATTCCTTGAGCAAATTTTCTTTCTTTATTATTTATTAAATCTTCCCCCTACATTTTGCGTGTGTGTGTGTGTCTGTGCTCAGTCATGTCTGGCTCTTTGCGACCCCGTATACTGTAGCACTCCAGGCTTCCCTGTCTCTCACTATCTCCTGGAGTTTGCTCAAATTCGTGTCCATTGAGTTGTTGATGTCATCCAACCATCTCATCCTCTGCTGCCCTCTTTTCTTTTGCCCTCAATCTTTCCTTTTCCACTGAGTCTTTTCCAGTGAGTCCAGTGAGTCTTTTCTAGTGACTCGGCTTTTCACATCAGGTATCCCAAGTATTGGAGCTTCAGATTTAGCATCAGTCTTTCCAATTAATAATCAGGGTTGATTTCCTTTAGGATTGACTGGCTTGATCTCCTTGCTCTTCAAGGGACTCTCCAGAGTCTTTCCTAGCAACACAGTTCAAAAATATCTGTTAAATTCTTACTGGTCATCAATTTCATTCTTATAGTACAGCATAACAAGACTTTTGAGGAAAAAAAATATATATATGAAAAATATATTAAGATATTAACTCATAATATGTCAATGAATACCTATCATTTTCCTTGACATGTAAAGCTATTAGCATCAATAATAACCATTATTAATGCCACCACTTACTGGGAACTTAATGATTAGGCATTGTTCTCTGTGCTTCACCCATGTTAACAAGTAATTTAATACTTCCAATAACCCTATGAGACACACATTATAGTTTGATGTATTTAAGATAAGAAAACTAAATGTTTAAAGTTTCTATACAGAACTATTTATGACTCTTGACATAGGTGTACACAACTAGTGAGGGTCCATGCTAGCATTGGAACCATGGTGGTCCAATAAATGCCATAAAATCTGGGAGCACACACTATTTTATCCTATAGGAAGTACAAAAGACTGCAAAAAAGGGGATGTGAAATTTCTTAAATAAATGCCTGCAAAACGCATTTTATACTGTACTGTCTGCCACCTCTCCATGTCCGTTCTCTGACAGTTCCTAATCCCAGCAACACTTGCCCCACTTGTTTCTCCCCTGAAAATTTGTCTATGTCATCTCTAGTTGTGTGTCTTTCTGTTTTATACTCTACTTTCTTGTATCCTATTTGTAGGTTTTTCCTCTTCCTGGCACAGCACAAATGCATGGGAGAACCCTGGGGATCTGATTTCTACACTCCGGCTTTGTGATTCTGGATCTTTGACAAGTTTTATAAAAGTAACATCATCAATCACCTTAGAGGCCTCTACATTCCAAATTGCAGGATTGGGTTAGCTCCAGTTCCCAGGGCTCTTGATTTATGGGATCTTAAACATACCAAGTAGGTACTAATTGTCTAGAAAAGTTCCAGGGGAGTGGTAATTTAAGATAGCTCTTCACCTTTCCAGAGCTGATTAGCCCTTAGAATTCAGCAAGTAGAGATAGATTTAGAACCAATGGCTATGGAGTATTTATTATTTTAAATATATTAGGTTATTTTTCTCTTTGAAGTGTAGAATAGCCTGTCCAGTTTGGGGTAACCTAGAACATAGCAGGAGGAGCAGAGTCTAGTTTTGCCCAGTTCTTCACAGGACTTCCCAGACTTACCTCAGTATTTTTAATTGAGATCTTAGAATGGGCGGAGTTTGAACCAAAGTATACCCTAAGTCAAGGCTTAACTAGCAAACATATCCCAGCTGTATACCAGAACCTTGAAAAT
This sequence comes from Cervus canadensis, assembly GCF_019320065.1. Lineage (NCBI taxonomy): Eukaryota > Metazoa > Chordata > Mammalia > Artiodactyla > Cervidae > Cervus > Cervus canadensis. The sequence goes on from NC_057400.1 coordinate 66,110,599, forward strand.
CAACTCCTTCCCCAAAGGACTGGTGTTGCAACATATTTATTATAGCAGCAGTTTGAAAGGGAACAGAAATCTTTAAGTTTATATTTCACCTATTTGAAAATCCAATATAATTATGCTTTTCTAAAGTTTACAGCAAATGATTTTTACTGAATTATTTTAGGAATATTTTTGCTGACTATAATTGTATGGTTACATTGCAATGTTATTCAGCTACTTGGCTTCAAATTCTGGAATGACTTGAATGGGAAAACAAATGACCTAACTGAGAGCAGAACTTAATTTATTTGGCCAGTGATCAGGGCCTTATTTTTTTATGGCTGTTAGCATTCCCTTGTCAATATGTTTAGCAAATAACTGTGCTTTTAACACCTAGAAGGATATGATCATGCATGTGTCTTTAAAAGGAAAGACTCTATTAAGATTGCCATTAAAATGACTATCAACTTTAAAAATGATTGATGTTTAGTTGATGCCTTAATTCTTTATCTCAGAACTTTTAAAAATGTAAAATGACTAGATCCTTAATACCAGACTACAATCTCACTGCTACTGCCATGTGGAATGATAATCAGAGTCAGTCAAAAATGATCTATTATTGTGGTAACTAAAATACATCCTTGGTGCCAACTTGCAAAATAGTTAGAAAAAAACAAGAAAGAAAAAAAATAACCAAGACAAACTTTGGGTTTAAAAACATTAGATAAGAAATTCTATTTGCACAAATGTTTCCCTTGAATTTGTAATTGCTATTATTAACATTATTTTGGAGAAAAAAAAGTCGACATTTTTTTCTTCCTACATACTTCACCCACACTTCTTTGATTATATGCTCTAAAATAACCATAGCTGCCAGTAGAGACATAGGGATTTTATAAACATCAATCAATGTCACAGCTAGAAGGAGATGAATCAAAGGATACAGCGATAAATCCTGAAATGCTTTTTCTATGACACTAGTCAGTTATTTCATTAAGGAACTCTGTAGATTAAAAAGTTTACAGCTTTAAAAAGACTACATCATAATTTAAAAGATTACATCTTTTTGAGGGTAGACAAGGGGATAGAAATGAGGAAAGGAAGGGGGGAAATAGATTCTTCCAATACCTTATTTGAAAAGACATTTAGGTATGACCCTAACTTTGCTTTTTCACCTTCAGGTCAAACCAGCACAGCTCTTGAATTCTAGAAATTCTGATGAACTGAAACAGAAATAGCTGAGAGTGTTTGTGCTTGTAGATTGGAAGTAGATGGAGCGATTTGTTCAAATAATCTGCTGGTCTCTGGTCGCCTCTTAATTCTCACAGGCTCTAATGTGTAGGGTAAGTTTGATAATTGAGGTTTCTGATTTCTTCCCCTCTTTATGAAACAATATTTAGTGGCGGAACCACGGGATGTGGAAGAGTATCCAAACAAGTTGCAAGAAGCTGTTTCAAAAGAGGCAATCCAAAGAGGGAGGCAGTGAGGATAATAGTACTTTTAAGTTATCTGTCCTTTTCACTCCAGGTCTGACATGCTAACAGCATGGCAGGTTGTTTCCTGACTCACAACGGAAACGGAATAAGCAAAGGACCCTTGAGTTCTCCGCAGTGAATCAAGCGTTACTGAAAGTGAAAGTGTTAGTCTCTGAGTCGTGTCTGACTCTTTGCAACCCCCTGAATTATAGCCCACCAGGCTCTTCTGTCCATTGGATTGTCTAGGTGAGAATACTGGAGTGAGTTCGCCATTTCCTTCTCCAGGGGGCTCTTCCAGACCCAGGGATTGAACCTGAGTCTCCTGCGTTGCAGATTCTTTCCCATCGGAAGCACTAGTTGTTGTTTGCCCCTGAAGTGTTATTAGAGTTTCCTATATCTAGAGCACTGAGCCTAGACAGCTTAGAAGTCTTTTCTTGAAAATTGCAAACACACTGTAGTTTCTGGCAGTAAAACAATGCTCCCTATGAACCCTCCAGATGACCTTAAATGCCTCCCAGGAAATCCTATATATCTTGGAATCTATACAGCTCAGTGTTGCTTCTACTAACTGCCTCAAGAAGGAAAACTGAAGAGAACGGATAGGTTATCTCTAGAATGGTTTCTCAAAATTGCATTAGTTTTAAGCTTTCAATAGTTGATTCAAGAAAGCAAGCCAGTGTCACTGTAGGACCTTGTATATCTAGCTTACACATGTGCTAGGAGTTTGGTGCACAAACTCAGCACAGTGTGGACTTTTATATTCCACAGGGCCTCTTGTGAAATGTTTTTAATATCATCTTTGCCTAAGACTGAGATTATCATGGAGACACCATCATTTTCTGCTGCCAGTACTTGAAATATGCAAAGTCCCTTGATAAAACTAGCGAGTCCTTTCACACATCCTATCTCTTCAACAGGTACAATGATGTCACATGGTTTGAGTCATCCAGGAGCAATCAACACAGATGGAGAGACCTGGAAAGTTACAGGATAGCTCTAAACCTGGACATTGGTTTCTCTTTTACTCTGGAAGAATCAACATCCTTCAGTAAATGAAGTGAAGATCTCAAATTTACCTAGATAGTATTGAATTAGATACTTTGATATGACATGGTTAATCCCCAGAGGTATCCATATTTCATTAAGTTCCAACCTATCTAAACCTTCATGAAATAAATAAAGTTTAAATATCAGGAAGAAAATATAAATTTATGCAATCAAATAAAGTGATTCAGAGATAATTCTTAGAATTTTTGTAAGCAATTCAAAATAATTAAAACAGATTCTTTCATAACAGATTTCAAAGGGAACCTTTGGATTTAGTCTCCAGAGCCAATATTCCATTTGGAAAGCCTCTAACTCACAATGAAAACTGCTGTATTGGTGATTAGGTGAAGTATTTCATTTGAATTGAATTGATAGTTTTTGGAAGATCTCTCTGAATTTTTTTTTTTTTATGGTTCTGGAATTTCTATCATTTTATCTATTATAAAATGCATAATTTCCTTAAGTTGAAAAAGCCAAATTGGGCAATTCTTACAACTATAATTTATTTTCTTCCCCTGAAAGGTAAATTCAGTCCTTCTAAGCTATTTATTCTAGAAGCTTTTAAGGTAATCTCAAAATACAATCTAATTTACTGTCATGAAGAGAAGTCCTTATCCCACCCCAGGTTGTAAATATTACTTTTATATGTTGAATATCACATTAATAGTATACTAAGCTTCTTTCTCAACAGGTTATAAGAATGAATAATTCAATTTAATATCTTTCAGGAGAAGTAAGAAGAATTTAGACATAATTGTGCCACAACTGTGTCTAACCTCATTCTCAAGGAAATGGCTAATAGAATAAGCTCTTCACTGTGCTCATTGATCTTGCCTTGATTCCACAAATAGATTCTGACTGTGTTCCAGCATGAACAGTCTTGTAATAGATCCTACGCTATTAATGCATCAACAAAGCCTGTACCATAATATTATTCTAAAACTCAGACCCAGAAGAATTTTCTGACAGCTAAAATTCCCTCACTATATGTCATAGTGCATGGATTAGCCCCGACCTTGTTATTTTATAACATCTAAATAATCTACAAGCTATTTTCAATTAATACCTATATCAAATAGACAAAACAAGGGTCCTTTTGAATGTTGGTGGCTTTCATTACTTTAAAAAAAGACAAGGTTCAATATAAAAAAACAAATTAAATTGTTGGCTAATTTTCACCAGGAAGAACAACTTTGTATCAATAAAATTAAAACAATTATGATTTTTTTTTACTGAATTTACCAAAGTTTAATATTAAATTTCTCTTCTAGCAGATTACCTAATTCTACCATTTGGGGATGTTTTGCCATAATTCAGCCTAAAAGATTCACTGGGCTCCTCACCTACCAAAAGCAAAGTGAGGGTGTTAGGAACTTGCAGATGTTAATGAACAAGAAGATCAAATAATAGTGGCATATCTTAAAAAGAAAAATTATGACAAAATGAGCTCTTCCATGTTTTATGTTGCAACACATTGAAAATTTGCCAAAGAACTTGGCAGTGAAAATGTTCTCTTTTGAAAATAAAAATGGCCCTGTCCCCAACTTCTGCTATAACTCATTTCTCTTTGGAAATAAGATGGCCTGTGACCACTTGATTTTAATTCTTTATAATTACTTCTGGCTATTTTCTATTATCAATATAACCTATTATTTTTGAAAAAAACTGTAATTATTTTAAGTATTAGTAACCCTCTAGTCCTTATAATACTAGGTTATCACTTGCTTTATTTTTTTTATATTATGTATGTATTTGTTGTTATTTAGTTGCCCAGTCTTGTCTGATTCTACAACCCCATGGACTGGGATTTCCCAGGTAAGAATACTGGAGTGGGTTGCCATTTCCTTTCTCCTGGGGATCTCCCCAGCCCAGGGATGGAAACTGTGTCTCCGGCCCATGTTTCCCGCATTGCAGGCAGATTCTTTACCTCTGAGCCACTGGGATAGCTCTATGTATGTATGCATGTACATATATATGTATGCATTTTGTCTCATAGTACTTATTGAAAAACTATAACCCATCCAGGACTGTGTTGTAGCCAGAAAAGAGCATTCTTAAAAAGCTCCCCAATTTATTCATGAACTGTGACACCAGGACTTTGATGCCCTGAAACACACCAGCAGACACCTTCTGTAACTCACAGGGTTTCCTTCAGTCTGTGTTCCTTTTCCTTAGATACAGATTCCTTCGGTGCTGGGGCAGCTCCAAGTTTGATCTGAACAAAGAGCCAAGTTTGCCATCTTTTCAGCTCTTTGTCATTTATATAATTTAATGTTATGAGTCACTTTAAATCCATTTTGAAATTAGTCGTAGTCTAATTGTATTTTCTTACAAATGATAGAAATTACATTTGATGTCTTTTCCCAATCCCTTCACATTAGACTACATTTAGATCCCCGTGGGTAATGGCAGCCACCATCTCCATTCTCCCACCATCCATCGGTGCTGAAAAGCGACCAGCATGTCTGACTCTTCATCACCCAAGTTGATGGTTCACTAAAAACAACTACAGTCCCTCTTTGATATCCGTCCCTTTTGCTCAGAGTAAAATTTCATATTGAGGTCATCTATAAGGCAAACGATCATAATGATAAAAGTAAATTATTGCCAAAATGAAATAGATTCCTCTCCAAGCTAATGTGAGAGGAGAGGAAAAAATGATTTATTACATACAAATTATAGCAACAATTTGGAGAAGGAAATGGCAACCCACTCTTGTATTCTTGCCTGGAAAGTCCATGGACAGAGGAGCCTGGTGGGCTATGGTCCATGGGGTCACAAAAGAGTTGGACACAACTGAGCAACTTTCACTCACGGCAACAATTAGAATTTATTTCATCTAGATGTCTCCCTAGGCACTGTCATCATGTGAAAATGCCCTAATTTTAGGAATATTTTAAAATTATTTATAGTACATAATTAAAATGATTTGTAATTATTTTGGTTGAATTATGTTCTCAAAAGTTGTCTACTGAATTTACATTTATAAATAGAAGCTGCTCAGACTCTTAATTTCTAATGAGCTTTATTATTAAGTAGAATTAAAGAATTTTTCATTTGTGTACAACTTATAGTAAAAGATTTATAGAATATAGATATAACTTCTGAAAAAATTTTATCTTCAGGCTGCTCTCCAACACCCTTTTAAAAATTAATTACAATTATTGTAATCATCTTAAATTCTACTTAAATAATCTATTACAATAGTTTTCAAATAGTGAAAATTTCCGAGGACATTTGGAGTAAATTATTTCTAAAAAAAGCACCACAATAGTACAATCTTTTCATGAACAATGTCTTATCAGTATATCCCACTTTACCTACTGAAGTCCTCCTGGAGGTAGTGTATACACACTGTGCATAGAAGGATTTTATTATTGTCAGTCATCTCTTTATTCAGGAAACATGTATTGAACTCCATCTATATGATAAGTAATATGCTAATCACAGAGAATGCTGGGACAATTAGGAGGGATGAAACATATTGGATCATATATAAAGAAAGAAGAGTTATGAGAGTATGAATTATGTTCTAATCTTCTATATGATATATGATGTAATAATTAGGTTAATTATTGTGATTTGCACAATATAAAAGACTTCAAATGTACAATGTAACATGCAGAATGATACAACATTCTATGTAGCTACTGCTAAGTTTTAAGACAATTTAACATTCTCATGTCTCTGCTTCATATTTTTAAAAAATTATGCATTACAGATAAAATTGAAGCTGGATTCTCTCTCCTTCTTCCCTTAGAAGTAATCACTACCTTGAGTTTATGTTTCAGTATTGCCATTCATCCTCTTATACTTTTAGTGTAATGGATTCTGAAACAATCAGTTCAGTTCAGTCTCTCAGTCATGTCCAACTCTTTGCAACCCCATGAACCACAGCACACCAGGCCTCCCTGTTCATCACCAGCTCCCGGAGCTTACTCAAACTCATGTCCATAGAATCAGTGATGCCATCCAACCATCTCATCCTCTGTCATCCCCTTCTCCTCCTGCCTTCAATCTTTCCCAACATCAGGGTCTTTTCAAATGAGTCAGCTCTTTACATCAGTTGGCCAAAATATTGGAGTTTCAGCTTCAGCATCAATCCTTCCAATGAACACCCAGGACTGATCTCCTTTAGGATGGACTGGTTGGATCTCCTTGCAGTCCAAGGGACTCTCAAGAGTCTTCTCCAACACCACAATTCAAAAGCATCAATTCTTCTGCTCTCATAGCTCTAATTTGCCTATTTTAATATTTTTGTAAATAGCATTCAACTTTATGTATTTTTACTTCTTTTCCCACATCAGTATCATGCATTTGAGATTTATCTGCATGAAATTAATTCCAATACTTTCCAAACAAAAGCTTTTATTTTGTGAACATTCTTACATGTTTCTCTATTACTGTGTGTACTATTACTATTACATTTCTCTAGAGTGTATTCCTGGAAATGGAATTTCTTTGTGGGATATGAGGTAAATTTATTCTGTTACCTTTCCAGAGTGGCTGTATCAATTTGCTCTTCTATCAACACTATAAAAGCTTATGTTTTTAATTTTTATCCTTGCCAACTATTGTATCTTTAGACTTTATATTTTTGCCAAATTGATGAGCTTGAAATAGTCAGTGGAGAAATGACAAGTGGAGAAATGAGTTCCTTTACATAGACTTATCAGCTTCCTAATTTTCCTACTGTTACTATTCATAGACTAGTTATCTAACAGGTCATCAGGTTTTCTTTTCACATTTTAAAATAAAAGTCTAAAAACAAGGATACCCACTGATATCAGCTAAAGCACCATAGCAGTTTATAATATGACCTTAACAGTTGTTGGGTGAACTGAATCAGCTAAGGCATATAAAGCATTTATAAACTGGGCACATGACATGCAAACAATAACACTGACTCCGTTTTCCTCACCATCATCATCATCCTCATAAGTTACTCTCATTATCATCATCATCTCATTCTCATTTTGTTCTTATTCTTGTTGTTCAGTCACTAAGTTGTGTCCGACACTTTGTGACTTCATGAACTGCAGCACAATAGGCTAACCTGTCCTCCACTATTTCTTAAAGTTTACTCAAATTCTTGCCCATTGAGTCAGTGATACCATCCAACCCCCTCATCCTCTGTCACTCTCTTCTCCTTCCCTCAATCTTGCCCAGGATCAGGGTCTTTTCCAATGAGTTGGGTCTTCTGATCAGGTGGCCAAGGTATTGGAACTTCAGCTTCAGCATCAGTCCTTCCAATGAACATTCAGGGTTATTTCCTTTATGATTCTTATTCTATGTCAAATTACCATATGTACCATGTATACCACATGTACCATATGTACCACATATACATACCATATATGTACCATATGTGTACCACATACCATATGTGTGTATGCATGTTCCCAGGCTTCATATTCATCACCATTTTTCTTACAGTTATTGTATAACTGGTATAAATTTTCTATTCCTTGAATTTTATATTTTCTATGTAATTTTGTTTAACATGTATGCTTTATAAGAAACATCTTTTAGGACTTTAGTTTTTAAATGCACTTATTTCTAACTATATAGGTAAGTGAAATACAGTTATTTTCAAGTGATTATAATATACATAGGTTTAATTACCTTACCAGATTTTAAAATTATACGTTTATCATCATTTTTCTTCTGGCTATTTTTTTTCCTACTTTCTTGTCTGATATTGAACTGATAAAATTTCTCTATATTTTCTTTTTGCTTTTGTGATGTTTGGAAGCAATTTTTTTTAGTGGTTACTTTTACATTTTTGACAAATTCTTAACAATAATTGTTTTCTGTTAGGATCTAAAGTTAACCATTACTTTTATTCTCCTCTTGAGCACTACAGAGAGTTCAGTATGCTCTAATTACTTATTTCATAAACTTTCAATCTTGATATTGTTATCTGTAGACTTATTTATATTTTGACTAACATACAAACATTTAATTCTGTTTTTCATTTCAACTAAATTGTATTTTTCTTTCTTTCTGGATAGCTTTCTACTTTCCATGTCTTTTGGGATAATGTGTAGGTTTCCTAATTGTTTCTAATTCAGTTATTAAAAAATAGTGAAGCTGTGAAAAATTGTAAACCTTTGGAAATTAAAAAAATGATTGTATTACTTGTGGAGGAAGAGTGTATTTAGTAGTTCTCTAAGAAGAACATTGGAAATTATTTTCAAGTAAAAAAAAAGATGAATTTTTCAAATGTTTTTGGATGGGAGTTTGATGAAAAGAAACAAAGGTTAATTTACATGAGTTGGATTAGCAGCAAAAAGGATATTGGTCAGATCATATATTACATACATGATCATATATATATATATATATATATATATATATATATATATATATATATATATATATATAATCAGTTCAGTTCAGTCCAGTCCCTCAGTTGTGTCTGACTCTGTGACCTCATGGACTGCAGCACGCCAGGATTCCCTGTCCAACCCCAACTCCCCAAATTTACTCAAACTCATGTCCATTGAGTCAATGATGCCATCGAACCATCTCATCCTCTGTCATCCCCTTCTCCTCCCACCTTCAATCTTCCTCAGCATCAGGGTCTTTTCAGATGAGTCAGGTGGCCAAAGTATTGGAGTTTCAGCTTCAGCATCAGTCCTTCCAATGAATATTCAGGACTGATTTCTTTTAGGATGGACTGATTGGCTTGATCTCCTTGCAGTCCAAGGGACTCTTAAGAGTCTTCTCCAACATCACAGTTCAAAAGCATCATTTCTTCAGTGCTCAGCTTTCTTTATACTCCAACTGTCACATCCATACATGACTACTGGAAAAACAAAAGCTTTGACTAGACAGACCTTTGTTGGCAAAGTAATGTCTCTGCTTATTAATATGCTCTCTAGATTGGTCATAGCTTTTCTTCTAAGATGCAAGTGTCTTTTAATTTCATGGTTGTGGTCAACATCTGCAGTGATTGTGGAGCCCAAGAAAGTAAATTCTGTCACTATTTTCAATATTTCCCCATCTATTTGCCATGAAGTGATGGGACTGGATACCAAGATCTTAGTTTTCTGAAGGTTGAGTTTTAAGCCAACTTTTTCACTCTCCTCTTTCACTCTCATCAAGATACTCTTTAGTTCTTCTTCACTTTATGCCATAAAGGTGGTGTTATCTGTGTATCTGAGGTTATTGATATTTTTTCCAAGCAATCTTCATTTCAGCTTGTGCTTCCTCCAGCCCAGCATTTCTCATGATGTACTCTACATATAAGTTAAATAAACAGAGTGACAGCATACACCCTTGGTACTCCATTCCCTATTTGGAACCAGTCTGTTTTTCCATGTCCAGTTCTAATTGTTGCTTCCTGAACAGCATACAGATTTCTCAGGGGTCAGGTCAGGTGGTCCAGTATTCCCATTTATTTAAAAATATTCCACAGTTTATTGTGATCCACACACTCAAAGGCTTTGGCATAGTCAATAAAGCAGAAGTAGATGTTTTTCTGAAACTCTCTTCCTTTTTAAGTGATCCGACAGATATTGGCAATTTGATCTCTTGCTCCTCTGTCTTTTCTAAATCCAGGTTGAACATCTGGAACTTCATGGTTCAAGTATTATTGAAGCCTGGTTTGGAGAATTTTGAGTGCATATACATTTATAATTGTTATATCTTCTTCTTGGATTGATCCTTTGATCATTAGGTAGTGTCTTTCTTTGTCTCTTTTTACAGCCTTTATTTTAAAGTCTATTTTATCTGATATGAGTATTGCGACTCCTGCTTTCTTTTGGTCTCTGTTTGCGTGAAATATTTTCTCCAGCCCTTCACTTTCAGTCTGTATGTGTCCCTTGTTTTGAGGTGGGTCTCTTGTAGACAGCATATATAGGGGTCTTGTTTTTGTATCCATTCAGCCAGTCTTTGCCTTTTGGTTGGGGCATTCAACCCATTTACATTTAAGGTAATTATTGATAAATATGGTCCCATTGCCATTTACTTTGTTGTTTTGGGTTTGAATTTATACACCCTTTCTGTGTTTCCTGTGTAGAGAAGATCTTTTAGCATTTGTTGAAGAGCTTGTTTGGTGGTGCTGAATTCTCTCAGCTTTTGCTTCTCTGTAAAGCTTTTGATTTCTCCTTCATATTTGAATGAGATCCTTGCTGGGTACAGTAATCTGGGCTGTAGGTTATTCTCTTTCATTACTTGAAGAGTATCTACTGAAAGATCAGCTGTTATCCTTATGGGAATCCCCTTGTGTGTTATCTGTTGTTTCTCCCTTGCTGCTTTTAATATTTGTTCTTTGTGTTTGATCTTTGTTAATTTGATTAATATGTGTCTTAGGGTGTTTTGCCTGGGGTTTATCCTGTTTGGGGCTCTCTGGGTTTCTTGGACTTGTGTAACTATTTCCTTCCCCATTTTAGGGAAGTTTTAAACTATTATCTCCTTGAGTATTTTCTCATGGCCTTTCTTTTTGTCTTCTTCTTCTGGGACTCCTATGATTCGAATATTGGGGCGTTTCACATTGTCCCAGAGGTCCCTGAGGTTGTCCTCATTTCTTTTGATTCTTTTTTCTTTTCTCCTCTCTGCTTCATTTATTTCCACCATTTTATCTTCTACCTCACTTATCCTATCTTCTGCCTCCATTATTCTACTGTTGGTTCCCTCCAGAGTGTTTTTGATCTCATTTATTGTATTATACATTTTTAATTGACTCTTTTTTATTTCTTCTAGGTCCTTATTAAACATTTCTTGCATCTTCTCAATCCTTGTCTCCAGGCTATTTATCTGTAACTCCATTTTGTTTTCAAGATTTTGGATCATTTTTATTATCATTATTCTAAATTCTTTTTCAGGTAGATTCCCTATCTCCTCCTCTTTTGTTTGGTTTGGTGGGCATTTTTCATGTTCCTTTACCTGCTGAGTATTTCTCTGCCTTTTCATCTTGTTTAGATTGCTGTGTTTGGGGTGGCCTTTCTGTATTCTGGTAGTTTGTGGTTCCTCTTTATTGCGGAGGTTCCTCCCAGTGGGTGGGGTTGGACAATTGGCTTGTCAAGGTTTCCTGGTTAAAGAAACTTGTGTCAGTGTTCTCGTGGGTGGAGCTGGATTTCTTCTCTCTGGAGTGCAATAGAGTGTCCAGTAGTGAGTTTTGAGATGTCTATGGGTTTGATGTGACTTTGGGCAGCCTGTATATATTGACGCTCAAGTCTATGTTCCTGTGTTGCTGGAGAATTTGCGTGGTATGTCTTGCTCTGGAACTTATTGGCTCTTGGGTGGTGGTTGGTTTCCGTGTAGGTATGGAGGCTTTTGGATGATCTCTTATTAATTAATGTTCCCTGGAGTCCGGAGTTCTCTGGTGTTCTCAGGTTTGGGGCTTAAGCCTCCTGCCTCTGGTTTTCAGTCTTATCCTTCCAGTAACCTCAAGACTTCTCCATCCATACAGCACTGATAATAAAATTTCTAGGTTAATGGTGAAAAGATTCTCCACAGTGAGGGACACCCAGAGAGGTTCAGTTACATGAAGAAGAGGAGAGGGAGGAAGTAGACAGAGATGAGAAGGAAGAGAAAAGGGGGGAATCAAGAGGAAAGAGACAGATCTACACAGTACTCTGTTCCCTAAGTGTTCTCTGAAACCCAGAACACCCACAGAGATTCACAGAATTGGATTGAGAAGAGAATGGGGAGGAAGGAAGTAGAGGTGATCTGGGGGAGAAAAAGGAGAATCAAAAGGGGGAGAGAGTAATCAAGCCAGTAATCACACTCCTGAGTAAAAATGGGTACTGAAGATTGGATTCTTAAATGTACAAAATTGATATAAAATACAAAAAAACAAATATTAAAAATCTAGAGTAGAGGTTAAACTCTTAAAAATACAATATTAAAAAAAATTAAAACAAAAAGTATAAGAAATATATATGAAGTTTGCTTTAAAAATAGGGTCCTTTTTTTTTAAGGTATAGTGGGTTATAAAAATGAAAATTAAAGGTGTAATAGAGGACTTAAAAAAATAAGAAAAAAGTTTTAATTAAAAAAATAATAATATTAAAAATATTTCTCAGAATTTCTCTGGAACTGTTGCAGGCAGTGTGGGTTCAGTTCTGTTTCATGCCCACGCTCACAGCGTGTGTGCTTTCCCCGTCTACACTGCTCAGGCTCCAGGCTGCTCTACAGGGAGCGGGCCCTGAGTTGCGTGCACTTCCCAGGCCTAAGCTGCTCAGGTTCAGTTGGGCCTGAGTTTTGTTCCGTTCCCTGGTCCGAGCAGTTCAGGCAACCAGATGCTTGATGAGCATACTCTCTTCAGGTTCAGCACGCCTTCTCCTCTCCGCGGCCCCAGCCTCAGTTTCTGGGCGCACCCGGTCTGGTGTGCCTGTGTCTCTTCTGGGGAGCTGATCTCTGGCTGCGACCCTCCCCTTGGATGCCAACCATCCAGAATCTCAGGAAGTCTTTGGTTAGAAACTGGAAGCCTGTTTGAGGTTTGGTAGGGGATGCTCTCTCTGGGGCCGAGTTTGCCCTTTTCCGACTCTGGCTGTCGCCAGCCTCCCCCTACCTCCGGCGGAGGATGGGCTGGTCTGTGGCAAGCTAGCTCTTCTCTGGTCTTGACCAGTCCTTTGTTCTGTGAATGGGCTGGCAGTGCTTTAGGTTAGGGCCCGCTCCTCTCCGTTCAGCCCCAACTTGCTGGTGGTGGATGCGAGCGTTTGAGGTACTTTTCTGCTGGGAGTTGCCTTTAGACATGTGATCTGTGGGTTTTATTTATTTATTTTTCCTCACGGTTAGGTTGCCCTCTGAGATTTGAAAACTTCCCCCAGACCCACCAGTGAGAGGGTTTCTTGGTGTTTGGAAACTTACTCTATTAAGACTCCCTTCCCAGGATGGATCTCTGTCCCTAATTCTTTTGTCTCTCTTTTATCTTTTATATTTTGTCCTACCTCCTTTCAAAGACAATGGGCTGCTTTTCTGGGTGCCTGATGTCCCCTGCCAGTGTTCAGAAGTTGTTTTGTGGAATTTGCTCAGCTTTCAAATGTTCTTTAGATGAATTTGTGGGGGATAAAATTGTCTCCCCCTCCTATCCCTCCACCATCTTAGCTCTACCCTGGTTGGGAGAATTTTGAGCATTACTTTACTAGCATGTGAGACAAGTACAGTTGTGACATAGTTTAAGCATTCTTTGTCATTGCCTTTGTTCAGAGTTGAAATGAACACTGACCTTTTCCAGTCGTTTGGCCACTGCTGAGTTTTCCAAATTCGTTGTCACATTGAGTGCATCACTTTCACAGCATCATCTTTAGGATTTGAAATAGCTCAACTGGAATTCCATCACCTCCACTAGCATTGTTCATAGTGGTGCTTTCTAAGGCCCACTTGACTTTGCATTCCAGGATGTCTGGCTCTAGGTGAGTGATCACACCATCGTGGTTACCTGGGTAATTAAGATCTTTTTTGTATAATTCTTCTGGTATTCTTGCCACCTCTTTTTAATATCATCTGCTTCTGTTAGGTCCATACCATTTCTGTCCTTTATTGTGCCCAACGTTGCATGAAATATTCCCTTGGTATCTCTAATTTTCTTGAAGAGATTTCCAGTCTTTCCATTCTATTGTTTTCCTCTATTTCTTTGCATTGATCTCCAAGGAAGGCTTTCTTATCTCTCCATGCTAGTCTTTGGAACTCTGCATTCAAATGGGTATATCTTTCTTTTTCCCATTTGAGATTTGCTTCTCTTCTTTTCTCAGCTATTTACAAATAGCTCATTGGACAACCATTTTGCTTTTTTACATTTCTTTTACTTGGGGATGGTCTAGATCTGTGCATTCTGTACAATGTCATGAACCTCTGTCCATAGTTCTTCATGCACTCAGTCTATCACATGTAATCCCTTGAATTCATTTGTCACTTCCACTGTATAATTATAAGGGATTTGATTTAGGTCATACCTGAATGGTCTAGTGGTTTTCTCCACTTTCCTTGATTTCAGTCTGAATTTGTCAATAAAGACCATGATCTGAACCACAGTCAGCTCCTGGTCTTGTTTTTGCTGACTGTATAGAGCTTCTCCATCTTTGGTTCTGAAAAATAAAATCAATCTGATTTCATATTGACTATCTGGTGATGTCCATGTGTAGAGTCTTCACTTGTGTTGTTGGAAGAGGGTGTTTGCTACAACCAGTGCATTCTCTTGGCAAAATTCTGTCAGCCTTTGCCTTGCTTCATTCTGTACTCCAAAGCCAAATTTGTCTGTTTACTCCAGGTATCTCTTGACTTCCTACTTTTGCATTCCAGTCCCGTATAATGAAAAGGACATCTTTGTCTGGTGTTAGTTCTAGAAGGTCTTATAGGTCTTCATAGAACCGTTCAACTTCAGCTTCTTCAGCACTAGTGGTTGGAAAATAGATTTGGATTACTGTGATATTGCATGGTTTGCCTTTGAAATGAACAGAGATCATTCTTTCGTTTTTGAGATTGCATCCAAGTACTGCATTTCAGACCTTTTTTTTTTTTTACTATGAGAGCTACTCCATTTCCTCTAAGGGATTCTGGCCCACTATAGTAGATATAATGGTCATCTGAACTGAATTCACCCATTCCAGTTCATTTTAGTTTGCTGATTCCTAAAATGTCAGTATTCACTGTTGCAATCTCCTGTTTGACACTTCCAATTTGCCTTGATTCATGGACCTAACATTCCAAGTTCCTATGCAATATTGCTCTTTACAGCATTAGATTTTACTTCCAATCACCAGTCACATCCACAGCTGAGTGTTGTTTTTGCTTTTGCCCCATCTCTTCATTCTTTCTGGAGTTATTTCTCCACTGGTCTCCAGAAGCACGGTAGGCACTGAAAGGGCATCAGAGAGCAGACAGACTGAAACTATAATAACAAATGAATAAACAATTTGACCACATGGATCACAGCCTTGTCTAATTCAGTGAAACTAGTTAGTGGGGCCACCCAAGATGGACGGGTCATGGTAGAGAGGTCTGACAGAATGCCACATTACGGAATGGCAAACCACTTCAGTATTCTTAACTTGAGAACCCAGTGAACAGTAGGAAAAGGCAAAAAGATAGGACACTGAAAGATGACCTCCCCAGGTCTGTAGGTGTCCAAAACGCTACTGGAGATCAGTGGAGAAATAACTCCAGAAAGAATGAAGGGATGGAGCCAAAGCAAAAACAACACCCAGTTTGGATGGGACTGTTGATAGCAGCAAGGTTTGATGCTGTAAAGAGCAATATTGCGTAGGAACCTGGAATGTTAGGTCCATGAATCAAGGCAAATTGGAAGTGGTCAAACAGGAGATGACAAGAGAATGTCAACATTCTAGGAATCAGCGAACTAAGATGGACTGGAATGGGTGAATTTAATTCAGATGACCATTATATCTACTACTGTGGGCAGGAATCCCTTAGAAGAAATGGAGTACCCATCCTAGTCAACAAAAGAGTCCAAAATGCAGTACTTGGATGTGGTCTCAAAAACAACAGAATGATCTCTGTTCGTTTCCAAGGCAAACTATTCAATATCAGGGTAATCCAAGTCTATGTCCCGACCAGTAGTGCTGAAGGAGCTGAAGTTGAACAGTTCTATCAAGACCTACACGACATTCTAGAACTAAAAACAAAGATGTCCTTTTCATTATATGGGACTGGAATGCAAAAGTAGGAAGTCAAGAACTCCTGGAGTAACATACAAACTTGGCCTTGAGATGCAGAATGAAGCAGGGCAAAGGCTAATAGAGTTCTGCAAGAGAACGCACTGGTCATAGCAAACACCCTCTTCCAACAACACAAGAGAAGACTCTGCACATGGACATCACCAGATGGTCAACACCGAAATCAGATTGATTATATTCTTTGCAGACAAAGATAGAGAGGCTCTATACAGTCAGCAAAAAAAAAAAAAAGGCCAGCTGACTATGGCTCAGATCATGAACTCCTTATTGCCAAATTCAGACTGAAATTGAAGAAAGTGGAGAAAACCACTAGATCATTCAGGTATAACCTAAATCAAATCCCTTATGACAATACAGTGGAAGTGAGAAATAGATTTAAGGGACTAGAACTGACAGACAAAGTGCCTGATGACCTATGGATGGAGGTTCATGACATTGTACAGGAGACAAGAATCCAGACCAACCCCAAGAAAAAGAAATGCAAAAAAGCAAAATGACTGTCTGAGGCGGCCTTACATATAGCTGTGAAAAGAAGCTAAGCAAAAAAAAAAGGAGAAAAAGAAATATATACCCATTTGAATGCAGAGTTCCAAAGAATAGCAAGGAGAGATAAAAAAGCCTCCCTCAGCTATCAATATAAAGAAATAAAGGAAAACAACAGAATGGGAAAGACTGGAGATCTCTTCAAGAAAGTTAGAGATACCAAGGGAACATTTCATGCAACAATGGGCTCAATAAATGACAGAAATGGTAGGGACCTAACAGAAGCAGAAAATATTAAGAAGAGGTGGCAAGAACACACAGAAGAACTGTACAAAAAAAAGATCTTCATGACCCAGATAATCACGATGGTGTGATCACTTACCTAGAGCCAGACATTCTGGAATGTGAAGTCAAGTGGGCCTTAGAAAGCATCACTGTGAACAAAGCTAGTGGAGGTGATGGAATTTCAGTTGAGCTATTTCAAATCCTAAAACATGATGCTGTGAAAGTGCTGCACTCAATATGTCAGCAAATTTGGAAAACTCAGCAGTGGCCACAGTCCTGGAAAAGGTCAGTTTTCATTCCAATCCAATCCCAAAGAAAGGCAATACCAAAGAATGCTCAAACTACCCCACAACTGCACTCATCTCACACACCAGTAAAGTGACGCTTAAAATTCTCCAAGCCAGGCTTCAGCAATATGTGAACCGTGAACTTCCAGATGTTGAAGCTGGTTTTAGAAAAGGCAGAGGATGGGGATAGGGACCACATGTACGTCCATGGCTGATTCATGTCAATGTATGGCAAAAACCACTACAATAATTAGCCTCCAACTAATAAAAATAAATGAAAAAAAGAAAAAGAAAAGGCAGAGGAACCAGAGATCAAATTGCCAAGGTCTGCTGGATCATCAAAAAGCAACAGAGTTCCAGAAAAACGTCTATTTCTGCTTTATTGACTATGCCAAAGCCTTTGACTGTGTGGATCACAATCAACTGTGGAAAATTCTGAAAGAGATGGGAATACCAGACCACCTGACCTGTCTCTTGAGAAATCTGTATGCAGGTCAGGAAACAACAGTTCGAACTGTACATGGAACAACAGACTGGTTCCAAATAGGAAAAGGAGTAAGTCAAGGCTTTATATTGTCACCCTGCTTATTTAACTTATATGCAGAGTACATCATGAGAAACGCTCGGCTGGATGAAGCACAAGCTGGAATCAAGATTGTGGGGAGAAATATCAGTAACCTCAGATATGCAGATGACACCACCCTTATGGCAGAAAGTGAAGAAGAACTAAAGAGCCTCTTGATGAAAGTGAAAGAGGAGAATGAAAAAGTTGGCTTAAAGCTCAACATTCAGAAAACTAAGATCATGGCATCCGGTCCCATCACTTCATGTCAAATATATGGGGAAACAGTGGCTGATTTTATTTTTCTGGGCTCCAAAATCACTGCAGATGGTGATTGCAGCCATGAAATTCAAAAACTCTTTGGAAGAAAAGTTATGACCAACTTAAACAGCATATTAAAAAGCAGAGACATTACTTTGCCGACAAAGGTCTGTCTAGTAAAGGCAATAGTTTTTCCAGTGGTCATGTATGGATATGAGAGTTGGAGTATAAAGAAAGCTGAGCACCGAAGAATTTATGCTTTTGAACTGTGGTGTTGGAGAAGACTCTGGAGAGTCCCTTGGACTGCAAGGAGATCCAACCAGTCCATCCTAAAGGAGATCAGTCCTGGGTGTTCATTGGTAGGACTGATGTTGAAGCAGAAAGTCCAGTACTTTGGCCACCTGAGCGAAGAACTGACGCATTGGAAAAGACCCTGATGCTGGGAAAGATTGAAGGCAGGAGAAGGAGGGGATGACAGAGGATGAGATGGTTGGATGGCATCAGCAACTCAATGGACATGGGTTTGGGTGAACTCCAGGTACTAGTGATGGACAGGGAGGTCTGACATGCTGCAGTTCATGGAGTCGCAGATTATCAGACATGACTGAGCCACTGAACTGGACTTATTTGAACTGAAGACCTGGGGAGTTCATCTTTCAGTGTGCTATGTTTTTGTGTTTTCATACTGTTCATAGGGTTCTTAAGGCAAGAATACTGAAGTGGTTTGCCATTCCCTACTCCAGTGGACCATGTGACAAAATGTGGACAAACCTAGGCAGCATATTAAAAAGTAGACCTTACTTTGTTGACCAAGTTCTGTCTGGTCAAATCTATGGTTTTTCCAGTAGTCATGTATGGATTTGAAAGTTGGACTGTAAAGAAAGCTGAGTGCCTAAGAATTGATGCTTTTGAACTGTGCTATTGGAGAAGACTCTTGAGAGTCCCTTGGATTGCAAGATCAAACCAGTCAATCCTAAAACAAATCAATCCTGAATATTCATTGGAAGGACTGATACTGAAGCTGAAGCTCCAATAAGTTGATCACCTGATGTGAAGAACTGATGACACATTGGAAAAGACTCTGATGCTGGGAAAGATTGACGGCAGGAGGAGAAGCAGATGACAGAGGATGAGTTGGTTGGTTGGCATCACCAACTCAATGGACATGAGTTTAAGCAAGCTCTGGGAGTTGTTTACAGTGGGAAAGACTGGTATGCTTCAGTTCATGGTTTCTCCAAGCGTCAGACATGACTGAGCAACTGAACTGAACTAACAGATAGTAAAAACAGATATATCTTTGAAATCTAGGATGAATATATATATGTAAAAATAAAGATTTCTTGAACATAGTGAGGAAAGTATATGCAATGTATATCTAATATACATTTTGTACATATTTTTTGGTTGGTGACATTTGAAAGAACAAAAGTGGAAGCCCGAAGAGCTAGTCCCTGCCCAAGTTAGACAACTGCATATGAAGGACAAGGGCAGAATACATTTGAAAATTTATCATGCAACAAAAGTTTTTTCAAGATGTCTTTCAAACTAGTGTTAATTATTTTATACCACTTTATGTAATATAGAGTTTTAAAATAATTAGTTTTCTGTATATTTTGAGACAACATAAAATGAGTTAAATGGCTTTACTTCATGTGAATAATATCTATAATTATCAAGACTGATCATATTTCCACAGCCTCTCTTTCCTATTTCCTTTATGGATGCATACTTAATCTTGAAGATCATTGATCTGCCTCTCTGTCTTTATTGTCTTCCATTTGCATTATTATAGAAATTAAATGAAAAAAGTATCAGGTAATAAGACATATTAAGTTCAGTATGCCTTAGGACACAACATTAAGCACAGCCTCTGCTATTACTTTAGAAATGAATACTAAATTAACAATGTTACTTTGGTAGGAAGATGAGCATTTTCTAATAGGCTTGTCATAAAATGAGAAATAATTATGCTGACCTCATAAGATGTCTGTGGAGGATAGCTAATATACTACTAAAACTCTATTCAAATATAAAGCTCTTTAAGACTTTATTATAATCAGGATTATTGTTTAAAACTGTAAAAGTTAATATGAGTTCTTAACAAAATTAGCACTGAAAAAAATAGATAATCTAACTGTACATTATTTGGTTTCTCAAATAATGACCTTGCTCACTTGATAAAAAATCTCAGACCACACTCGCTCTATGAGACTAGTCATAAATAGATGTAATGTCAGAGTCTGGATCAACAAAACAACTGTAGTAATTATCATTATTTCACCATCATCATTACTTTTGAAAAAATTTGAACAATTAAGTATTAAAAATACCAGACATTTAGAATATCAAAAATTCTATGACTGAAAATGTGTATTGACCTTAAAGAATGTAATTAGGATGGCTCTTCCAACCTCAGGAGGCTTGTCAACATCTTATTTTGTCCACTGAACTGTAAGAGTAAGAAAGAGATCATTAATCAAATATTTGTCATGGATATGTATGTAAAAATGATAAATATATGTGCAGGGAAATTTCAAATGGATGTTCAGGTAAGATTTAGATGACACATGTGGAGAAAACCCTGAAGCTGTATTGAACATTTTAGACCTTCAAAGGATGACCTTTAAAAAGATAGTCCCCATATAGTTTTTAGAGGACATAAATTCAAGCATTAAAATTTAGTCATGTTTAGTACTCATAAAACTAAACCATAGATTCCAGATATGAGTATGTTAATCAAAGATATAGGTAGAAAACTTATACAATCTGTTCAATAAAGAACATGGCAATGCCTTAAATTTCTGACATTATCATTTTCTTCAAATTTTTTATTTTGGATAACCCTGATCCCTGAAATTAAACCATTTTTATTTCAATTTTTCTGAGTACTTCCATTTTGTAAAATCCAGTGTCCATTTCTTTTTACCACCTCTATCAGTCTGGGATACAACCTCTGTGTCTCTGTCAGTTATACCTAGGCATACTATCAGTGAAACAGAAGCAGATGATTATTAGCTAGCTCTAGAATTTTCCCTGGAGTGCCCCCTTACTGTGGTCTACCATCAATGACACTTTGTTTTATTTTGTTTCTTGTTTTTCATATTACCCATTTGAATGTGGTTTCATTTGGGGAGTTTAACACCACAACTACAGTAAAATGTACTTTCTTTACACTTTCTTCTTGATTCTCTACATTACCTCCAAAATGCATGCTTCACTATCAAACATTTCCAAAAACTAGATTCTATATTTATGACTTAAAACAATGACTGCCACCTGTACTTAAAAGTAAAACTACCTTTATTCCTTTTTTGGTGTTAAAGAATATGCTCAAACAAATACACACACATAGTGGTGAGTGCATGTATGTTTGTTTGTGTATATGTTTGGGAGGGTGGGGCATTACTAAAACTCTTCAGATGAGAATATTTCAAAGCTAAGGCTATTATCATCATCAAATAACCCAGCATTTCTGTAAGAATGGATCATGGCATGCAGCTGAAAGGTAATGACATTGTAGTCCTATGATGCTTAGTTTCCAAATTTGGGAATGTTAACTGGGACAAGATTTCCTTTCTATCAAGATCAAAACGTATCTCCCAATTCTGGAAATGAGTGACATTTGGAAGTGATTTGGCAGGTACTCTGGCAGCATGGACTATTTGACAACAGCAGCTCTGAGAGCAGAAGCAAAACAGCTAAGCAAAAAAGTAGACAGAAGCAGCAGGGAGACCCAGAGTAGCCTCAGGGGAGGCTCTGGGTCTCAAGTGAAAAGACACAGCAGAGACTAGCATCTCTAAGGGAACACGATGTGTTCTACTGGCCAAACTGCCGTCTCTCTATTAACAGGTAACAAAGCCTTTAAGGCGCTAGAGCTTTGCTGAGAAAGTGAAAAGTGAAGGAACCAGATGAACACCAACACTGAAGAAAGGAATAATTCTCAGTCATGACTAACCATTAGAATCTTATTCAAAATAAAACTCCAGGGTCCATGTCCAAAAGAGTCTGCTTCATTAGCGCTTAGGAAGCCAGGAGCAAACTATACAGGAACTTATAAACCAAGATAATTTGGATTTTACTCAGAGAGCAAGAGGAAGCTATTTCAAGCACTTGAAGCAAAGAAGGAACATAATTCCATTTATATTTGTAAAATGGCATGCTGGTTATTTTGTAGAAAAGAATTTGTGAAAGAGACCAATATAAAAGCTACTGCTGGAGTCTAGGAGACAGATGATTATGGCTGGAGCTGGGGTAGTGTCAACAAGGTGAAAGTTTACCAATGGATTTCAAAATTACTTGTCTAGAAAAGGAAGTATTTTATGATAGGTTAAAATATGAGGATTAGGAAAGGAATCAATGAAAGATAACTCCTAAACTTAAAAGAATTAGCCTACGTTTAAATATCCTAAACAACCCAAACTATCATTGTCCCTATTAAAATTATGAATGAAGCAGTCAAGTTCCAAGATCATGGCTTAACTTGTCATCTTGGCCCTGGGAACACTGGGGGCTTCTTAAATTATGAGAATTAAGTTTATTTTAAAGTATAAGGAATACTGGTGTAGTACAGAGTACTATATTCAATATCCTATGATAAACCATAATGGGAAAGAATATATTAAAAAGAATACATAGATACATATCACTGAATCACTTCACTGTAGAGCAGTAATTAGGACAACATTGTAAATTAACTACACATCAAAAATCAAATTTTTAGATAATAAAAATCAAATCTATTTGAAAAGCAAAGAAAGGTATAATGAGTAGCTACTTATGCAGTATAATTTGGGGGATATCACATGATTACCTTCTCCGAACTAGTAAGATAGCACTGTAAGAAATATCCATCACATGTGAGTTCTCACCAGCAGATCATCTAGGTCTCACTCAGTTGTTATTGACTTTGAACAATATAACTGAGCTAAGAGAAGGCAGGTGACCTCTGAAACTGGGAAAAACAAGGAAGCAGATTCTCTCCGTGAGCATGTAGAAAGGAACTATCCACAACTTGCCCAGCAGGTTCCCTTTTGGATGCATCCTATAGAACTGTGAGATAATTGATTTATTGTAGCAACAAAAGAAAACTAATAAATTTTCTACTGAAAAAAAAATGCAAAAAAAAAGACAAAAGAAAAACAAATGTCTATCATAGAGAAAATAATAGCTCATTCAAACCAAAGTTATTGAGCATGAAATATGTACTGGGGAAAATATATGTTATCTTTAAAAGATTAAAAATACATGTCACTTTCAAAAGGGAAGAGGCTGGAAAGCATCCATAGTGTCTTCCTTTACTGCAGTATTCCCCAAGGTCTTGTCTGCAACATGTTAATACATTGCATAATTAAGATTATCAAATAAGTTTAAAGTAATTTAATAAGTTTCTTTACTATGGACTTTTTAGTGTTTTCCTGTGTTAATGTGCTATTCCAAAGAATAGCAAGGAGAGATAAGAAAGCCTTCCTCAGTGATCAATGCAAAGAAATAGAGGAAAACAATAGACTGGGAAATACTAGAAATATCTTCAAGAAAATTAGAGATACCAAGGGAACATTTCATGGAAAATGGGCTCAAAAAAAGGCAGAAATGGTAGGGACCTAACAGAAACAGAAGATAATAGGAAGGGGTGGCAAAAACACACGAAGAACTGTACAAAAAAAGATCTTCATGACCCAGATAATCACAGATGGTGTGATCACTCATCTAGAGCCAGACATCCTGGAATGTGAAGTCAAGTGGGCCTTGGGAAGCATCACCACATACAAAGCTGGTGGAGGTAATGCAATTCCAGTTGAGCTATTTCAAATCCTGAAAGATGACATTGTAAAAGTGCTGCACTCAATATGTCAGCATATTTGGAAAACTCATCAGTTGCTATAGGACTTGAAAAGACCAGTTTTCACCCCAATCCAAAAGAAGGCAATACCAAAAGGTGCTAAAACCACCTCACAATTGCACTCATCTCACACACTAGTAAAGTAATGCTAAAAATTCTCCAAGCCAGGCTTCAACAATGTGTGAAACATGAACTTCCAGATGTTGAAGCTGGTTTTAGAAAAGGCAGAGGAACCAGAGATCAAATTGCCAATATCTGCTGGATCATCAAAAAAGCAAGAGAGTTCCAGAAAAACATCTATTTCTGCTTTATTGACTACGCCAAAGCCTTTGACTGTGTGGATCACAATCAACTGTGGAAAATTCTGAAAGAGATGTGAATACCAGACCACCTGACCTGCCTCTTGAGAAACCTGTATGCAGGTCAGGAAACAACAGTTCAAACTGGACATAGAACAACAGACTGGTTCCAAATAGGAAAAAGAGTATGTCAAGAGTGTATAATGTCGCTCTGCTTATTTAACTTATATGCAGAGTACATCATGAGAAATGCTGGGCTGAAAAAGCACAAGCTGGAATCAAGATTGCCAGGAGAAATATCAATAACCTCTGATATGCATATGACACCACCTTCATGGCAGAAAGTGAAGAAGAACTAAAGAATCTCTTGATAAAAGTGAAAGAGGAGAGTAAAAAGTTGGCTTAAAGCTCAACATTCAGAAAACTAAGATCATGACACTCAGTCCCATCACTTCATGGCAAACAGATGGGTAAACAGTGGAATCAGTGGCTGACTTTATTTTTGGGGCCTCAAAAATCACAGCAGATTGTATTGCAGCCATGAAATTCAAAGACGCTTACTCCTTGGAAGAAAAGTTATGACCAACTTAAACAGCATATTAAAAAGCAGAGACATTACTTTGTCAACAAAGGTCCTACTAGTTAAGGCTATAGTTTTTCCAGTGGTCATGTATGGATGTGAGAGTTGGAGTATAAAGAAAGCTGAGCACCAAAGAACTGATGCTTTCGAACTGTGGTATTGGAGACGACTCCTAAGAGTCCCTTGGACTACAAGGAGATCCAACCAGTCCATCCTGAAGGAAATCAGTCCTGGTGGTTCATTGGAAGGACTGATGTTGAAGCTGAAACTCCAATACTTTGGCCACCTGATACAAAGAGTTGATTCATTGGAAAAGGCCCTGACGCTGGGAAAGATTGAGGGCAGGAGGAGAAGGGGCCAACAGAGGATGACACGGTTGGATGTCATCACCTACTCAATGGAAATGGGTTTGGGTGGACTCCAGGAGTTGGTGATGGACAGGGAGGCCTGGCGTGCTGCGGTTCATGGGGTCACAAAGAATCGGACACTACTGAACAACTGAACTGAATTGTGTTAATGTGCATGGGGATCTTGAAGAGGTATGTAACGTTTTCCAAAGTTATTAAAAAATTATTATGTTATTTAGTTAGAATAGGAAAAAGAAGTCCAAAATGGTAGTGGCTAAAAGACAAAGAAAGGAAAAGCACACAAAATGGAACAAAAGAAAATCCGAGGACAGGAGTGAGAATCTCAGGTGAAACAAACAGCCCTCATGACTAGCCCAATTTACATAGGGTAGGCTCAGGCGGAGGAGAAAAATCATATAAAAAGAGCAGCTAATATAGTTTCAATGCAATCCCTATCAAGTTACCAACAGTATTTTTCACAGAACTAGGACAAATAACTTCACAACTTGCATGGAAATACAAAAAACCTGGAGGAACCAAAGCAATCTTGAGAAAGAAGTATGGAATGGAGGAATCAACCTGCCTGACTTCTGGTTCTACTACAAAGCCACAGTCATCAAGACAGTATGGCACTGGCACAAAGACAGAAATATAGATGAATGGAACAAAATAGAAAGCCCAGAGATAAATCCATGTACCTATGGACAACTTATCTTTGACAAAGGAGGCAAGAATATACAATGGAGAAAAGACAATCTCTTTAACAAGTGATGCTGGGAAAACTTGTCAACCACTTGTAAAAGAATGAAACTAGAACACTTCCTAACACCATACACAAAAAGAAACTCAAAATGGATTAAAGATCTAAATGTAAGACCAGAAACTATAAAACTCCTAGAGGAGAACATAGGCAAAACACTCTCCGACATAAATCACAGCAGGATCCTCTATGACCCACCTCCCAGAATATTGGAAATAAAAGCAAAAATAAACAAATGGGACCTAATGAAACTTAAAAGCTTTTGCACAACAAAGGAAACTTTAAGCAAGGTGAAAAGACAGCCCTCAGATTGGGAGAAAATAATAGCAAACGAAGCAACAGACAAAGGATTAATCTCAAAAATATACAAGCAACTCCTGCAGCTCAATTCCAGAAAAATAAATGACCCAATCAAAAAATGGGCCAAAGAACTAAACAGACATTTCTCCAAAGAAGACATACAGATGGCTAACAAACACATGAAAAGATGCTCAACATCACTCATTATCAGAGAAATGCAAATCAAAACCACAATGAGGTACCATTTCATGCCAGTCAGAATGGCTGCTATCCAAAAGTCTACAAGCAATAAATGCTGGAGAGGGTGTGGAGAAAAGGGAACCCTCTTACACTGTTGGTGGGAATGCAAACTAGTACAGCCGCTATGGAAAACAGTGTGGAGATTCCTTAAAAAACGAAATAGAACTGCCATATGACCCAGCAATCCCACTGCTGAACATACACAGCTAGGAAACCAGAAGTGAAAGAGACACGTGAACCCCAATGTTCATCGCAGCACCGTTTATAATAGCCAGGACATGGAAGCAACCTAGATGCCCATCAGCAGACATGGATAAGGAAGCTGTGGTACATACACACAATGGAATATTACTCAGCCATTAAAAGGAATTCATTTGAATCCATTCTAGAGAGGTGAATGAAACTGGAGCCCATTATACAGAGTGAAGTAAGCCAGTCAGAAAAACACCAGTACAGTAAACTAATGCATATATATGGAATTTAGAAAGATGGTAACGATAACCCTTATGCAAGACAGAAAAAGAGACACAGATGTATAGAACAGACTTTTGGACTCTGTGGGAGAAGGCGAGGGTGGGATGATCTGAGAGAATAGCATTGAAACATGTATATTATCAATTGTGAAACAGATCGCCAGTCCAGGTTGGATGCATGAGACAGGGTGCCCAGGGCTGGTGCACTGGGATGACCCAGAGGGATGGGATGGGGAGGGAGGCGGGAGGAGGGTTCAGGATGGGGAACACATGTAAATCCATGGCTGATTCATATCAATGTATGGCAAAAACCACTACAGTATTGTAAAGCAATTAGCCTCCAACTAATATAAATAAATGGAAAAAAAAAAAAAGAGGAGCTAAGATCAAACCTCTCTCTTCTTTTGGGTCAGCTAGCCCTCACACCTCACGGCTATATTTTCCTTTGTCTGCCAAATAAAACTGGGCTGTAACTGAGCTGTAACACTGGTCCACCATTTCAAATTTTTGCTGCAGTGAGACAGAACTGAGGAAATTTCACACTCCCTTGACATTATTTTTGAGATGCATGTCATCCTCTAATGCCAGAAATGTAAGGCTTTCTGAGAGGCAGGAAAGGCCAAAGGGAGACGGGACTCCCTTTTCCAAAGGGAGAAGCAACATTGACCAATGTTGATTTCCTTTGAGATAATTTTTTGTCTTTATCAGTCTTTTTGGTTCTTATTCATTTAAGGTCAGTCTTGTCTCCAGGGACTAAAAGCATCACATTGTATTTCTCATTTGTCCCCATTTTGACTCCCTTTAGGCTCTCTCTTCCACTTAAATGGTGAGGTGAGACAGGCAAGGCTGTGACCCCACCTTGGAGGCACCCTTGACTAATAAGAGCTAGCAAGCTAGGCTCTTGGTTTTGGAGAAAATGATTTGACATTTTGTTCTAGTTCTTATGGTCATTTGCTTGTTTTCTGTCAACTAAATTGACTTTTGTCATTAGAGGATAGGATTAATGGTTTTGAGGACAATATGTCATTTACCTTCTTGAACCTAGTGTTAATCGCTCAGTAATATCTGATTCTTTGTGACCCCATGGACTGTAGACTTCCAGGCTCCTCTGTCCATGGAATTCTCCAGGCAAGAATATTGGAATGGGTAGCCATTCCCTTCTCCGGGGGATCTTCCTGACCCAGAGATCAAACCTGGGTCTCCCGCATTGCAGGCAGATTCTTTACTCTGAGCCACCAGGGAAGCCCCAAGAACACTAAAGTGGGTAGCTATTCCCTTCTCCAGGGGATCTTCCTGACCCAGGGATCAAACTCAGTCCTCTTGCCTTGCAGAAATTAGACCTACCTTTAATGTGACCAGAGTGTTTTTCATGTGATTCTTCCAGCTAACGGGCCTTTGAAAGTCATTTTGATCTTGTAAGTTTGTTAATTAGACCACCAAATCTATGGTACAATTTTCTAAGGTGTTTCATAGGGCAATAGAAGACAAATTAGGGATATATTATTCGTGGTCTGGGTCACCTATCTCCCTCTTCTCAATCCGTTTTCACATTGATTTCCAGAAAGCACTTCTTGATAAATCAATCTCCTGTTGTCTTTCTATTTCTTATTATTAGCATTGTCCTCATAGTCATCAGATTTCAAAAGTCTTAGACGTTTCCTTCCTTATTTCCAGCCTCTAATTCAATGCCATTTCTTTTAAAAAGTTTCCCTGATTTTCTTAGTTAGAATATGCTGTCCCAGATCATGTGTTGTTTGAGAATGGTCTATATATCTTAACTAGTCAATGAGCTCACTAAGGAAAAGGAGTGGGTTGTTCACCTTAGTGTTTCCAGAAATGCATATAGGAGTCAATGAATGTGGGCAAAAAATAAGGAACAAAGGTGCAAATTATTTTGTTAATTTGCATATGAAAGAAGCCAATGCTAACTTTATAATAATTTTCTGAGCCATTCTTAATGATATTACTCTTTTACCTCAACTATAGCCATCATCTTCTGCAATGAATATCGTTATTAGTCTCTCCAATTTCAATTTATTATATCCCCTTCTGTCTGGCCTATGATACTGTATCATCTGCCTGATTATTTCATCCTTCTATCTGAAAACTCTCCATCATTCCCCAGTGATATAATCCTTGATAATATTCAAACAAAAATAGACACACTCTCAACTTTTCTCTCACTTATTATAAGGATACATATTACCTGGAATGGGATGATCTAGTCTCACTCTTTCTCATGATGTCTTTCTCCCTCCATGAGTCTATTGTCATCTCTAAACTATTTTTCTACCAATCAGATTCCCATTTTAAATGAGACCATTCCCATTAAAATGAGCCCATTTAAATTTTCTGATCATGACCATCATGACCCCTTCAGATTCTTCTCCTAATCATGAAAGTTGTGCTTCTGTCTCCACCACCCATGGCCTAGTCTCACTATATTTCTTAATTCAAGCTCTCTGGCTCAGCTTGATTATTTTCACACATTACTGAACAGTATTTGCATAAAATATTTGTTTTCTGAGAGCATGGCAAGGAGGTAGGGTTTTACGACTAAGGAATACAACCAATAAGAACTACCCTTTAGTAGAGAAAAGGGCAGAGCAGACAATCGGAAAATGGGTTATAGAATGAAAGGCACTGATGTTGGATCTGGTCTGCATGGCCAGCAGTTACAGGCTATATGTCCTTGGAGCAAGCTTCTTAATCTCTTGTTAGCTTAACTTCTTCATTTGTATATTGACAATTCTAACAAGACCAACCTCAGATGAAAGGGAGAGCTGGCTGCAACATGGGTCACCCCACTGATGGCCAAGTTTGGTTTGACATAACTGGCAAGTCAGGGGTCTTCACAACTCCATGTGCACCCTGTGGACCGTGTATACTGGGTACAGGTACAGTAGGTGTACCCATCCCATCTACTCAGTGGAAGAAGACAACCTTCCTGATAGAGGAGGATGATCACACGGTCAAATGCATACCAGGAGCTGCACTCCCTTGCTAGAACCTGCAAACAAGATCTCCAATAAGAACAACCTCATAGCATTCTTGTGAGCATTCAAGGACCATATATATGCATAAAGCACAGAAAAGAACACCTGACCCATGATAAGCACTATAAAGTTTTAAAAGGTTAATTATTATTTAACTCCATCAAGACCCAGCTTACATGAAATTTCTAACCCAAACTTATATTGTACACCTGACTCACTACCATTCCTGGAACAACTAAAGCATAGTTATTAAGTTTTCTCCTCTGGGACTGTTCTCCTTGCATTATACTGAGTGATTCAGTCTATTTCTCTCTCTCATGTCCTTATTTGCTCCTCCCACCTGGGAATAACACATACCAAATACTTGCTTAATTTAACTCTACTTAAAAGGAAATCGTAGGGTGAAATTATGCATTTTGGCAAATATAGTACTTTCTTTCATGGTTCTCAGGAGATGCATTTAATATTAAAGAATATGATTAGATCTTCGTAATTCTTTTTTCCCCCAAATTGCAAAATTGCTCATCTGAAAAGGGGAACTCAGCACCTCATCTGGTCTATTGAGCTCACTCTATGTTGATCTGAAATGCTCTACCTCACTTATTAGACAAAGATAAAGTCAATGTGCACAATTAATACTGGCCAGGTCTGATATTCCAGCTCATCAGTTCCTATTATAAACAATTATCTTATGGAAGACTTGTAGTTGTTTAAACTAGAAGACTAATTGCAATAAAGTGTCCAACTTACTGTTTAAAGGATCAATTACTTCAATATTCAAGTAAAGGAGAGTATTAACTCTAATGTAGTTGTTGAAGTTGTATAAATGTTCATTAAACTTTATGAGATAGTATTCAAGCCTCTTTGTCTCAGGAAATATTTGTCTATGACAAATGCTTAACTTCCTAACCATTCTTTTTTATGAGGGAGAGGTAAAATGGTCAAGAGACACTACAAATTAAATAATGCAAAATAAAAAAAATTAAATAATACAAGATGTTCTATTAGATAAAATTTATTGCATAAGTAACTCCATTTATGTCCAGTAGTGGTCAACATGTAGATTCTGACCACTCACTCTTTTAGAATTCATTGGTACAGCTTGAAAATAAAACATTACCCTCTTCTTTGAATACCCAAATACTGTGAAGGTGTTTCATTGTCCAGAGACCCACTAGGTGTTCAACTATCTCAGATATAGAATTCTACCTTGTTTTCACATTTAATTCAAGACCACATTGGTTTACTTTTGAAATTAATTCTTATACGACAGAAATGAGGATAAATAGGAATTCTGGAAGAAAAAAATAATAATGACAAAGGGAAAACTACCATCTAGTAGAGGATCAGTTCAGTTCAGTCTCTCAGTCGTGACCGACTCTTTGCAGTTTCATGGACTACAGCACGCCAAGCCTCCCTGTCCATCACCAACTCCCAGAGTTTACTCAACCTGATGTCCACTGAGTAGGTGATGCCATCCAACCATCTCATCCTCTGTCGTCCCCTTCTCCTCATGCTTTCAACCTTTCCCAGCATCAAGGTCTTTTCAAATGAGTCAGTTCTTCGCACCAGGTGGCCAAAGTATTGGAGTTTCAGCTTCAGCATCAGTCTTTCTAATGAATATTTAGGACTGATTTTCTTTAGGATGGACTGGTTGGATCTCCTTCAGTATAAAATTATCAATTCTTTGGTGCTCAGCTTTCTTTCTGGTTCAAATCTCAAATCCATCCACGACTACTGGAAAACCCATAACTGACTAGACAGACTTTTGCTGGCAGAGTAATGGCTGTGCTTTTTAATATGTTATCTATTGTTGGTCATAGCTTTTCTTCTAAGGAGCAAGCGTCTTTTAATTTCATGGCTGCAATCAACATCTGCAGTGATTTTGGAGCCCAAGAAAATAAAGTCTGCCACTGTTTCCTTTGTTTCCTCATCAATTTGCCATGAAGTGATGGAACCAGATGCCATGATCATAGTTTTTTGAGTGTTGAGTTTCAAGCCAACTTTTTCACTCTCCTCTTTCACATTCATCAAGAGGCTCTTTAGTTCTTCTTCGCTTTATGCCATAAGGGTAGTGTCATCTGCATATCTGAGGTTATTGATATTTCGCCCAGCAATCTTGATTCCAGCCTGTGCTTCTTCCAGCCTAGCATTTCTCAAGATGTACTCTGTACATACGTTAAATAAGCAGGGTGACAATATACAGCCTTGACGTACTCCTTTTTCCTATTTGGAACCAGTCTGTTGTTCCATGTCAAGTTTGTGAGATTCGAGACATTGTACAGGAGACAGGGATCAAGACCATCCCCAAGAAAAAGAAATGCAAAAAGGCTAGATGGCTGTCTGAGGAAGCCTTACAAATAACTGTGAAAAGAAGAGAAGTGAAAAGCAAAGGAGAAAAGGAAAAATATACCTATTTGAATGCAGAGTTCCAAAGAATAGCAAGGAGAGATAAGAAAGCCTTCCTCAGTGATCAGTGGAAAGAAATACAGGGAAACAATAGAATGGGAAAGACTAGAGATCTCTTCAGGAAAATTAGAGATACCAAGGAAAGATTTCATGCAAAGATGGGTTCAGCAAAGGACAGAAATGGTATGGACCTAACGGAAGCAGAAGATATTAAGAAGACATTGCAAGAATACACAGAAGAACTATGCAAAAAAGATCTTCATGAACCAGATAATCACAATGGTGTGATCACTCACCTAGAGCCAGACATTCTGGAATGTGAAGTCAAGTGGGCCTTAGAAAGCATCACTACAAACAAAACTGGTGGAGGTGATGGAATTCCAGTTGAGCTATTTCAAATCCTAAAAGATGATGCTGTAAAAGTGTGCACTCAGTATGCCAGTAAATTTGGAAAACTCAGCAGTGGCCACAGGACAGGGAAGGGTCAGCTTTCATTCCAATCTGAAAGAAAGGCAATCCCAAAGAATGCTCAAACTACCACACAGTTGCACTCATCTCACACACTAGCAAAATAATGCTAAAAATTCTCCAAGCCAGGCTTCAACAATGTGTGAACCATGAACTTCCAGATGTTGAAGTTGGTTTTAGAAAAGGCAGAGGAACCTGAGATCAAATTGCCAACATCCATTGGATCATCCAAAAAGCAAGAGAATTTCAGAAAAACATCTATTTCTGCTTTATTGACTATGCCAAAGCCTTTGAGTGTGTGGATCACCACAAACTGTGGAAAATTCTTAAAGAGATGGGAATACTGGACCACATGACCTGCCTTTTAGAAATCTGTATGCAGGTCAGAAAGCAACAGTTTGAACTAGACGTGTAACAACAGATTGGTTCCAAATATGAAAAGGAGTACTTCAAGGCTGCCACCCTTATGGCAGAGAAGAACCAAAGAGGCTCTTGATGAATGTGAAAGAGGAGAGTGAAAAAGTTGGCTTAAACTTAAACAGGAAATTAAAAGATGCTTCCTCCTTGGAAGAAAAGTTATGACCAAAACTAGATAGCATATTAAAAAGCCCAGACATTACAAGGTCCATCCAGTCAAGGCTATGTTTTTTCCAGTAATCATGTATGGATGTGAGAGTTGGACTCTAAAGAAAGCTGAGCACAGAAGAACTGATGCTTTTGAACTGTGGTGTTGGAGAAGACTCTTGAGAGTCCCTTGGACTGCAAGGAGTTCCAAGCAGTCCATCCTAAAGGAGATCAGTCCTGAATATTCATTGGAAGGACTGATGCTGAAGCTGAAACTCCAATACTTTGGCCACCTGATGTGATGAGGTGACTCATTTGAAAAGACTGTGATGCTGGGAAAGATTGAAGGTGGGAGGGGGAGGGGATAACCTAGGATGAGATGGTTGGATGGCATCACCGACTCAATGGACATGAGTTTGAGTAAACTCCAAGAGTTGGTGATGGACAGGGAGGCCCAGTGTGCTGCAGTCCATGGTGTTGCAAACTGTTGGACGTGACTGAGTGACTGAACTGTACTGAATCTATGGTGGAGGTAATGAAGATAAAGATGACCTCCTTCCAAAGGTCCCATGCATGCACTGCTACACTCAGTGTCCCCAGCCCTGCAGCAGGCCACCAACCGACCCACGCCTCCGTTGAAGACTCCTGGACACTCACAGGCAAGTCGGTAAGTCTGGGTCAGTCTCTTTTGGGGGTCCCTGCTCCTTTCTCCTGGGTCTTGGTGCACACAAGATTCTATTTGTGCCTTCCAATGGTCTATTTCCCAGTCCCGGCAGCTCTGTTGTCGGGTTAATGGCAGCCTCCTCCAAGAGGGCTTACACCATACCCAGGTCCACTGCACCCAGAGCCCCTGCCTCTGCAGCAGTCCACTGCTGCCCCGTACCTCCACAGGAGACCCTGAAACACAGTTCTGTCTTGGTGTCTGTGGGATGTCTGGGTTCTGGTGTGCACAAGGTTTGTTTGAGCCCTCTGAGCATCTGGTGGGTATGGGGTTTGAGTCTAAAAGTGATTTCACCCCTCCTACTGTCTTGCTGGGGCTTCTTCTTTGTTCTTGGATGTGTGGTAGCTCCTGAGCCCCACGCAGCTGTGGCTCCAGTGCCCACTGTCTTGCTGGGGCTTCTCTGCCCTTGGACGTGGGGTATCTAGTGATTCTTTAAATGTGAAAATGCAATTATCAATTGTTCTAAAACAAAGAGCAAACTCGAACTCTAGTTAAACTAACTGAAAAATGAGAACAGCATAGGGAAACACAACCAACAGCAAGGCTGAAACACAAGGCTGCAGCGGCTCCAAAATGTAGGCTGCACAGGACTTGGCCATTTTCCAGATGGGTGCCCGTTGCTGCCACCATGAGCACAGAGAACATTGCCAATACGTGGCTAGACACTCACTGCCCCACCACCATGCTCCCCACTCTGCCA
Organism: Cervus canadensis; assembly: GCF_019320065.1. Taxonomy (NCBI): domain Eukaryota; kingdom Metazoa; phylum Chordata; class Mammalia; order Artiodactyla; family Cervidae; genus Cervus; species Cervus canadensis. Next base: position 66,145,317 of record NC_057400.1, read on the forward strand.
CTGCCATCTCTGGCTGGCTTTACTTCAAATGATCCTCAATTGAAACATATTCACCATAGATTCCTACATTTCAGAGGATCTATTTCATCTGTTGAAAGTTAAATATGATTTTTAACATACTGAGTGAATTACAAATCATTTCTATAGACTATTGTGAATTTTTAAATATTATTGCAGTATTAATACTGTTCAGTGTGTATTTGGGTATATGTGCATGTGTTTATAGTTCTAGGGTTTTTTGTTTTAAATTTTCCTTACTCTCATAATCCCCAGCAAGTTAAAGAACCTAAAGATGATCTGGAGAAAAATGCAACAATGTATAATTACTATTTTATCTTTCAGTAGTGAACACAGTCAAGATAGTTCAAAAAGAAGACAATCAGTAATCGTATAAGTGAAAACTTATACCTCTTAAAAATGATCAACAGAATGGGGGAAGATATGGCTCTTTAAATATGTGAATCATCTTTAAATATGCAAACATGTATGTAACATAAATACATTAATCATGTATAAAGAGCAGTCACATTTGATACACATTTGATGGCTTAAAAAGGAAGCAATGAGATTAATTTTGGAGGTTATTTTGGAGTAATAAGTTATTCATATAAATGAAATATACTTTTGGTGTTTATTTTTTCCAGTAAAGATGAAGAATGTGGATTAATATTTCCTTATGTAAACAAGGAAAAGCATGTCAATTCATAGCTATAGCTGAAAAATCATCTCATAACACAAGGTAGACTGGACTACATAGATAGACAACTGGCAATTTTGTTGTCTACATCACAGTGTCAAGACCTACTGAACTCATTTTACAGGCAGTCATGTGCTGCTAAATGTTTACCAATTAGCTTTCTGGTTGTAATTTCAGCGTTAATGTTGATCTTTTTTTTGTAAGTGAAATAAAGATGTATACCAGAACCTTGGGTGTTTGTCAATGATGTGAATGATTATTTTACTAAATTAGGCTATAGCTTTTGCATGGTGGAAGAATATTCCCTCCTTTTTTATGCTGTTCACATTGAAAAATCCACAAAAACCTCTACCTTTTTAAGTTGAGACTTCATTATTAACATCTGAACCCTTTATATATATGATTGAACAATGCATTCAAATTTGTAATTTCATCAGGGTGTTTCTAGTGAATGTATAGATCTAGTTTAGGCACATATTAAGATATTGATTCAATTTTAACTAATGTTTTGCCAAATAAATTTAAAGAATATAAATGATTATAATTATTTATAGAGATAGTATTTTATAAACTCATTGTTTTTGGTCAGTCACTAAGTCATGTCTGACTCTGTGACCCTGTGGACTGCAGCATGCCAGGCTCCTCTGTCCTCCACTATCTCTTGCAGTTTGCTCAAATTCATGTCTATTGAATGAATTTGTGATGCTATCTAATCATCTAATCCTCTGCACCCCCTTCTCCTTCTACCTTCAACCTTTCCCAACATCAGGTTCTTTTCCAATCAGTCAATTCTTCACATCAAGTGGCCAAAGTGTTGGAACTTCAGCTTCATCATCAGTCCTTCCAATGAATATTCAGGGTTGATTTCCTTTTGGATGGACTGGTTTGAACATCTTGCTTTCCAAAAGACTCTCAAGAATCTTCTCCAGCACCAAAACTTGAAAGCATCAGTTTTTTGGTGCTCAGCCTTCTTTATGGTCCAACTCTCACGTTCATACATGACCACTGGAAAAACCATAGCTTTGACCATACAGACCTTTGTCAACAAAGTGATGTCTCTGATTCTTAATACACTGTCTAGGTCTGTCATAGCTTATACAATTATTTTTCAATAACTAGGTGATGATACTTTGTTAAAATTTATTTTATTAAGTAGTAAGAAAGTAGTATAAAATATGTCACTAAAGTGTGATTCTGGATCTCTTTCTGGTCAGGATCTCTTTGAGATTCTAATAAACACAGAAACATGCATACAATATTTTAAGTTAAATATCTGAGAGTTCAATAATCCCAGGGTTTAAAAATGCACATAAGCACACATATGCACTCAATTTCCATCTGATGCAAACATTTTTTGTTTATTTTTTTGAAAAGCAAAGATAGGCTAAGTTTTTTTCCATAGCCCAAATAGATTCATTCTTGAAATAGAGGAAAAACACCACATTAATAACTAACACAATTTAAAACTTCCTATCTTTTCCCAGCAAATTAAGCCAAAGTATCTAATCAGTCCAATGTGTTTAAATGGAGTGAACTTGATCTAATTATGTGGCTCCTTTCTTCTTAAAGCATGTCTTGGTGGAAGATGTGAATCATTAAAAGTTGTGGTACACCCTGCCAATAGAACCTGGTAATTAAGTTTATACATAAAACACATAAACTCACAAGTTCTATTTTAAACTTCTATTTGATCAGACACCAAAGGTAAGACAAATACTTGAAGTCAAATGATATTTTCAGCATATACACATGTTATGGGAAATTCATTCTTTTAGCACATGTAACATCTTAAATGCTAAAGCAGAGAAAAGTTTTCTTTTAACCTGTAAAAGAAGGCATTCATGCGAAGCAAGAATCATATTAATAGCATTCTCCAAAAGCATAAAATCATTTTTAAAAACCAGGATATTCGTGTATAAGAATAATACAAATATGTCTTCAATTTCTAGGCTATACTCTAAAATAGTGACAAAAAAAGGGAGAAAGCTACTGCTCTGTATAAATGTCAGGATTTTTAACAACCAATATGTGAATATTTTTCCAATTTGGTAGTAATCATCCATCATGTGAATATTCTTAGGACGTAATGTTCTGAATTCCAAGAGAAAGCCAATGAGACAGATAGTGCCTCTCTTTACTGTCATGGAATTTAAGCTATACTCAATTATACATAATGTATGCTCAGATAATTGGTGTTCATAAAAGCAGTCTTGTAGCTGAAGATTTGGGAAGACTAGAATTCTTTCACAGCAGAGTCAGGGAGAGCTTAGTTGCTGGGCCCTCCTGGGGCTGGGCAAGCATACAAACCAAACTATTATTGGGTCGTGAATGTTGCCATGCCTCTGCTGGCTACCCTGACTGGTATCTGCCAATATCCCGATTTTTGTTGTTGGTTCTGAGAGTTATTCTGTATTAATCAAAAATTTCATTTTGGACTTAATTTAGAAGTGCATTCTGTAGATTAAAACCAAACATTTTTACTAATACACATTTATGGGATGAGAAGCCTATGAAAATTTGTGGCCATCCCATGAAAGATAATGATAAAAATATACCATATCAAAATAAACTGTAATACATATCAAGAACAAAAGATAAATGTAAATAAAGGGGGAAAGATGAGAGAAACCGCCTTATAAAATATCCTTGAACGTAATAGACTAAGCAAGATTATTAACTTTTTACAATAAATACAGAAAAATTTTCCAAAATAACTGAAATACTGTTAGAGATTATTTAAGGACAGAGAAACAAAAGATGGGGACCAGTGTGGGGGGAGAGCCAGCATTAAAAGGATATAATTTCAAGCTTGTGGCATTGCTTTGAGACAGGGAAAAAACTCAAAAATGTGAATAAAGAAAACTTAACCTTACTCTTCCTGGGGAAAAAGTTCAGAAAATTGTTTGGATTTAAAAACAGAAAGACAAGGAAAAGAATACATATCCCTTAATGGGAGGGTTATGATGTAGAGAATAAGGACCAGGGACTTACTCTATACTTAAATGGGAAGACAGGTAAACTGCCAAGGGCTCAGAGAAGGTGTGATATGTTCAAATGAGCCTGTACTAGAATACCTTTCACAGTAGAAATTATGGTAGACTTCCAGGACAGAGGTTCAGTGGATGAGAAGAGTACTGAAAGAATATCTTAGGAAGCAACAGTTCTAGAAGTAATTCTAGAAGAAATGACACTGTCTAGAACAGTACTCAAGGTGACATAGGAAGGGTGCCTGAGGGAAGCTATATGAAGTAGCAGAGGGATATTACAACCAAATGTACATGACAACCAAAAGGGAGATGCACTGAAAATCACTTTATGTCTTCATGTGAGCCGTCAGCAGAATGATACCTTTTTGTCCAATTAGTTGGATGTTACACAAGTAGGAAGAAATTTAATATATGTATGGGGAATCTATCTTCATCATGTGTAGCTGAAGTTGACAACAGGTCACACAATCAAATTTGAAGTACAAACAGACGCTATAGAAAACTAGACACAAGATATAAGTGTGAGGTTGAGTGAATGGCTTCATTATATACCCCATCCTCTGTCCACTACAGTGGACATAGTCTTTCTTCTCATAAAGAAATAAGGAAGAAACAATAATCACAATTGAAATCAAAAGAGTAAGGCTCATTAGGCTGGCCATTGGAAGCATGGCTTCCCTTGTAGCTCAGTCGGTAAAGAATCTGCCTGCAGTGCAGGAAACCTGGGTTCAATCCCTGGCTTGGGAAGATCCCTTGGAGAAAGAAAAGGCAACCCACTCCAGTATTCTTGCCTGGAAAATCTCACGGACAGAGGAGTCTGGTGGGCTGCAGTCCCTGGGGTTCCAAAGAGTCAGGCACGACTGAGTGACTAACACTTACTTATTGGAAGCATAAAGACATTATTATTTTATTACTAAAAACTTGAAGTTCAACTTGAAAGCTGAAGAAGGCATTTACTTTTTTTTTCTTTTGATGATACATTTCTGTGAAGTCCCAATATTTTATTTGTCAACTTTAAACTTAATATGTGAAATTCTTGACAGAAGTTCACTGTGCCTCCTGATGAGTATTTTATCTTGATATTTTGTACACAAAGGCAGCCTTGAATATACTCCCAGAAACATCTACTCTTCTCATTGATCGAACTTTTAGCAAAGCTTTAACATAAAGAGAGAAAATTGCATTATATTATACTAAGAAGCCTTCTTAGTAAAACAGATAGGCAGATAATAAGGTAAGGGCATCATCTTCAAAGATTAAAATGAATTGTTAAAAGCAAATGGGCAGTTTTGCATCTGCATTTTTGTGTGTAATTGAAGAGAAACCTACATTTGGGAGTTATAGAAGAAAATATCTAGGAAAATGTCAGAGTAGTGTGAAAAAACCTGAAAGAGAGGTGTTTTATATTGATGTGTCAGTGATGTTCTCTCCTAAAATACTGCAGTAAGTGTGACCTGAAGAATGATTAGGATCAGGCTGAGTAAACAGTGGCCAAAAGAATATTCGAGATAAATAGGACTATATGTGTGAAAGCTTCAGTGAAAAAATTAGCTGGAGGCAAATTGAAAATTTAGAGAGGGTTAGACTGTAACAAGTAAAGAGGGAAAATGGCTTGAGGTGAGTAGTTATGGGTAAGGTCTTTACAAGGATTACGGATTTGAATTGTTAAGGATTTGAATCATACGCTAACTATAAAAAGAAATTATTAAAAGATTTAACACAGAGTTTTTATATGAAATGGTAGAGAGTAAAAATGAAAGCAAGGACACCAGGAAACTGTTTTCTATGGTCCAAGAGAAATGATTACAGCTTAAATTGGGTAGGATAAGAGAAGTAAAAAAAAAAAAACAGGATGGATTAAAGTAAAAGGATTTAATGGGGAATTTCAAGTCAAGAATTCAGGTGAAGGACAAATAATGGAGGCCAGGATTTCTGGACCAAACAAATAAGTGGGGCAGAGGTGGAAAGAGTAAATGTGTATCAGAAATTCAGTATTGAATGTGGACATTTTGAGATGTTATAACACACATGAATGGTAATGTAAGTAAACTGCTGGATATATGAGGATGAAAATGAAAAAAAAAAATCTACTGGAGAAATAAATTTAGGAGCAGGTGCATGAAAGACTTTGAAAGCTTATAGGAAAGGGTAAAGGTGAGAAGTAAAAGCAAAGATAAGGATGCCAAGGACTGAGCCTCAGCATCATAGGAGAGTGGCTATGAAAGTTCAGATTGGTAGGAGGAAAACCAGGAGAATGTGCTATCAAACCTCTTTTTATAAACAAATAGAGTGTTTCTAGAATAGATTCTTAGTCCACAAGGAAAATCTCAATAAATGATAACATTTAGCCAAGTTTCTCACTTTTAGAGTATGTTTTTAGTAAACTGACATACTGACTTAATGGACATGAGTTTGAGCAAGTTCCGAGAGATGGTGAAGGACTAGGAAGCCTGGCATGCTCTAATGCTCCATGGAGTTGCAGAGTCGGACACAACTGAGTGGCTGAACAACAACAAACTGATGTACAAATATAAATATCAAAACCTCAAAAACATGATCCATAAAAGAAAAATATGATTAGTTGGACTTTTATTTAAAGTAAAAACTTCTGTTCTATGAAAGACACTGATAAGAGAAGGGGTAAAATACCCCAGGATTGGAGGGGTAGATACTTGGAAAACACATATTCATGCATTAGAATGCAAAGCAACAGAAAGTCTTATGCATTGCTGGTGGGAATGCAAAATGGTACAGCCACTTCCAGAGGGAGTTTTGTAGTTTCTTACAAAACTAGACATAGTCTTACCATAATGACCAGTAATTGTGCTTCAAGGTATTTACCAAACTGATTTTAAAATTTGTGTTCACAAAGAAATCTCCACATGAATGTTTATGGAGGCTTTATTCACAATTGTCAAAAACAGGAAGCAAAGAATATGACCTTCAATGGGTGAGTGGATAAACAAACTGTGGTATATCCATACAATGGGATGTTAATCAATGCTAAAGATAAATGAGCTGTCAAGTCAGAGAAATATATGGGTGATTCTTAAATGAACACTGCTGAGTAAAAGAGGCTAAGATTACCTTGATACCAAGTTATCAAGTATCCTGAAAAAAGGCAAAACTATGAAGAAAGGTCTTCCCAGGTGGTGCTAGTGGTAAAAAACCTGACTGCCAATACAGGAGGTGTAAGAGATGTGGGTTAGATCCCTGGGTTGGGAAGATCCCATGGGGTAGGGCATGGCAACCCACTCCAGTATTCTTGCCTAAAGAATCCCATGGACAGGGGAGCCTGAAGGGCTACAGTCCATAGGGTCACAAAAAGTCAGACACAGCTGAAGCAACTTAGCATGCATTCACATGGAGACAGTAAAGAACTCAGTGGTTTCAGATGAGGTGGCAAAGGAAGAGAAATTAATAGATCAAGCACAGAATTTTTTTTAGGGCAGTACAACTATTCTGTATGATACTTTAATAGTAAAAACATGATGCTATTTATTTCTCAGAAGTCACATAACATTCTAACACAAAGTCTCTTTATACAAGTTTTTAAAAATCATTTAGGAGGTTGAGGAATCCTAGGATGGAATGTAGAGCATAACAAAAGAATCTAACAATATTAAAAATACATGAAACAATCTCACTGACGGGAGTACTACTGTACTCCACTAAAAGGTACTAAGCAATGTTAAAAATTAATGGATCTTCGAGACTAAAGGTGAAAGAAACTATACATAAGCATTGTATTCTAGTTGATACAGTTGATCTCCATGGGGGTATGAGCTAGCAATCCTGATACCCCTATACACGTATGTTAGGACAGAAAGCAAATGCATGGTAGATAATGTAAGGTGGTTTCTCACTTTTAGAGAGAGAGTTTACAGATGAGCAAAGGGAATAGGATAGAATGATCCATGTGGTAATGGATTATAGTTGGAGTCATTAGTACTAACTCATGTTTAGTTTAATATAAAGATGGTTACATATAGAAGGATTTATTAGATTTGTGTATATGCACAAGTATGTACTCTACCATGGTTAGTTGTTCAGTCGTGTCCCACTCTTTAGACCCCATGAACTGTAGTCCACCAGGCTCCTCTGTCCATGGAGATTCCCCAGGCCAGAATCCTGGAGTGGGTTGCCATGCCCTACTCCAGGGGATCTTCCCAACCCAGGGATCGAATCCAGATTTCCTGCACTGCAGGCAGCTTCTTTACCATCTGAGCCAGCATGTATTTCTTTGCTCTGTTAGCTGAGAGGACCTAGAGGCAAGGAATCCTCAGGAGCAATGAACACACCTAGTGCCTGGATCTTGGTTTCTAATGCCATCCTTCGATAAAAGGAATCAGGATAATTGGAGAAATGGCTTACTCTAGGAATAGGGCAGAAAATATAGAGGTGAGCCTCTAACATATTATAGTGTCAGAAAATGAGTGCCCCAAAAAGAAGAAATAAGCTACAATGATACCAGGACTACAGAAGCCAGTTGCAAGAGCTGCCAGTCTCCAAAGCTGAAACAATTGGAGCAAGAAAATAAGTGAAGTAGAACTGAATTATAACCCAAGGTAGTAAAGAAATATTTATGAGTCCCTACTGAGGCTGGAACTCCAGTACTCTGGCCACCTCATGCAAAGAGCTGACTCGTTGGAAAAGACCCTGATGCTGGGAGGGATTGTGGGCAGGAGGAGAAGGGGACGACAGAGGATGAGATGGCTGGGTGGCATCACCGACTCCATGGACATGAGTTTGAGTAAGTTCCGGGAGTTGGTGATGGACAGGGAGGCCTGGCGTGCTGCGATTCATGGGGTCGCAAAGAGTGGGACACGACTGAGCAACTGAACTGAACTGAACTGATATAAATAAATGATTGAATATTTTTTTAAATGGGAGAGAATAGAAATCTCAATGCAAAGAAATTCCAAATAATTTATGTAGCTACTCTTTTCTCAAAGAAATTGAGCACAATTTTTACTTCTTATATGTAGTTTGTATATAGTGACTTCTTTCCAAAGTGTACAGTATGCAAAAGGGGAAACAGAATAGCTCTACAGTGAAGAAACTTGACAAACCCCATTTCACCAAGTGATCAAGACAAGTCATGTTGATAGTATGTACATATACTGACATTTGCTATGGTATGATGAAAATGACATTTTACCTGTGGTCTTTCTCTCCAAAATTCACAGTCCCAGTCTGATCATAAGAGAAATGCCAGACAAAAACCAATCTAGGGACATTCTATATACTATCCAACCACTATTCTTCAAAAGTGTCAAAACTGTCAAAAAGGAAAGTATGAGACATTGTTATAGCCAAGTGGTGTTTAAAGAAACCTGACAACTAATGTAATATAGCATCTTTGATGGGATTCTGGAACAGAGAAAATACATGTGTTAAAAACTAAGGAATTCTGAAAGAAGTGTGGACTTTAGTTAATTATCATGCATCCATAGCATTAACCAGAAACAAATATATCATATTAACATAAGGTGTTAACAAGCAATCAGAAATAATATAGGGTATACAGTAAATACTGTGATGTGTATTGATATCACTTTTCTGTGAGTCAAAGACTGTTCTAAAATATAAAGTTTACTTGAAAAAATACTTAAAAGAGGAAATTATATAATCTGATGGAAAAAATGTCATCATAATTTGAAAGGAAAAAAATATGCACTTTGGAAAATATATTACAGTTGTATACATAGTATTAAGGTGCATGTGTAAGACTTAAACACAGCCTATAGCTATCTCCTTCTACTACAAATTCTTTCATCTTCCAAATTTATTAAACATACATCCCTTTGAAGTAATGCATCAGCAACTTCTACTTCTTTAATGTGTTATTCCCAAACATAATGTCTTTATAGTTTTCCTTTGCTGCTGGTTCTGCTTGCCTTTTTAATGAAGATCATATTGGCTATTGCTTTTATTTATGCTATTATTTTTCTAAACAATGTGTTTCTCTATTATAGTTGCCAAATAATTGATCAGAAAAATATTCCCATTTCACTAAGAAAATGCCAACATACAATGCATTAACTTTCTTTCATTACTTGCATAAAGTAATTTTTTTCACTTAAAAGCAAAATAAGTTATTGCTTGATTTTAAAAAATAATTCTACAGATCTCACTTACTGCTATTATTGTCTTAACATATACATATGAATGATAGCTCTCTTATTCTTGAAACCATAAGAAAATGCACTTGTTCTGAATTCTTGAATTTAAAATAATGCTATAAACAATGTGAAGACCAAAAGATGGAGCAAGAGAGAAAAGCTGTCTTCATGATTAAATGTTACTATGCATTTTTGGATATATGTTGTTAGAAATCAAATAAACTATAACTTTCCAAAATGAGTACTTGGATAGGGTAAGAATGTCTGACTAGTTGATGACTTTTTGAATTGCAGTGATCATATTTTTTCCTCTTATTTACCATGTAAAGTTCTATACTAGAAGGAAAACATGGTGATTAAGTGACCCAAGTCGAAAGCCAAGCTTTCAACATTTTATTAAGACGATGCAGATTAACGGATTTGGTAAACTGTGAAGTGGCATGTGAAAGGTCATATCTAATTATATTTTAATCCCTCTTGAGAATATGAGTTTGTGATGTGGGGAACAAATTGTTAAAACTGCTAAGGACATTTCAGGTCAAATTTCACAAGACCAGGATTGAAATGCTTAAAGTCTTCAGAAAAGGAACAGACACTCTTCCAAATTGTAGCTTCCACTTATAGACTTTAGGGGCTTTTATGGTGGTTCAGACAGTAAAGAATCTGCCTGCAATGCAGGAGACCAGGGTTCAATCCCTGGCTCAGAAAGACCCTCTGAAGAAGGGAATGGCTACTCACTCCAGTATTCTTGCCTGGAGAATTCCATGGACAGAGGGGCCTGGCAGGCTACCATCCATGGGGTATTTATAGACTTTAAGGGAGTGTCAAACATCTCTTTCTTTGACAAAGCCATCTAGAAAGGATCAGCAGAGCCTTTGTAGTAAACAACTTCTGCCTTAAACTTTTCACTCTACTATCTGAATCCTCTGTTTTTAAAACATTTTCCTTTTCGTTGATAAGATATAATCCCATTAGACTAGATGATCATATCTTCCAGTTTCCCATGTGCATGCTTTCATGGAGGATGATTACTGAAAGTTTCACAGTCAAGCACCATTTGCCCAAAAAACCGTATATAGGCAGTACCAATTTTCCTTAAAGACAGACATAAACTTACATAAAGTGTAGAAATAGGCCTGAAGTAAAATGGCACATCATCATTTAAAAATTCTTGAACTTTTTGATTTTAAATAAATCCTACTGAGAATTTTTATTTTCAAATTTCTTATACTAGTTTCAGCTTTTTACAAAGAAAAGTAATAACATTTATAGTATTAAAATAATAGTAATACTTTATATTATAGTCACTTAAAATTCTATAATGTTATCGGAATAAAATTAAAACTTCTTAATGCAACTCATGTTTATTATTTTAGATGTATCTTTTTCTAGCACCTTATTTGCACTCTGTACATGAGCCATTCCAAGTTGCTTGTCATTCTGGGAATATGAAATGTTGTCATTCGCTTCTGACCCTGATGATTAGTGATATTGAGCACCTTTTCATGTGCCTGTTGAACATCTGCATTTCCTTTATGGAAAAAGATGTCTATTAAATTCTTCTGCCCATTTTTTAATCAGATTGTTTGGGTTTTTTTGATGTTGAGTTATGAGTTGTTTATATATATGTTGGATGTTAATCCTTTATTCATAGTATCATTTGCAAATATTTTCTCCCATTCAGCAACTTGTCTTTTCATTTTGTGAGTGGTTTCTTTTGCTGTTCAAAATTTTTTTTAAGGTTAATTCGATTCCATTTGCTAATTTTGCTTTTATTTTCTTTGCTTTAGGAGATAGATTAAAAAAAAAATATTGTTGCAATTTATGTCAGAGTGTTCTGATTATATATTCCTCTAGGAATTTTATGGTATCCAGTCTTATATTTAGGTCTTTAATCCATTTTGAGTTTTATAAATAGTGTTAGTACTTTTACCCTTCTGGATTATACACTAGTTAATGGGTTCTTTAAGCCTCCTTTTTCTATGGAAAGTTAATAAAGCCTTAAGCCTCATAGTGTGTTAATTAATCAGACTGGCACTATCCCACTATTTAGCAGTCCTTGCTACTGGTGACAGTTTTCATAAATTTGACCCACATAAATATTCAGAATAAGGTTTTTCTTTGCTTTTTTTTTTTGCTGAAACCATGTTTTCCCTTTTCCTGCTAAATACAAGGGAAGAAAAGTATCAAGTGAAAGATGAAGAGAACTACTTTTTGTTCCACTCCATTGATACATTTTTAATATTAAACAAGAGCTTCTTTAAAGATGAAGAAGCTAATGATTGTGTCATGATGGATTCATGCCTGTCCTTGTCCCTCTGGCCTTTTAAAGAGTAAAACTTATTTTCCTGATGAGTTAAAATTCAATGATGGCTTCACATGACTGGAAAACAGGTCATGAGAGCAAGATCCCAATCAAGGTTCTGAAATTCATTATGTGAAATGCAAAAAGCATCCCACTCAGAAGTGCAGTGCCAAACATAGATGGCATTGTCCCTAAATTAAACTTCTCTCATGATACTTTCTATGAACTTATAATTATGCAAACTTGCAAGCACATACTTACTCACACATTTCTGGAATATTCAAAAAATCAAGATTTTTTTGAACCTGTTCATGACAGGGAATGATCTCTATTGACAAATAGTCTCTTTTGTATTAATATGACTGGGTCACATTAAAATTTTGGTCAAATTCTCCTTTTATCTACTTGATATAAAACCATATTTTAAAAGATAAGTAAATGATTGTCTTATAAAAGTTAAAATATGATCCAGTTATTACCTTACTTAAAACCATATTCTGTACTCACATTGCTTTTGGTCTAAGTTTCAATAATTTCAAACTAACCAATAAGGCTCTTTCTATCTCTTCCATTCTTTCTATGCCATTTTCCCTTTGCTCTCTATATCTCAGCTCTGCTGATCCTCTTTCCTTCCTCATATGTCAATGTTTCCTCCAGCCTCAGGACTTGAGCCTGACTGTCACTCCCGTGGATTAGTCCACAATCTCAGTTAATTTATACTAAATACATCCCTAGTTTAGGAAAGAATTTCCTGTCCTGGAAGACTAGGGCAAGTACCCAGATTGTCTATTGTCTGAGCCCTTCCCTTCACAGTACATGACAGTATGAAATTGTATCTTTTGTGTCATTATTTGACTTGAGACTCTCAGCCATGTTCAGTCAGTTCAGTCACTCAGATGAGTCCAGCTCTTTGTGACCCCATGAACTGCAGCACGCCAGGCCTCCCTGTCCATCACCAACTCCCGGAGTCCACGCAAACCCATGTCCGTTGAGTCTGTGATGCCATCCAACCATCTCATCTTCTGTCATCCTCTTCTCCTCCTGCCCTCAATCTTTCCCAGCATTAGGGTCTTTTCAAATGAGTCAGCTCTTTGCATCAGGTGGCCAAAGTACTGGAGTTTCAGCTTCAACATCAGTCCTTCCAATGAACACCCAGGACTGATCTCCTTTAGGATGGACTGGTTGGATTTCCTTGCAGTCCAGGGGACTCCCAAGAGTCTTCTCCAACAGTGCAGTTCGAAAGCATCAATTCTTCAGTGCTCAGTTTTCTTTATAGTCCAACTCTCACATCCATACATGACCACTGGAAAAACCATCACATTGACTAGAGGGATCTTTGTTGACAAAATGATGTCTCTGCTTTTTAATATGCTAAGTTGGTCATAACGTTCCTTCCAAGGAGTCTTTTAATTTCATGGCTGCAATTACCATCTGCAGTGATTTTGGAGCCCAAAAAAATTAAGTTAGCCACTGTTTCCACTGTTTCCCCATCTATTTGCCATGAAGTGATGGGACCGGATGCCATGATCTTAGTTTTCTGAATGTTGAGCTTTAAGCCAACTTTTTCACTCTCCTCTTTCACTTTCATCGAGAAGCCCTTTAGTTCTTCTTCACTCTGCCATAGGAGTGATGTCATCTGCATATCTGAGGTTATTGATATTTCTCCTGGCAATCTTGATTCCAGCTTGTGCTTCCTCCAGCCCGGCATTTCTTATGATGTACTCTGCATATAAGTTAAATAAGCAGGGTGACAATATACAGCCTTGACGTACTCCTTTTCCTATTTGGAACCAATCTGTTGTTCCATGTCCAGTTCTAACTGTTGCTTCCTGACCTGCATACAAGTTTCTCAAGAGGCAGGTCAGGTGGTCTGGTATTCCCATCTCTTTCAGCATTTTTCACAGTTTATTGTGTCAGCCATGTTACTCCTTAGGAATCCTGATCACACAGATCTGAGGTGCTTAATATCATACTCCCTGTGTTAGCTCAGGGCCTAGCACCTGGCAAGCCCAGAAATATTTACTGAATGAAGAAATTATCTGATTTTTGGACAGCACTGGAGCAGCTGGATGAAAGGTCATGTTCCATAGGTTCCAAGTTCAGAGCACACTTTTAGCCCATGTCATTATTTTTTGTTAGCCTGGAATTTTTAAACTATTAAAGTAGTAAGGCTGCTCAAGCTCCATTGTTTCAAAAGCCCAAGAAGAATTATATTCTTATCCTGACAAGTACTGCTCAAAATTATAAAAATACCAACTCTTCTGGAATGTAACATATGATGTTATATCAGTCCTCTAAGCCATGCTCACCAAGGGTTCTGATTGACTCTTGTATATGTCTGCTTAATACCAAATGGGAAAAGCATCATCCATGAAAAAAACAGTTTAGAAGATAAAGTCCTCTAAGATAAGATCCACTAAAGAGAAGTACAATAGAAGTGGTCTGGAGGTTTGGGCAATAAGACAGAGAGGTAAGGACATCAACTCTACAATCTCAATTGGGCCACTCCCAGCTACAAATTTGAACATGTTTCTAAAATGAAATGTGCCTGAATTCCTAAACTGTAAAACAAGGATAATAATATTTACTATATAAGGTGCGACTGACACATTGCCTGGTCAGTGGGAAGGCACTGTCCATGATGAGCGCCAATATGGCTAGTGATACCACCTTAAAGGAGATCAGTCCTGGTGTTCATTGGGAGGACTGATGCTGTAGCTGAAACTCCAGTACTTTGGCCACCTGATGCGAAGAACTGACTCATTTGAAAAGACCCTGATGCTGGGAAAGACTGAAGGCAGGAGGAGAAGAGGACGACAGAGGATGACATGATTGGATGGTATCACCGACTCAGTGGACGTGGGTTTGGGTGGACTGTGGGAGTTGGTGATGGACAGGGAGGCCTGGTGTGTTGTTGTTCATGGGGTCGCAAAGAGTCGGACGCGACTGAGCGACTGAACTGAACTGAACTAGAATTAGGAACTCCAATAGACATGCATAATCAAGAAACTCCTTTTATAAAGATGTCTTAAATGGGATCTGTAAACAGAATTTTTGTATATACATTTGTTTTTGCTCAGTCACTAAGTTGTGTTCGACTCCTTGCAACCCCATGGACTGCAACACGCCAAGTTTCCCCGTCCATCAATCTCCCAGAGTTTGCTCAGGTTCATGTCACTGAATTGGTGATAATATCTAACCATCTCATCCTCTGCCGCTGTCTTCTCCTTTTGCCTTCAGTCTTTCCTAGCACCAGGGTCTTTCCCAATGAGTCAGTTCTTCACATCAGGTGGCCAAAGAATTGGAGCTTCGGCTTCAGCATCAGTCCTTCCAATGAATATTCAGGATCGATTTCCTTTAGGATGGACTGGTTTGGTCTCCTTGCAGTCCAAGGGACTCAAGAGGCTTCTACAGCACCACAATTCAAAATCATCAATTCTACACACAGCCTTCTTTATGGTCCAACTCTCACATCTGTACATGATTTTGTAAGTTTAAACTGACCAGATAGCAAATGTTTCAGTGAGGGAATTTTTACTATCTTAATTGACTGAATCTCATGTTTTTAGTAAAAATTATTTGAAACTGTCTAAAATCTCATTTTGACCATATTTTACACTTAAATTATTTCTATCTTATGAATGTCTGACCATAATAAAGTAAATCTAATCTAGTTTGCATATTCCACATACATTTATTATTGAATTACTTTAATTTAGTAATTTTGTAACTGCCATTTTTCTATCTGTTGTCTGAAACATGGCAAAAGTTTTAATCACTGCCAATGGTTACAGAATAGTTCTCAATGTGTATCTCATACTGACCCGGTATAGTATTTTCAAATGGATATATATATATATATAAAACATATAACTTTCAGCTTTATCTACCAGGTGAAAAGGAGTACAGCAATAAATCTTAATTTACTAGAAGACAGTTTTATTAAACCACCATAATAAAAAGAAAAACTAATGCAATGTTTATTCACACTCACATAAGGCACAAACAATTCTCTTATCTCCTTGGACAATGCACACATATATCTGTTTTTTAAAAAAAATGATTTTCATGTCTCACAAACCCATTAATATTTATTTTTACCCTTTGTTCAATTATAAGCTGTAATAAAGACTTTATTTTCAAGTTCTCCATTGTAATACCAGACCTTTAGGACGCACAAGAGATAAACAATGAAGTAAAAATCATACCGTTCTATAGTGCAGACATTAATCATGGGCTTCAGAGTATCTATAAATACTCTGAAAGCTATATCTCAATGGTAGTACATGTTTGCATTTTTTCCTGAAAGTATATCAGAAACTTAAAGGACCCTCTCTCTATCTCTGGTTCTTTGAAGTGAAGGCCTTTTTAGAAGAAGCAATATTCTAGCTGAGGAGACAAATTTTCTGCACTCATGAATCTCACAAATTAGAGGAGACACACACAAAAAATAAGTAAATAAGTGTATAAGTATGTCTCATTTGTAATGGAAAAAGCAGCAGCTACTTTATATTCATATTAAGCATCTATTGAGAATATAAGACACCAGTAAATTATTCTAGATTTTGGTGATAAAGTTGCCAAAAAAAAAAAAGAAACCAATAAAAGCTTTACTTTAATTGCAGCTATATTCTAGAATTTCAGTTCAGTCTCTCAGTCATGTCCAACTCTTTATGACCCCTTGGACTGCAGCACACCAGGCTTCCCTGTTCATCACCAGCTCCTGAAGCTAACTCAAACTTGTGTCCATGATGCCATCCAACCATCTCATCCTCTGTCATCCCCTTCTCCTCCTGCATTCAATCTTGCCCAGCATCCCAGTCTTTTCTACTGAGTCAGTTCTTCACATCAGGAGGCCAAAGAATTGGAGTTTCAGCTTCAGCATCAGTCCTTCCAATGAATATTCAGGACTGATTTCCTTTAGGATGGACTGGTTGGATCTCCTTGCAGTCCAAGGGACTCTCGAGTCTTCTCCCACAAGACAGTTCAAAAGCATTCATTCTTCGGTGCTCAGCTTTCTTCATAGTCCAACTCTAACATCCGTACATGACTACTGGAAAAATCATAGCTTTGACTAGACAGACGTTTGTTGGCAAGTAATGTCTCTGTTTTTTAATATGCTGTCTAGGTTGGTCATAACTTTTCTTCCAAAGAGTAAACGTCTTTGAATTTCATGGCTGCAGTCACCACCTGCAGTGATTTGGAGCCCCCAAAATAGTCTGTCACTGTTTCCACTATTTCCCCATCTATTTGCCATGAAGTGATGGGACCAGATGCCATGATCTTAGTTTTCTGAATGTTAAGCTTTAAGCCAACTTTTTCACTCTCCTCTTTCATCAAGAGGTCTTTAGTTCTTCTTCGCTTTCTGCCATAAAAGTGGTGTCATCTGCATATCTGAGGTTATCGATATTTCTCCCAGCAATCTTGATTCTAGCTTGTGCTTCATCCAGTCCAGCATTTCTCATGATGTACTCTGCATGTAAGTTAAATAAGCAGGGTGACAATATACAGCCTTGACGTACTCCTTTCCTTCTTTGGAACCAGTTTGTTTTTCCATGTCCATTTCTAACTGTTGCTCCCTGACCTGCATGAACTTCCATATTCAAGGTGGATTTAGAAAATGCAGAGGAACCAGAGATCAAATGGCCAACATCTGTTGGATCATTGAAAAATTCTAGAAGTCGTGACAGGCAATAAGCAAGATCAATAATAACAACAACAAAGTCACAAATTAGAAAGTAATAGAAAAATTTTTAAAAAAGAAAGTAATAGTGTTTGAAAAGACAAATAAAACAGAAAGTCAAACTAGAAACTATGGTGGGAGTGGGGGAGGTCACAGCTTTAGACACAGTAGCCAGGGAAAGTCCCACTGAGGTGATGATATTTGAGAAATGAATTGAAGGCAATATTTTGAAGCAAGTTATTGGCTCTCTGAAGGCGAGCATTCCAGGTAGATGAAATACAAACTGAAATATGGAATGCAAAGATGGAAACATACCCAGCTTATTCAAGAAGCAGCACAATTACCTACACAGAAGGAATGGAGTAAGCAAGGGGCAGATTTGTAGAAGATCAGGTCAAAGAGGTAATCAGGTATTATAAGTAACTGTAAGAACTATGCCTCTTATCTATCTGAGATTAGATGGTTTTGGAGAGTTTTGAAGAAAGGAATAATATGGATGGACATGTGTTAAGGAATTTCTGATTTATGAATATACTTTAGGAGAACAGGCATGAAATCGAGGGGACAGGTTAGATAAGCAGGCATTGCCATCCTCAAGATGAGATATGATTATTATTTGGACAAAGTAATTTCAGTGGCAGTAATAAATAGTAGATTCTGCAGAGATTATACAGGCAGAGCTGACAAGATATGATGACACATTGGATGTAGCATATAAAAGAAATAAAATGACTATAAGGCTTCTATCCCGAGCTCACTGAAGATAGAGTTGTCATTTACTACTAGGAAGAAGTCTGAGATATAAGCAGATTGGGGGATCATGTCATTCCAGGACATATCAAGTTGGAGATGCCTGTTAAACATCCATATAGGCAGCTTGATAAATGATTCAAGAGCTCAAGGAGAGGTCCTGTCTGGAGCTATAAATCTGGGAATCATGGAAATCATCAGAATATACAGGTATTCACCCCAACAAAGTGGATCAAAAGTAAAAATAGAACAGTTTGAAGGAGTCTGAAGCAGTTCAAACTGTAGAGGTCAAGGAAACAAGAACCAGAGAATGCGGCTGGCAAGCTAGAGGAAAGAGAAGCAAGCATGTAATCCTGAAAGTGAAAAAAATCTGTATTAATTCTGTTACATGCTGCTTAAGTTCAAGTACTAATAATAAGGACTGAGAATTGACCACTAGATTTAAAAAGAACGCGGAGGTCATAATTCACCTTGCAAGATCATTCTCAGAGCCTAGCTGAGGTGAAACTTGATTAAGGTCATAACAATTAACATCCTTTTCAATGATTATTTCTGTGGAAAGGGTAGAAATAAGTCACGATCTGGCAAGAAGAGTCAAGAAAATGCTGTCTTTGCAGTGGGAGAATTAACAACATCTTAATATGCTTATGGAAATAATCTATGAGATATGGAGAACTGCTGAATAGCTCAAAAGATGACTTATATTTTAACATTTCCACTCTAGCATTTGGGTGGAGAATATATTTTAAGGGGACAGAATTTAACTTGAACTAAGTAGCTTGAATTAAGCTTGAACTTGAACTAAGTAGCTTGAACTTGAATTAAGCAACTTGAACTAAGTAGCAAGCATGGAAGTGATGAGAAGTAATTAGATTCAGAACAGATTTTGAAGCTAAAGGGGGAAAAATGACAAATCAATTAATTTCCTTGATTAAGTGATAGGTGATGAAGTCTAATGAATAGGTGGATAAAGTTAGCTTTAAATGAAAGCATGGGTGTGTGGCCATAAAACAAGGGAACATGGACATGGAGGAGCTAAGTGTACAGATGGGATGGAGCACTATGAAGGTTCTTGTCCTTTTGTTTCTTTTTTCTCAGTAACACAGAAAAATAATTGTAAAATTAGGATGTGGGACATCTAGGAGTGGGTTAAGGAAACAGGAGAATGTGGGAAATTACCATTAGGAAAATAGAAGATAAAATAAAATAAGGAATTTTGTTGGGCACATTTAAGTGTTCATTTGAGGTACATGATTATGAATTTAAAGTCAGACTAGCTGGAGGGTTTTGTTTTCCTTCAGTTGTTTTCATCTACATGAGAATAAACTCAGAATTAGGTTCAGCCAGCTTGTAGCTTAGCCAGACAAGTACAAGCAAGAGAGGGGCAAGAAATTGACAGTGTTCAAGGACATGTTCAACTTCTATTGCTGCCGTAGCAAATCACCACAAATTTAGTGGCTGAAAACAACACAAATGTATAATCTTAGAGTTCTATAGTTCAGAACTCTGACAGGGGTCTCACTGAGTTAAAATCAAGGTGTCAACAGGGCTGCATTCTTTTCTGGAGATTCTCAGGAGTTTACATTTCTTGGCATATTCTAAAGGTGGCCCATATTTCTTACCTCACGGTCCCATTCTTACATCTTCTTATCCAATAATGGTTTTGCATGTCTTCATGCCTTTTTCGCATTATGGTCTCTCTCTGAGACCAGAGGAGGAAAATATTCTCCTCTTTAAGGACTCATGTGATTATGTTGTATAATCTCTTGATTTTAATACTCTTACCTTAATGACATTCACAAACATTCTTTTCCGTGGTTTTCCTTCAAATCAGAGTTCTGATTTTCACAATTTTGCCAGTATTTTCATTGCATTTATGGAGGTCCTCCCTCACTCCAGCATTCAAGAAATCCTTCCCCTAATGCTATTTGGAGAATGGGCTAGAAGGCCTTGTAGATGAAGGAAGTTTCTAATTAGCTGGCTATTGGAAACTTCCCTAATGGCTCAGCGGGTAAAGAATCCACGTGCAAGGCAGGAGGCGCAGAAGACACAGTCTGATCCCTGGTTCAGGAAGATCCCCTGGAGGAAGAAGTGACAACCCACTCCAGTACTCTTGCCTGAAAAAAATCCCAAGGACAGAGGAGCCTGGTGGGCTACAGTCCATGGGGTCACAAAGACTCAGACACGGCTGAGCAGCAGCAGTTCGCTGAGGAAGAATGGGGAGGCTTTGGGCTGGGTAGTTCCATGGTCATAAAGGTGAGAACTGAAAGGATTGAGGTGTATTTTTCCTTCTAAATTTTGTATTACTTATTTTCTCTTTCATTCAGTCAAAGATATAAGAGAAAGCAATGAGGTTTTCATGCTTTTACTTTGCCTGTATCACTGTTTCAGAGGAGAAAAAGTCCTAATTCCCATAAATGTTTCCTCAAAAGCTCTAGCTTTTTAAATTCTTTGTCTGTGAGCAATAGACTCTTTCTTACGTGGACAGCAGGACTTCAAGTAAGTCTATCCAGATTTGTAGTTGAATTTCTTCTTACTTAAGCACAAGCTTTCAGTGTGTAATTCCCAGGCACTCGTTACAGCTACACCTTTCTCACTTCAGCCCAGGTGTAGACACCCACAAAGTCTGAGGGTACAATTTAGTACCTTCTGTCTAAACCTTAGGGCTTTTTGTCTATATTTCTTTTGTTCTTTATGCCTCCTAAAAATGAAACAAATAGGTTTTCAGTCAGCTTAAGTCAAAGTATTAGTCACAAAAACATTTTTTTTCTAAATATAGAATGACCAATAAATTTTTTTTAAATTCCAGAAACACATTTTAGTAAACATTTTATTCAAAACATAAGCCAAAGACTAACATATTCTTTTTTCTTCTGTTCCTCTCAGTTGTAATTCACATCTCATAATACACTAATAGAAAAGTAAACATACTTTTCCTCCAAAGAAACCAATACCTATTCATGCATCATGCCATCTATCCCTTTTTCTACTAGATAAAATCAAATGTTGATGACCCCATTCAATCTTTGAGATTGACACTATTTAGAGGGTAGAATTAGTACTAGGAATATTATGTATTTCACTATTGTTGTTGTTCAATCATGTCCAAATCTTTGCAACCTCATGGACTGTAGCACACCAGGATCCTCTTTCCTCCACTGTATCCGGAGTTTGCACAAATTCATGTCCATCGAGTTGGTGATGCCATCTAATCATTTCATCATCTGCCACCCTCTTCTCCTTTTGTCTTCAATCTTTCCCATCATCAGGGTCTTTTCCAATGAGTGCTGGAATTCTCCAGTCCATGGTGTCACAAATAGTGGGACATGACTGAGTGACTGAACAGCAGCCTTCATATCAGGTGGGCAACTTATTGGAGCTTCAGCTTCAGCATCAGTACTTCTAATGAGTATTCAGGTTTTATTTCCTTTAGGGTTAGCTGGCTTGGGCTCCTTGCAGTACAAGGAAGTCTCAAAAGTTTTCTCCAGCACTATAATTTGAATGCATCAAAAGCATCAATTCTTCAGCACTCAGTCTTCTTTATGGTCCAACTTTCACATCCATACATGACTACTGTAAAAACCACAGATTTGACTATATGAACCTTTGTTGGCAAAGTAATACCTCTGCTTTTTAATACTAGTCTTAATACTACTTTTTAATACTGCATTTTAATACTTTTTAATACTAGTCTAGGTTTGTCATGCTTCCCTGGTGGCTCAAATGGTAAAGAATCTGCCTATAATGCAGGAGACCTGGGTTTTATCCCTGGGTCAGGAAGATCCCCTGGAGGAGAAAATGGCAGCTGACTCCAATATTCTTGCCTGGAGAACTGCATGGACAGAGAAGCCCAGCAGGCTACAGTCCATGCGGTCACAAACAGTCAGACATGACTGAGCTACTAACACTTTCAGGTTTGTCATAGCTTTCCTTCCAAGGAGCAAGTGTCATAATTTCATGGCAGCAGTCGCCATCTGCAGTGATTCTGGAGCCTAAGAACATAAAATCTGTCACTGCTTCCACTTTTTCCCCTTCTATTTTCTAGATGCCATGATCTTTGTGTTTTGAATATTGAGTTTTATGCCATCTTTTTCACTCTCCTCTTTCACTCTCATCAAGAGTCTCTTCAGTTCTTCTTCACTTTCTGCCATTAGAGTGGTATCATCTGTATATCTGAGGTTACTGATATTTCTCCCAACAAACTTGATTCCAGCTTGTGGTTCATCCAGCCCAGATTTCGCATGATGTACTCTTCATATAAGTTATATAAGCAGCATGACAACATACAATCTTGTCATACTCCTTTCCCAATTTGGAATCAGTCGGTTGTTCTATGTCCAGTTCTAACTGTTGCTTCTTGACCCTTTACAGATTTCTCAGGAGACAGGTAAGGTGGTCTTGTATTCCCATCTCTTTAAGAATTTTCCACAGTTTCTTGTTATCCACAGTCAAAGGCTTTGGTGTAGTCAATGAAACAGAATTTCTGCTTCACTGGAATTCCATTGCTTTCTCTATGATACAATGAATGTTGGCAATTTGACCTCTGATTCTTTGGCTGTTTCTAAATTCAGCTTTTATATCTGGAAATTCTTGGTTCACATACTGCTGACACCTATCTTGAAAGATTTTGAGCATAACCTTACTAGCATGTGAAATGAGCACAACTGTACAGTAGTTTGAACATTCTTGGCATTGCCTTTCTTTGAAATTGGAATGAAAACTGACCTTTTCCAGTTCTGTGACCACTGCTGAGTTTTCCAAGTTTGTTGACATATTGACTGCAGCACTTTAACAGCATTGTCTTTTAGGATTTTAAATAGCTCAGCTAGAATTCCATCATTTCCACTAGCTTCATTTGTAATGTTTTTGATTATGCTTCTCCTAATTAGGGATGTCTGCATGTTCATGTTCAGTCATGTCCAACTCTTTGCGACCCTTTAGACTGTGACCCACAAGGCTTCTCTGTCCATGGGATTTTTCAGGCAAGAATATTGGAGTGGGTTGTCATTTCCTCTTCCAGGGGATCTTCTCAACCCAGGAATCAAACCCATGTCTACCACGTCTCCTGCATTGCAGGTGGATTCTTTCCCTGCTGAGCCATTGGGAAAACCCCAATTTGGGTTGAGATAGACCAATAAAAGTTTTAGTGAAATTGTGCATTTTTTGAATTTATGTCACAATCTGTTCTAAGTCACACTAAGTAAAATCTATTAATGTAAATTTTCTGTCTACAAATTACTGTAATTAAGCTTAAGATAATTTATACAAAAGTAAATAATTTTCTTCCTTTCTTATTCCTTTCTGATTATTGGATTAATTTTCATGAAAAAGAGGACTTTGTCCTTATATTTAAAGGTTTTCTTCAGACAGCTAGAAGGAATCTCTAAGAAATTATTTGGTATAGTTCAACTTTTAAACCAAATAGCTTTAAATTTAATACCTACCACCAGTATTTATTAATATTTAGTAGTATGCTCATTCATTTTCATAATTTGAATAAAATATTTACATTTGTCTTCTAATTTGGCATCAAGAGGTAAACTTAATACTCACATTTTAAGTTTCCAATAAATACTTTATATATATGAGCTTTTAAACATCAAGAACTTACTGAATTTCTAATACTAAGGCTTAGAACAGTATAATTCCAGAACGATCACTGAGCATGGAAGAGAAAGGTGAGTAGAAAGAGTTCTTGACATATAAGGATTAGGATTCAATCCATGACTATGGTGGTAGAAATCTCTGCCCAAGGAACTATCCCAAAGACTCAAAACACTAAATAAGAAGTCTTTTAATTTATTTGCCTTCTTTATATTTATATTCAGCATGATCATTGTGTCTTCTCCATTACCCATGCCTTTAATTCAGTTCAGAGTTCTTTAGCTGTCATCTTTCAGGAACTCTACTGATTCTCCTGCCCAATACTTTATGATTTGTCACACAACATCATGATGTGGTTTCTAATAGAATTTAGGATATATTTTTGCCATAGAAAGATAGCTTAGAGATAGATGATCCAGGTTCTTCTCTTTTGTAAAAATTCTGAAATCTAGAAAATGTGGATACCTGTTCAAGTTTAGACATTGTGTTGAGGCAGAAGCAGGAATTAACCTAATGTCTTCTTTATAGCAGTTCAGAGTTTATTAGATTCCATGTCATTCAAAAAACTCTTATTCCGATGTCTATTTTTAAATGAACATATCAATCAAAATCAAGCCAAAGAATACCAGGAAAGCACACAATATATATAGTGCAAACTTGAGCCAGTTCCACCTTGACAGATTGCATACCACATACATATAGTAAACATAAATGGAATGAGAGCAATGTCAATATAACATACATGTCTGTCATAAAACCTGTGTGCAGCAAATAAGACATTCCTCTAACTATAACACACTGAATAATGACATCAAGAATAATAGCTGCCAAGTGCAATGAGCTATTCATGGAAATGAGCCCCCCAAAGAGTAGGGAGAAAATAGATGAAGAAAAAGCTTCCATCTGTGTGACTATGGCAGTCTCAGCTTACCACTTTTTAGTCTACTCATAATAACAAATGATTCTGTAGCTTAATCTATTCTAGAAATTGATGGAGTTTATCATAAACATAATCAGTTCTACAGAAGCTTATCTGAAGGAAAAAAAAAAATCTCAATGAAAGGAGTTTTATCAAAATGACAGTTTTATTTGTTTCTAGTAAACTCTCAATACCCATTCCTTTTTCCTCACTCTTAGCCTTCTCTGTTAACATACCTGTCACCCTCTTTGACCACACAGTCACCCAGAGGATAACGATCCAGTATTAATTAGGCAAATGGAGTCAGGGATTGGAGAATCTGACAGTTTTTAACCTGTGTACATACAAACACAAAATATGAAGATCAAAATCATTCTAGGATTAAAGAATTTTCTGATCTGAGGCAGATACTTTATTTAAGATTTCTTTGTTGCCTGGATAAAATATACCTTATGACTAGTCAGCTCTCTTTTCTCTCTTTCCATTTTCACTGTGTTCATTCACCTCTTTGCTGGTTTGGCCTCTGAGATGCTCTGATATTGGGAAAGCAGTGATTTGGAGGTGAGAGAATAGTTTGTATTCTGAGGGCTGCAAAGAATGCTCCCATGGTGAGTTAATAGGCACTCTGTCTTGGTTTTTCTAGAGTTAGTAACTCTCTCGGGCTTGTCAATATTCTGAACTTACAAATCTGAAGTACAGCCCACAAAATATATTTATTCCCCTCCATGAATCTTCACATTTAATGTCCCGCCCAACTGAAAAACCACTTTCCTTGTGTCCTTTCAACTCTTTATAAATCCTATCATTAACTGGTTGCAGAATTTTTTAAATAAAGAAGTTGTGAAATAAACATGCAATCTTAAAATACGAGAAGTGGGTTTTGTCATACATTGACATGAATCAGCAATAGATTTACACGTATTCCCCATCCCGATCCCCCCTCCCACCTCCCTCTCCACCCGATTCCTCTGCCAGCTCAATACTTAAAGTAAAGCCAGCTCTACTTGTTTCTCCTGAATGTTCTCAAAAATAAAATTCTCTCCTTTGGCTTCATTCTCCCTCATCAGACTTCTTTATTAATGTATTAAACTTGCCAACTTCTTTGAGAGGCTAAGCTACTAGAAAACAGGAATTCAGTATTAATCTTTTTGGTATCCCTGGAATCTGGCCTATCTGCTGTATAATGGCCACTAAATAAGTTTGTTTTTTTTTTTGTTTTTTTTTTTAATGAGTGACTGAATTTACTTTCTGACAGAGAGAAACAATTCATTCTTTCCTATATAGCTCATCATGCATACAGGATCTCTGAGTAATCATCAGTAACAAAGAGGAGTGATTGATGCCTATTTAGACAATTTTGTTTAAATACTGAGTTAGTATATTCTTTCTCTTCTGAGTTTGAAAACTCCATTAATAGAAAATATTAAAGATTGAAATAGTATTCAAGGTAATCTGTTACTTACATTCAAGGACACAAATGAAGAAGATAAAGAAAGAGGAAATCCCGAACTATTTCTTATATTTAATTCCTCTGGAATTATGACTCAAAATATGAGAGTCATAGTTGTATGTCTGCCTTGTAGGTTGATCAAGAAACTCTTGAAAGTTTAAACAACTTGCTTTATTATTCATCATTAGGTAATACTGACTGCCCGTATTCCCATTGCTCTTAGACATTAGACACAGTATGATTCTATGTTGATCATTTATTCTAGCATCTGTGTAACTGTATAAGAGGAAAGAGGTCATTGTTCAGTATGATAATTCTGCATTATGACACCACTAAATTGCAGACAAATGAAAAAGAGCAGATGTTTTCCCAATAGATGTTTGTGATATGCAAAAGATCACTTCTCTCGTATACTAGTAGGCCACTGCAAAGATTAGGAAGACAGTAGCTTGGATCATTGCAAAGCTCCCTTTTAGTCAAAGTGCATCCTTTTCTATGACTCTAATCACTTTTTAATGGGCTATGTTGAATGGCTGGACATGTGTTATCTATGGTTCTCATGGTTTTTATTGTCTGAACTTTTAAGGACATCCCTTCATTATATACTACAGGCTTCTTGTCTTTTTGTTTTAAAGTTACCATCATCTCCAAACTGTTGTAAATGCCACATCTCCAGCCTCTTTTTAAATACTAAAGGAACTCTAAATGTTTTAAAAAGTTAAAATTCAGGAAAAAGTTCTGGAGAAAATAATTGCTGGATCATTGTACTCATTTTCAAAGTTGTACTACTTTTATGAGAAAATAACTATTTGGACCTATGCAAATATTAGTCCTATTAGTCAACTTGATTTTTTTTTTTTTCAAGAATTTCCACTCCAGATTTTAAGATCATTGATGGAAATTAAGCGCAAGCTACAATTATTATTTTCTACAATCTCTGGTTTGGGGTCAACCTTTTGACAATCACATCCTTGAGCCTGCCTTCCAAGTTATATTTTAAAATGAAATATAGTGTTTTGGTGAATGTCATCTTTAATAATAATAATGTCTCCAAAGAAGAAATTCAAGATAGTTCATGCTGACATTACTGAAGTTTGTTTGAATTTTAAGGCAAGCTTCCATGTGGCGTCAGTCTCTATAGTATCAGATAGTTATTTCCCCTACTTCTTTGGCTCAGATTTAAAATCCAACATCAAGCCCTCAGCTGGAACAGCTGGTGGAAAAGTACAGTCTGGAATCTTTAGGTTTTGCCAAATCCAAATGCCAGTGTGAGCCCAAGGCCACAGTGCTCTGTTCAGAGACCTACCACCTATCAAACTTTAAAACTCACACCTTAAACTTAATAGTGAGCTCATATAGTGAGGAAAGAAAACGGTAGCTTTAATTCTGATGCAAAGTGGAATAACAGTTCAAAATATTTCTGCTGATTCTGTTCAATTCAGCAATTCTTACTTTGTACAAAATATTATGGTAATTACAGGGGGGACAGGGGTGGCACAAGCAAGGAGCAATGCAAAGTAAAGCACAGTCCCTGACGTCAGGGTGTCTACAGCACAGTGGTTTCTTGAATAGAGAGAGCAATGAAATACTTCTTATCATTTTCATAATTTTATGATTTGGCTGTTTGTTCATTTATTTATTGGAAAAACACTTTCTCCTTTAAACAGAACATTTCTGATGCCAGATGTGTAGGTTTTCCACACATCAAGCAATGCTGTAATGCCTGCTGGTGTCCTACAATGTAATTCAGTTCTGACAGCATCTACCTGGATTTACCATGAAATCCTGCAGGTTAAGGGCTCAGCCCCACAAGACTGTGCCCCCACCCACTTTCCACCTCACTTCAGATGTCAGTTGCAAGTCCAGATTGTTGTCTTTGCTTCTGATGCACTGGCTAAAAATTGGAGGTTCCCATGAACCTTCCTGAGTTTAATTGATTTGGTAAAGGTGCTCAGGGAACACAGGAAAACATTTTATTTATTATATTACCAATTTATTTATTTAAAAAAGGGGGTATAACTCGAGAATTATCAGATGAAAGAGATGCGTAGCACAAAGTGTGTGGGAAACCCACTCTCCCAGCACATCCACGGGTTCCCCAATGCACATGCTCCCTAAATGCAAACTATTAGGGACTTTATGGAGGCTTTGTCGTTAGGTATGATCCACTGGTGGTTTAGTCGCTAAGTCATGTCCAACTCTTGGGATCCCATGGTCTGTAGCCTGACAGGCTCCTCTGTCCATGGGATTTTCCAGGCAAGAATACTGGAGTGGGTTGCCATTTCCTTCTCCAGGGGATCTTCCTGACCCAGGAATCGAACCCAGGTCTCCTGCATTGCAGGCAGATTCTTTACCAACTGAGCTATGAGGGAAGCCTGTTAACTTCATTTTCAGCTCATCTCCCTTCTTTGGAAAATGGCAGGGGAATAGGGGGCAACTAAAACTTCCAAGCACCTAATCATGTCATAGATAGGCTTTCTGGTGACCAGCCTTCAGTGAGAAATCCATCAAGAGTCACCTCATTTAAACAAAAGACATTTCTATCACCCAGAAAATTCCAAAGGATTTAGGAGTTCAATGTCAGAGGCTCTTACCATTTGGAAAATTGCAAAGGTCTTAGAGGCTGTGTGTGTCAGAAACCAGGAAATATATAAGGAATATGTTTCTTATTATTTCACAGTTCATTAAAAGTAGAATATGCTAAACTATCATGGAGATTCAGGAAAGCAGTAAGTGACTGTAACTGATGGTTTGTCTAACAGAAAGCTTTATGAACAAGGTGGCATTTTAAAGAATGGTTGAAGTCAAGAAATCAAGAAAAGGTAAAATATAACAGAATAAGGAGAGTTTAAAAAGTAGAACCATTCATGGTGTGTTAAGGAAACATCCAGGTGTCCAGACTGACTGTAGCACAGCATCAGTGAAGAATACCGAGAGATGAATCAGGAAAAACAGGTGGAAGCCAGATCACTGAGTGCCTTAAAATGCAGTCTAACAGGTTTAAACTGTAGGCAATGGAAGGTACTGGCAGTTTCTGTTTTGTTTGTTTTTAGCAGATGGCTAAAGTTATTAGAGTTCTGCTTAAGAAAGAATAACCTTGTATTCTTGTGCAGGGTGAAATAGACAGGAACAGAAGCAAAACAGGTCATTATTCTGTGCAGAAACAAGCCCTGAATCTAAAAGATGATAGTGAAAACAGAAAGGAGGGAACTAATGGGAGTGAAATTATTGCCCTTTTTGAGATCTTGAAATAAAATTTTCCACATTTACATGTGCAACTATTATCTTGTCACATTTTTACAATGAAAGTCTGTCATTAACATTTTTTCTGCAGTAATTTATCTTACTGTATACTAAAATAGCTTGTTTGCAATGTGAGACTATTTTCTATACAGTCTTTGTGGATGTGAAAGTGGTCTGAAGGTGGGAAAAATATTGAAAATCAAAGAGATATTTGGTAGTCAAATGTATTCATATTCAGAGTTTCACTTTTTTGTCTTTCAAAGGTCTTTTTAAGAATCCATTTGATGTAAAGTAATTAGCCTCCAACTAATAAAAATAAATGAAGGAAAAAAAATAATCAACTTGAGTTTTAAACTAGAAGTTGAAACAATATGATAAAAGTTAGAAGCCATATTCATGTAGGGTAGAAAACCAGTAAAAGAAAAGAAACTCAATAAGTAATGAGAGAGCTAGTTTAAATGATGGGCCAGAGGGCTACAATAAAGTGTTGGGAAAATGAGGTGTGAAGATAAGGCTAGCCATCTCACCGGAGAAGGCAATGGCACCCCACTCCAGTCCTCTTGCCTCGAAAATCCCATGGACAGAGGAGCCAGGTAGGCTGCAGTCCATGAGGTCGCTAAGAGTCGGACACGACTGAGCGACTTCACTTTCACTTTTCATTTTCATGCACTGGAGAAGGAAATGGCAACCCACTCCAGCGTTCTTGGCCGGAGAATCCCAGGACGGGGGAGCCTGGTGGGCTGCCGTCTATGGGGTCGCACAGAATCGGACACGACTGAAGTGACTTAGCAGTAGCAGCCATCTCAAATTATGGTACTCAATAAGGTAGAAAAATGTGTCTTTAATTCATTCGTGTATTCACTCCCTCAAGATATATCATGGCTTAGAAAATGTATATGACAAAAAGGAAAAGTGATGTATTTTTAATCAGTTTATTTTCAATGTATTTTTCAGTTCAGCCGCTCAGTTGTCTCCAACTCTTTGCGACCCCAAGGACTGCAGCATGCCAGGCTTCTCTGTCCATCACCAACTCCCAGAGTTTACTCAAACTCATGTCCATTAAGGCGGTAATGCCATCCAACCACCTCATCCTCTGTTGTTCCCTTCTCCTTCTGCCTTCAATCTTTCCCAGCATCAGGGTCTTTTCAAATGAGTCAGTTCTTCACATCAGGTGGCCAAAGTACTGGAGCTAAAGCTTCAGCTTCAGTCCTTCCAATGAATACTCAGGACTGATTTCCTTTAGGATGGACTGATTGGATCTCCTTGAAATCCAAGAGACTCTCAAGAGTCTTCTCCAACACCACAGTTCAAAAGCATCAGTTCTTCAGCTCTCAGCTTTCTTTACAGTCCAACTCTCACATCCATACATGACTACTGGAAAAACCATAGCTTTGACTAGATGGAACTTGGTTGGTAAGGTAATGTATCTGTTTTTTAATATGCTGTCTAGGTTGGTCATAGCTTTTCTTCTAAGGAGCAAGCATCTCTTAATTTCATGGCTGCAGTCACCATCTGCAGGGATTTTGGAACCCCAAAAAATCAAGTCTGTCACTGTTTCCATTGTTTCCCTAACTATTTGCCATGAATCACCAGATGCCATGATCTTAGTTTTCTGAATGTTGAGTTTTAAGCCAACTTTTTCACTCTCCTCTCTCACTTTCATCAAGAGGCTCTTCTACTTCTTTGCTTTCTGCCATAAGAGTGGTGTCATCTGTGTATCCTGAAGTTATTGATATTTCTCCCAGGAATCTTGATTCCAGCTTGTGTTCCACCCAGCCCAGCATTTCACATGATGTACTCTGCATATAAGTTAAATAAGCAGGGTGACAATATGCAGCCTTGACATACTCCTTTCCCAATTTGGAACCAGTCTGTTGTTCCATGTCCAGTTCTAACTGTTGCTTCCTGACCTGCATACAGATTTCTCAGGAGGCAGGTAAGGTGGTCTGGTATTCCTATCTCTTTCAGAATTTTTCACAGTTGTTGTGATCCAAACAGTCAAAGGCTTTGGTATAAATAAAGCAGAAGTATATGTTTTTTTCTGGAACTCTCTTGCTTTTCTGATGATTCAGCAGATGTTGGTAATTTGATCTCTGGTTCCTTGCCTTTTCTAAATCCAGCTTGAACATCTGGAAGGTCACAGTTCACATACTGTTGAAGCCTGGCTTGGAGAATTTTGAGCATTACTTTGCTAGCATGTGCGATGAGTGCAGTTGTGCAGTAGTTTGAACATTCTTTGACATTGCCTGGTTTTAGGATTGGAATGAAAACTGATCTTTTCCAGTCCTGTGGCCACTGCTGAGTTTTCCAAATTTGCTGACATATTGAGTGCAGCACTTTCACAGCATCATGTTTTAGAATTTGAAATAGCTCAACTGGAATTCCATCACTTCCACTAGCTTTGTTCATAATGATGCTTCCTAAGGCCCACTTGACTCCAGGATATCTGGCTCTAGGTGAGTGATCACACCATCATGGTTATCTGGGTCATTAAGATCTTTTTTGTATAGTTCTTCTGTGTATTCTTGCCATGTCTTCTTAATATCTTCTGCTTCTGTTAGGTCCATATGATTTCTGTCCATAATATAGCCCATCTTTGCATGAAATGTTACCTTGGTATCTCTAATTTTCTTGAAGAGATCTCTAGTCTTTCCCAGTCTATTGTTTTCCTCTATTTCTTTGCACTGGATTTGCACTGGATTGCTGAGGAAAGCTTTCTTATCTCTCCTGGCTATTCTTAGGAACACTGCATTCAAATAGGTATCTCTTTCCTTTTCTTCTTTGTAATGTATTTTTAATCAAATATTAATTATCTAGTATGAAAAATTTTGAAATGTTTTCTTAACATCAAAGTATTTGTAAGGCATAAGAAAACATACTAATATTTGAAATAATCTTGCAAATAAATATTATTTATTTTAATTATCATTTATCTTAATAAATTCATACTATCAATTAAATGTATGAACAAAATGTTCCTTATATGGCACTCCTTAAATTAGCAAAAACTGGGACACCATGTCAATTTCTGATTATTTTAGTTGTATATGTGTTGCTATTTGCATATTGAGTGTACATTTAAAAATCATTTTATGGTGCTCTATCAACATGAGAAAGTATATGATAATATATTATTAAAATGTTAAAGCTAAGCTAAAATTTATGTAATAGAATCTATCCTCTGTATCATCTCTCTTTCTCTCTCTATATATATATATGTATATATATATATACACACACATATGTACATACACATATGTATGTATATATTACAAAATATGTTGATTGCTTTTAGAATCTTAGTAGTAGTTTTCTCTGAATGAGGGGCTTAAGAATGACTTTTATTTACTCAATATTTTTCTAACTATAATTTTGCTTGGGAAGGAAAATATATATTTTAAACTTGTCATTTTAAATTAAATAATTTTCTATTGTAAGGCATATCTGAAGATGTAAATTTTTTTAAATAAAATAATGTGGATATCCTTTTAGACCAGTTTAAAATTGTGCTAGAGAATGAATGGAAGTACACAAAACTTATTCTAATTCAGAGTTGTTTCACCATAAGGGGAAAAATATTCATTATATAGAATAAGTATTAATGTAAATGAAATGAGAACTTCAATATAAAATATATGACTGTTATGAAACCCATTGCTATTTAAATAGCATAAGGAAAAGTGAGGCATTCCCAGAATTTTACGAAGACAAAGAATGAAATCCAATAGAATAGCAATCAAGTATAATAAGCCACCTGTGGCGATCACCCACTCTGAGAAGCAGAAAGTAAATACATGAATAAAACACACTAGGTCTGTCCAGATTTACAAGAAAGACTAAAGAAGACGAAAAACCACATCTCCAACTATGTGTGCTAAGTCACTTCAGTCATGTCCGACTCTTTGAGACCCCATGGACTGTAGCCCACCAGTCTCCTCTGTTGATGGGATTCTCCAGGAAAGAACACTGGAGGGGGTTGCCATTTCCTCCTCCAGGGGATCTTCCCAAAAAGTCTCCAGAGGTAATCTAATCCTAAAAATGAATGAGAATGTATCATTGTCCATTATAAAAGTAGATGAAGCTCACCATTGCCATAACAGAATTTACTTTACACAAAATATTTTCCTAATATGATATTCTCTTAAAGACCTTTAGCTGAAATAATAGAGGTGGAAAATAACACTCATACTGGATCTCACCTTTTACAAAATACATTTCAGAGTCTTCCCAGGTGGCGCTAGTGGTAAAAAATCTGTTTGCCAATACAGGAGACATAAGAGATGAGGGTTCTGTCTCTGGGTGGGGAAGAGCCCCTGGAGGAGGAAATGGCAACACACTCCAGTGTTCTTGCCTGGGAAATCCCATGGACCAAGGAGCCTGAAGGGCTACAGTCCATGGGGTCGCAAAGAGACATGACTGAAGCAACTTAGCACGCAACCAAATCTTTTAGTACTTAAAAAAAAAGAAAAACTTTTTCATTTCGGATAATTGTAGATTTACATAAAATTGGCAAAAATAGTACAGAGGATACTGTATACTCTTCACCCAGTGTCTCCCAATGGTAACATTTTGCATATCTTTAGTACTGTGTCACAACCAGAAAATTAATATTGATATAATCCTTTGACCTTATTCAGATTTCATCATTTTTATAGGCTATCATTTGTATGTATGTATCTACTGAGCTCTATCTAACTTTATCACATGTATAGACTTGTATGGCCACCATATAGTCAAGATACAGAAAAGTTCATTATGAGAATCCCTTCAGCTATGTACTTATTGCCAAGGTGACTTTCTTCCGCCCCTGATCTTGACACCTGTCAACCACTAATCCCTTTTTCATTTCATTTCTATAATTGACATTTCAAACATACTGTATCAATGGAATCACAGCCAGCATATTACTTTTTGAGATTGGCTTTTAATACAGCCTAGTTCCCTTGAGATCCACCTAAGGTATTACAGGGATCAAAAGTTTGTTCTTAGTTGTTGTTGAGTGGTATTCAATAGGATCAGAGAGTTATTCCTTCCACTTTATTGTCCTTCTTCAAAATTGATTTTACATTCTAGTTTGTTTGACTTTATGTATAAACTTTAGAATAATTTTGTCTGTGTATAAAACTAGTTAGAATTTTTTATAAAAATTGCTTTAAACCTATAATAGATCAATTCTGGGAGAATTGACATATTTTCTATGTTGTGTGTTTCACACCATGAATGTGATATATCTCTTCATTTATTAGATCTTTTCACAATTTCTTTCATCAGTATTGTATAAGTTTCAGCATACTATGTTTATTATACTTTATTATATTTATGCCTAAGTATTGTATTTTTATTGGTGTGATTGTGAATGTTCCATACACATGTATTGTTAGCACATAGAAATGGATTGATTTTTGAGTGTTGGTCTTGTATCCTGCAACCTTGCCCAACTCATTTGTGCTGTGCTTAATCGCTTAGTCATGTCTGACTCTCCAACCCCATGGACTGTAACCCACCAGGCACCTCTGCCCATGTGGCTTCTCCAGGAAAGAATACTGGAGTGAGTTTCCATGCCCTCCTCCAGGGGATCTTCCCAACTCAGGGACGGAACCCAGGTCTCCTGCATTACAGGCAGATTCTTTACTGTCTGATCTGCCAGCGAAGCCCACTCACTTATTAGTCCTAGGATACTGTTTATTTTTTGTTTCTTTGTTTTTTGTTTTGCTTCATAGATTTCATGGGATTATTGACATAAGCAATAATATCATTTACAATTAGAGACAAATAGATTTCTTCCTTTCTAATCTGTATTCCTTTTACAAGTGTACTTTAGAGACATTGTGTGTTAGGTTCTAGACCACTTTAGTGAAGCAAATATAGCCATAACATGAGATTCTCATTGCATGTAAATTTTTGGCTTCTCACTGCATATAAAAGCTATCTTTATACTACTGACAGAAATAATCAAGAAGCAATTTATAATAGGGGTAGAGAAGAGGTTTACTGGAGGCAAACTGGAGACTTTAACATGGGAAACACAAATTCAAGAAGCACTTGAATTGTGTTCTACTGGATTATAAAATGATGAAGGCTTGTAAAAGTAGAATGCAAAATTACATAAATTGTTTGTCAAGAGTTATAGTTGGAGCTAGCAAGAAGTAAGAATGCTTAGTAAGCAAGGACTGGTTGCAGTCTGAAATGGTTGCATAGTTATAAAGAGAAACCTTGACACCACACGGTTGCAGCTGGCTGCTGCTAGCAGATACTGCTTTGAGGATGGCTGTGGTGTTTTTGAGTTCAATAAAGTTCAGAAAATTCAAGTTCTCAGTGATACATGTCTCAGGAACATGTCTGAAGCTACAGACATGGCCACCCTGAACCACAGTTATTCCTTTTGGTTTAAATGCACTTTTTTTTTAAAGGTAAAAGCAAATATACAATCCATGTTTGACAGCTTGTAAAAACAGGCTGTCCTGATTAGCATAAAGTTCAAGCCAAATCGTGTTTAAGGCAGAATGATTTTGCTATACCTCAATATGTGAAAATTTCTTCCATCAACACTATAGTCTATTGCACTAAGTGTGCAATAGAATTATGTCTAAAAACCAATGTACATATCTTAATTTAAAAAATGCTTTACTGCTAAAAGTGCTGTCATCTGAGCCTTTAGTGAGCCATAATCATTGTTGTTTGGGAAGAATCTCGCCCACTGATCACTGCTTGATCAGTCAGTTGATGGCTACTTACTGATCAAGGTGGCAATTGCTGAAGGTTGGGTGATTGTAGCGATTTCTTAAAATAAGACAACAATGTGCCCTTATATCAGGATAAATGGAAAGTGTTTTCCACTTGGGACTCACCTTTGTGTAGACTGTCTCTTCTGTGGGACTATCACTGGCGTCTACTTCAACCTCACATCCACACACACCAGCCAGGGACATGTCAGCCACGGTGGTGTACACCACGGTAACCTCTATGCTGAACTCCTTCACCTACAGCCTGCAGAACTGAGATCTGAAAGGTGCCTTTGGGAAACTTTTCATCAGGAAACACTTTGCTAAAACTTTTTGAACACTCTCTTTAGATTCAATTGATTTTGAAATAACATTTCAACATTAAAGACAGCAATGAAATTTGTCATATCAGTTGACTCTTCCTCTAACTGGAACACTTAGAAGCCATTGT
Source organism: Cervus canadensis (assembly GCF_019320065.1). Lineage (NCBI taxonomy): Eukaryota > Metazoa > Chordata > Mammalia > Artiodactyla > Cervidae > Cervus > Cervus canadensis. The sequence goes on from NC_057400.1 coordinate 66,182,253, forward strand.
AGGGTTATTAATTGGCTTAATTTTACTATTGTTTTGAAAGTGAAAGTGAAGTAGCTCAGTCGTGTCCGACTCTCTGTGACCCAGTGGACTGTAGCCTACCAGGCTCCTCCATCCATGGGATTCCCCAGGCAAGAGTACTGGAGTGGGTTGCCATTTCCTTCTCCAGGGGATCTTCCCAACCCAGGGATTGAACCCGGGTCTCCCACATTGCAGGCAGATGCTTTAACCTCTGAGCCACCAGGGAAGCCCTCTATTGTTTTGTCTCAGAGAATAAGAAGGCCCTCGGAGGGGGCTAGCTGGTCAACAAAGCAGTCAGAACATACACATTTATTAATTAAATTCACCACATTAGATGGGCACCCCAAAACAATTGCAATAGTTACATCAAAGATCACTGATCACAGATCACATAGCAAATATAATAATGAAGAAGATTGAAATATTCGATAATTACCAAAATGTGACACAGAGACACAGAGACATTAGGTAAGCAAATACTGTTGGAAAAATAGCATCAAGTAGACCTGCTTGAAGGTTGCTTGTATGTTTGTTTGCTCAGTCGTGTCTGCCTCATAGACTGACCCCATATGTGACCCCATAGACTGTAGCCCACCAGGCTCCTCTGACCATGGGGATTCTCCAGGCAAGAATACTGGAGTGGGTTGCCATTCCTTTCTCCAGGGGATCTTCCCAACCCAGGGATCGAACCTGTCTTCTGCACTGCAGGCAGATTCTTTACCATCTGAGCCACCAGCGAAGGACCCTGACCTTAAATTTATAAAAACTGCAGTATCTGCAAAGCTCAGTAAAGTGAAGCACAATAAAAATGAGGTATGCCTATATTTCTTTGGCTTGGTTTTGTTACTTTTTAAAGTGTGCTGTTATACATAGATAAGTAAAGATACCAAAAGTTCTGACAATATATATCTGCATAATTTTATTTCATATAAACAATAACTTGAATAAAATGAAGGATGGAAAGAAAGGAGCAGTGTGAACTATCTCTAAACTACCTTATAGTCATTTTAAGTCGATACCAAAAAATAACATTAATAACATTAGTGACACATTTCAGTGAGCAGGTCTTGCTTAACTGCAAGTTTATTGTGGAAAAAAAAACCTTTCTTTTCTCAGTAACAACTAATTTCTTATACACAAATCATAATAAGTGGATTTATATCTAATAGTTGAATCTATTATGGTTTATAATCTTAATCAAGAGGCTCTTATTTTAATCACTTCAAATATGAAAGAATGTTCTCATTATTACGAGAAATTAATTATAGTCAAGAGTTGAGGTCTGCTATGAAATTAAAGCTCTATAAAGTCTTGTTTTGTAAATGTCTAAGTGAAAGAATTAAAGTAATATTATAAAGAGTTTCCTTTTCTCTTTTAGCAATACCTTCAAAAATAAAATTTCATGTAAGTCTACCTTTTTTTACCTTTGCCTAGGGAACTCTTGCTTTGTCAGAAGATTGGAATCAGGGCTTTATCCAGTGCATTTATTACTAATAGGTCCAGGAGAGCATGTTCCAAAGCGTGATACATAAAATATTGACCAAAAGAGAAAATCTAGGACAAAGGTTTTCATTGACTAGTTTAGTTTGCAATAAAGCCTATAAATTCATTTCTGAAATTCTTACCCATTAGCTTATTAAAAGACCTATGAAGTCCTGCAATACTGAATGTATTTACCTTTGTTTAATTCATTGTATTGTTTCTTTGAATTATTCAGCCATTAAACATTACTCCAGAGTAATAAACACACCAGATTTTATACAGCTTCCTAGAATTCATGCTGACACAGGAAATGCTGGCCTCATTCATTCAGTAAGTGCTTAGTTCTTAGAGGTACTGGGGGGATTACTAAAATATGTTTGCTATTTCCTTTCTCTCCTCTCTGTTCCTCTGATATAATGCCACTATCTGGTACCATATAATGGTCTCTAAGTACCTGACTGAATGACTAGTGAACTAATCTGAAAACCAGTAGAGCTGGTATATTACTGAACAAATCTTATCGTATATATGCCTCACAGTTTACATAGCAAGTCAATGCATTTTTTTATGCATAACACAGTATTTGAAAGATGTTTATTTTCTCCCACCATCACCTCCTCTCTCTCCAACACTTGGACTCAATCGAATTATAATTGTAAGCACCTCAGGAATTGTGACAGTCTTAAAAAGCTATTTTTGAAGCTGGCAAATTTTTAAGTTCCCATATGTCCTACCACTTGAATGACTGTTGGTCTATGAAAAATGAAGAGTGTCTATTTAAACAAATGACGTGGATTTCTAGTTGCTTTAGTCAATTTCAAGGTAATACTAAGATTAAATCACCAAGAAAATGTCTTAATTTTAATATTGTTATTCTTATCACAGGATATTAGCAAAGTAGCATCTTAATTTTCAAGCTACAACAGGCTTGTACAGTGAATTAATGTCATATTACTGGGAACCATTGATCGTATTTCTCTAAACATGTTTACCAATGTTTTATTTTAAATTAAACTACCAAAATGAAGAAATTACTTTTTGACTATTTTATTAGTTTCATCTAATCATTCTAATTATTATTCTGCTATTTTGTCAGTCTTCTAAAATCAAATTTTTGTTAATGTAACATTTGCTACAGTTTGTTTTTCTCTGTTTACAGTAATGAAAAACTGTGAGGACAATGTGAAAAGCCAGTGAATACATCTCTTTTCCAAAAGCTCACACTAAAATCTTCATGTGAAACTAATTTAGTATCTTAGCAATAACTATTAAATCAGTTGAGTTCTCTTTGAATGACAGCGTGTCAAAAATTTTGACTCTCTTTTTTGAAATAGCTCTTATTTACATAAATTTCTTATATCCAGATGCCACTTTTTCTGGTTAGTCTTTTATAACTGGCTAAATCAGCATTTAAAAATTTAAAACATAATATTAAAAGCAGAATGAATTTTCCTTTTATGTTTAATCCTTGATTTTTTTCCCTAAAGTTTATCAAATTTGACTTTCTGCTTATGTTTCACTCAAGAAAGATTTAATAATTTGAAGCATTGAAGAGACATCTTAATGAACTGATAAGTATGAAATATTATTAATATTATGAGGCAAAATGCACTTTCCTTAATCTTATGTTCTTATATAAACAAAACTTCTTTAATTATTTTGCCACATTTCATACTTTATTTTCAGATCAAATAAAATGCCTTCCCTATTAGCCAAGGTAGTGTCTGTGTTTGCATCTTGGAAAATATCTAGGCCTCTTAGTATATACAGACCTAAAGGAGATCATTCCAATAAATATTCAAGAGTAAGCCTTGGTAGGATTTTCAAGAATCAGGTGTTGAAGCCAACTAATTAGAATGGGGATTTTATAAGGATTTGCTCAGGGAGTTAAAACTTATGAAATAAAAGATGATTAGGACTATAGGGAAACTTGCAGGTAGTTCTCTCCTCATTCCAACAAAAAGGCTGTGATATCTGTCTAGTTATTGTACATTCTTCATAGCAAATGTAATTAATTCCAGTTGGGAAGATCCCCTAGAAAAGGAAATGGCAACCCACTCCAGTATTTTTGCCTGGAGAATCCCATGGACAGAGAAGCCTGACAGCCTACAGTCCATGGGGTCGCAAAGAGTCAGATACAACTGAGCAACTGGGCGTGCACAATTTAGTCCATGGCAAAATTATCTAGACATGTTAGTCTAGTTTTCAGCCATCTCACTTGGGTACATAATTCAGACACTCATGATATGCTCAGAAAGTCTTGGGAACTTCAAGTAGAAAACATGTGAACAGCAGATTTGGGCAGTGAAACTATAGGCTGAGGAAGTTCTGGGTATAATTCCTTGACAGATAAGAAGAGGTATCATCAAAGCACATGCAATACCTTAAATTTAATATCTCAGGTGGTTTGATTCTCTTGTTTATAATCAACAGAAACATGTCAAGTTATCTTAAGTGATCAGAGGTTGTTGTAAGAACAAATATTGTGGTGCATGCATATTAGTTTATCTCTTCAGCTCCTTTTCTCTGAAAATACCCAACTTCAACACTGGAGTTACCCCCACAGTCTTTGATTTGTTGAGTAGTTCTGCTTCCCTAGGCATCATAATAGAATATCTGGGGGAAGAAAGCTGGGCTAATCAAATATTTTTTTCTCTGCAAATTTGTAATTTTAAACTCAATGATAGAGAATTTGAATTTGTGGAAGCTGGGTTGCTTATAAATGGCAGCATTTTAAGAGAATTTTCATAAAATCTTGCTTTTCCCATGTTGGGTGGCCCAACTATTCGTTGGATTACAATCAGTGATAGGCCCAAATATTTCACAATAAATTCATATTTTTACGTAAATTATTTTATTTTAACCAAAAAAATCTTAATTTACACATATGAACATCAAAGGACATACAACACTGAAGAATAAAGCTACAGCATGGACTGAGAAAAGCCAGATATCTGGATAAATCTGGAATCTATGGTAATGCTTATCCTAAAATTTTCACTTCATGGGTCATCACTGAAGATGCTCAACTAAGCATTTTAATTCTTCTTTATATCATGCTATGTCAGCTTTTCTCAATTTCTACTGCATATGTTTTTTCTCTGCCTAATAATTGTATATACTGAAACAAGATTTCAGCTTGCTCAGAACATTGACTTGTTACAAGTCTTCATAGCTCTGACTCTTTATCTTATGACTTCTTAGCTTCCAATCTCATTGCTAACAACATTTTTATTTTAATAATTTTAGTTAAATTTCTAAGGAGGAAAATCTTGTCTAGATTGCCGCTGATTGAAAGACAGCCAGTGGAATGGCTATGCTTAAGTTAGCTGATGACCCCATTATTGATTCAATGAAAAGATCTCGGAATTTGTATAGTTCATTCACTTCATCATTCCAAGTCCATCTAGTACAATGGCAAAGAATTACTAAGTTTAGAAGCTTTCACATTAGAACAGAGTCTAACTTAAAGGAAAATTATTCTAATGCTAAAAATAATTTTGTTTCAGAATAGAATGGCAGCATAACTCTATCCTTGACATTGGAGTTACAGTAATATCTGGTATTGTTGGATGTGAAGATTTTAATTTAACCATTAAATATTACACATCACCATGGGGACCTAAGAGTTAACAGTTTTGTAGACAAATGAGCCTTGTTGGTGGTTGACAAAGGCTATTTATCCTGCACTTTCTAAACCTGTTGTCATAAAATAAAGTGTGACTTTTGCTTCGCTAGATACAATATCGACATCACAGACAAAAACAGGGAAGGCCTTATCTTTCATAAGACTTTCTCTTTTTATTTTGGAAAAAAATGCCTCTCCCACCAAAATTTCAGTTATACTAAAAACACTCTTAAAGTACATCTGAGTGTCACTAAAGTAATGTTATTGAAGAAATAATTTGAGTTCACTTAAATATTTTTAAGATTTAAATTATTCAGATTCTTCATTATAGTTTTTTTAAGAGAATCACTTTTTTTCTTTTTCATTTATTTTTATTAGTTGGAGGCTAATTACTTTACAATATTGTAGTGGTTTTTGTCATACATTGACATGAATCAGTCATGGATTTACATGTATTCCCCATCCCAATCCCCCCTCCCATCTCCCTCTCCACCCGATCCCTGTGGGTCTTCCCAGTGCACCAGGCCCGAGCACTTGTCTCATGCATCCAACCTGGGCTGGTGATCTGTTTCACCTTGATAATATACATGTTTCAATGCTGTTCTCTCGAAACATCCCACGCTCGCCTTCTCCCACAGAGTCCAAAAGTCTGTTCTGTACATTGGTGTCTCTTTATCTGTTTTGCATATAGGGTTATTGTTACCTTCTTTCAAAATTCCATATATATGCATTAGTATACTGTATTGGTCCTTATCTTTCTGTCTTACTTCACTCTGTATAATGGGCACCAGTTTCATCCATCTCATTAGAACTGATTCAAATGAATTCTTTTTAATGGCTGAGTAATATTCCATGGTGTATATGTACCACAGCTTCCTTACCCATTTGTCTGCTGATGGGCATCTAGGTTGCTTCCATGTTCTGGCTATTATAAACAGTGCTGCATGAACATTGGGGTGCACGTGTCTCTTTCAGATCTGGTTTCCTTGGTGTGTATGCCCAGAAGTGGGATTGCTGGGTCATATGGCAGTTCTATTTCCAGTTTTTTAAGGAATATCCACACTGTTCTCCATAGTGGCTGTACTAGTTTGCATTCCCACCAACAGTGTAAGAGGGTTCCCTTTTCTCCACACCCTCTCCAGCATTTATTGCTTGTAGACTTTTGGATAGCAGCCATCCTGACTGGCGTGTAATGGTACCTCATTGTGGTTTTGATTTGCATTTCTCTGATAATGAGTGATGTCGAGCATCTTTTCATGTGTTTGTTAGCCATCTGTATGTCTTCTCTGGAGAAATGTCTGTTTAGTTCTTTGGCCCATTTTTCGATTGGGTCATTTATTTTTCTGAAATTGAGCTGCAGGAGTTGCTTGTATATTTTTGAGATTAAACCTTTGTCTGTTGCTTTGTTTGCTATTATTTTCTCCCAACTTGAGGGCTGTCTTTTCACCTTGCTTACAGTTTCCTTTGTTGTGCAAAAGCTTTTAAGTTTCATTAGGTCCCATTTGTTTCTTTTTGCTTTTATTTCCAATATTCTGGGAAGTGGGTCATAGAGGATCCTGCTGTAATTTATGTCAAAAAGTGTTTTGCCTATGTTCTCCTCTAGGAGTTTTATAGTTTCTGGTCTTACATTTAGATCTTTAATCCATTTTGAGTTTCTTTTTGTGTATGGTGTTAGAAAGTGTTCTAGTTTCATTGTTTTACAAGTGGTTGACCAATTTTCCCAGCACCACTTGTTAAAGAGGTTGTCTTTTTCCATTGTATATTCTTGCCTCCTTTGTCGAAGATAAGGTGTCCATAGGTTCATGGATTTATCTCTGGGCTTTCTATTCTGTTCCATTGATCTATATTTCTGTCTTTGTGCCAGTACCATCCTGTCTTGATGACTGTGGCTTTGTTGTAGAGCCTGAAGTCAGGCAGGTTGATTCCTCCAGTTCCATTCTTCTTTCTCAAGATTGCTTTGGCTATTCGAGGTTTTTTGTATTTCCATACAAATTGTGAAATTATTTGTTCTAGTTCTGTGAAGAATACCGTTGGTAGCATGATAGGGATTGCATTGACTCTATAGATTGCTTTGGGTAGTATAGTCATTTTTACAATATTGATTCTTCCAATCCATGAACATGGTATGTTTCTCCATCTATTTGTGTCCTCTTTGATTTCTTTCATGAGTGTTTTATAGTTTTCTATGTATAGGTCTTTCGTTTCTTTAGGTAGATATACTCCTAAATATTTTATTCTTTTTGTTGCAATGCTGAATGGTATTGTTTCCTTAATTTCTCTTTCTGTTTTCTCATTGTTAGTGTATAGGAATGCAAGGGATTTCTGTGTGTTAATTTTATATCCTGCAACTATACTATATTCGTTGATTAACTCTAGTAATTTTCTGGTAGGGTCTTTAGGGTTTTCTATGTAGAGGATCATGTCATCTGCAGAGAGAGTTTCACTTCTTCTTTTCCTATATGGATTCCTTTTACTTCTTTTTCTGCTCCAGAATAGATCACATCCTGGGCCATAAATCTAGCCTTGGGAAATTCAAAAAAATTGAAATCATTCCAGTCATCTTTTCTGACCACAGTGCAGTAAGATTAGATCTCAACTACAGGAAAAAAATTATTAAAAATTCAAACATATGGAGGCTAAATAACACGCTTCTGAATAACTAACAAATCATAGAAAAAATCAGAAAAGAAATCAAAATATGCATAGAAATGAAGGAAAATGAAAACACAACAACCCAAAACCTATGGGACACTGTAAAAGCAGTGCTAAGGGGAAGGTTCAAAGCATTACAGGCTTACCTCAAGAAACAAGAAAAGAGCCATATTAATAACCTAACTCTACACCTAAAGCAACTAGAAAAGGAAGAAATAAAAAACCCCAGGGTTAGTGGAAGGAAAGAAATCTTAAAAAGCAGGGCAGAAATAAATGCAAAAGAAACTAAAGAGACCATAGCAAAAATCAACAAAGCTGAAAGCTGATTTTTTGAAAAAATAAACAAAATTGACAAACCGTTAGTAAGACTGATTAAGAAACAAAGGGAGAAGAACCAAATTAACAAAATTAGAAATGAAAATGGAGAGAGCACAACAGACAACACTGAAATACAAAGGATCATAAGAGACTACTACCAGCAGCTCTATGCCAATAAAATGGACAACTTGGAAGAAATGGACAAATTCTAAAACGTATAACTTTCCAAAACTGAAAACCCAGGTAGAAATAGAGATCTTACAGAGCCCATTCACATAGCATGGAATTGAAACTTGTAATCAGAAATTCTTCCAGCAAACAAAAGCCCGGACCAGATGGCTTACGCTGAATTCTACCAAATTTATGAGAAGAAGCTAACTACCTATCTTACTTCAAACTCTTCCAGAAAATTGCAGAAGAAGGTAAACCTTCCAAACTCATTCTATGAGGCCACCATCACCCTAATTCCAAAACCAGACAAAGATACCACAAAAAAAGAAAACTACAGGCCAATGTCACTGATGAACATAGATGCAAAAATCCTTAACAAAATTCTAGCAAACAGAAACCAACAACATATTAAAAAAATCATACATCATGACCAAGTGGGCTTTATCCCAGGAATGCAAGGATTCTTTAATATCCGCAAATCTATCAATGTAATACACCACATTAACAAATTGAAAGATAAAAACCATATGACTATCTCAATAGATGCAGAAAAAGCCTTTGACAAAATTCAACATCCATTTATGATAAAAACTCTCCAGAAAGCAGGCATAGAAGGAATATACGTCAGCATGATAAAAGCTATATGTGACAAACCCACAGCAAACATTATCCTCAATGGTGAAAAATTGAAAGCATTTCCCCTAAAATCAGGAAGAAGACAAGGGTGCCCACTCTCACCACTACTATTCAACATAGTTTTGGAAGTTTTGGCCACAGCAATCAGAGCAGAAATCACTTTTAACATGTTTCCACAATTGATTGAACTAAAACACAGTTAACAACCTAATGCAAGGACAAATACCTTAAGCCTTTATGTTACATCTATGAAAGAAAACTGAGTCCAAATGAAACATAATTTGTGTGACATGCAGTAATTGTACAGACAGATGAGAAACTACATTTACACCAACTCATATTCCATTTCATCATTTTTTCTCATTTTAATTTCCAGTGACCCAAATTCTTATTTGATACCCTCCAAGAGTTATTTTCTACTATCATTTTCCTTTGAATTTCAAATTCTAACCTCATGATGGCACATTGATATTTAATTATTACCTTAGAGACATAAGTTTATTAAAAACAAAAAAGTGGTAGTCACATATAAGAAAATATAGAGACTGTAGATAATTCTATGTAAAATCAATGGAGAAAGACAGGAAAACAATAGGATAGTAATAAAGATATTAGAGTACAAAAATACCCTGCTATTTTTTTTATTTTTTAATTCAATCATCAATTTTTTAAATAATTCAGCATTGTATTCAGTTTGTAGAGCTGCCATAAAGTCCAGCAGACTTTTTTAGGTGACTTAGAGCAACAGACAAATTCTGAGAAACCAAAGGCAAAAAATCCAAAACAAGGTATTGGTAAAGGCCGTGTCCCTCAAAAGCCTCTAGGGAATATCTCTTCTTGACTCTTCCAGCTTCTGATGGCCCTCCAGCCGTTGCCTAGCCTGGCCAAGTAGCTTCAGTTTCCATCTTCATGTGACTGTCTTCCTCAGAACACAGAACAGGTCTTGAAGTTTCCAAAAAGAACTACAAGTAGGGCCAGAATAGATTACCCCCGACTCCCAAGCCTTCAACTACAGAAACTTTTGTGTAGACACCGACACACAGCCTGCCATCTGTACCTTTCAAGAGAAGGCAGAATCCTGAGACAGATAATCATTAAGGAGAATTCAAGCAAGGATATGACCTTAAACGTATTCAAACTACTAAAGAAAGGAAAAATGGAGATAAAGAGACGGTTGTTGTTGTTCAGTTGCTAAGTACGGCTCTCTGCTGCTACATGGTCTGTAGCATACCAGGCTCCTCTGTCCTCCGTTATCTCCCAGAGTTTACAATAAATCTAGCTTGGAAGAGACAGATGAAAACAGTCTGAAACAATTTAAGAAACTGGGAAAAGTAGATAGATAGATATTAATAGATAGCTGACAGATAACTAGATAGCTAGATAAGCTAACGTCACAAGGACCTTCTCAAACATAAATAAATTCAGAAACTAAAACACTCATGACCATTTAAGTTAATTAAAAGTTCAAACAATTAACAAATAAAAATAAATTGTATGATTACAAAATTTTTAGAATTTCTGACAAAAACGCTGGCTGTGATAATTGAGTCTCTATTGCAACTAGAAATATTTCATTTTTAAAAACCACCTGAATTATTGGGATATTGGAGTTACTGAGAAGGAGACATAATCAGTATATAGCTGGGTTTTGTGGAGATCTGTATGTGTGTACATTAATATTACTAATGTGGCTAATACCGCTCTCAACTGTCAGAGTGAGCCTACATGTAATACACTGAAAAGTTAATTCTCTTACAAGACAGAGTATAAATGTTAATAATCTGGTAACAGTTGTCCATATTAGCATGGAGAAGGGAATGGCTCCCCACTGCAGTATTCTCACCTGGAAAATTCTATGGACAGAGCAGCCTGGTGGGCTACAACCCATGGGGTAGCATAGAGTCGGGTACAACTAAGCAAATGAGTAAATCCATGTTAGCAAGAGTAAGAATAAATGGGAAGGGAAATGGTGGGACCAAAAAATCTCTAAAATCTCAAAAATAAGAACTACAAAAACAAGATGTAAGTCAAATATTGATGGGCGGAGAAATAGCAGGGAAACCTATGACTTGAATTTCAAGTGTAACTAAATGTTAGAGGGAAAAAAAAAACAAAACTGGTGTAGCTATAAAATTTTAAAGGGGAGAAGGAAGACAAAGATGTGGCAAATAGTTCAAACTTCATGTATCTTTTCAGGAAATTACTGGGTTGTACATTTTCAATAAATTGTGGCAAAAAGATATAAGCCCTTTATTTAGAGATACAAAGGAAGCTTAAAAAATAACTGAAATAAAAATGGTTTAAATGTGTTTTTCTCTGCAGTTCAGTACTGAAGTGAATAAAGATGAAAGAGAAGGCCATCACTTTATTATCCCCACTTAATTAGAGTTAATCATTTGCATATATTATCTTGATAATTTTAAAAGACAGTATATCTACTTGCTGCCCACTAATCAAATGCTTGGCAGCAAAATTAAAGTGGGGCAAAAAATTTAAGCTTTCCTCTAAGCAATAAGTACATTGTGGTCTTGCTGTAATAAAACTGAGAGGAATTATTCAGTTACTCTTTAAATAACAAATAATCTGATAAAAAGTGAGTTTCTGATCCAACTCCATTAGGAAGGAGACAGAGATTTGAAATTTTGCCCAACCAGGAACTCTACTACACAGATGTATCAAGGGAATGAAGATGGAGAACAGTCCTTAGCATTTTACGATGAGCAGGGCATTGGTAATGCTGAGTGAGAGATTAAGTAAAGTATTGGTATCAGAAGACAGATTGAAAGGAATTAAGGAATGACTAGAAGATAAAAACATTGAGATAATATAGATTATCCCCAGAAAACTAAGGAAGGGACAAATATCCTTGCTTTCTTTCAGATCCTCAAGCATGTAAATAAGCCATTAATTCTTCCCTGCCCTTTATTCCTAACACTTGGGATCACACTGCTCTTCCTCTCAACTTCACTTGTTTTCTTTACTCAGCCTGCATGACTCATTTTAAGTATCACTTCCTGTCACACATCTTCCCAAACTAACCTGGATATGATCGCCTTGCTGTGCATATACAGTACCTTATGCTCCCGCCCATTTTAGAAATAAATCACACTCTCTTTTAATTATGCATTTAATTGTATGTCTCCTGTGGTTTATTCTAATATACTTGGAGGCAAATCCCACGCCCGTTTTGCTCTGTATTGCATTTCCAAAGTATTAACAGTGCCCGGTGCAGTCAATACTTAGTACTGAATGAATTTTTCAAAATGAGTCAATGAATGTTTAAATGCATTGTTGAGAACTGTGGTTTGAGGCTTTCAGAGGTCTGAGGGAGGATGTTTACATTGTTTCAGGGGGAAGAAGGTATTGATGAGAACATTTATTTGTTTCTATTTTTTAGTCAAAGAGAGTCAGCCAAGAGAGAATAGAGATGCAGTTAACAGCTACTTAGTAGAGTAACCTAGATAGCATATTAAAAAGCAGAGACATTACTTTGCCAACAAAGGTCCATCTGATCAAGGCTATGGTTTTTCCAGTGGTCATGTATGGATGTGAGAGTTGGACTGTGAAGAAAGCTGAGCACCGAAAAATTGATGCTTTTGAACTGTGCTGTTGGAGAAGACTCGAGAGTCCCTTGGACTGCAAGGAGATCCAACCAGTCCATCCCAAAGGAGATCAGTCCTGGGTGTTCATTGGAAGGACTGATGCTGAAGCTGAAACTCCAATACTTTGGCCATCTCATGGGAAGAGTTGACTCATTGGAAAAGACCCTGATGCTAGGAGGGATTGGGGGCAGGAGGAGAAGGGGACGACAGAGGATGAGATGGCTGGATGGTATCACCGACTCGATGGGCATGAGTTTGAGTAAACTTCGGGAGTTGGTGATGGACAGGGAGGCCTGGTGTGCTGCGATTCATGGAGTCGCAAAGAGTCGGATATGACTGAGCGACTGAACTGAACTGAACTGAACTGAACTGAACTGAACTGAACCCCAGAGAAATGGTCATCAAACTTTAAGTGCATACAAATGACCTCAAAATCATGTTTAAAATACAGAGCTGATTCAGCAGGTTTGAAATGGTACACGTGATTCTATATTTTTAGAATCCTCTCAAGTGATACTGATACTTGGTAATATCACAATCCAAGAGTCTAGGAACCAAATTTTAAGAAACACTGTGCTAGAAAATGTAGCAGATGGCTTCAAAGGAACAGCAATAAGTCAGTTTACCCTAGCAAGGAAAAGATATTCCCATTTTCACAGACAGATATTTAGATGGTTGGAGACAGAGAAACTTGAAGACAATTCAGGTATGATCTAAATCAAATCCCTTACAACTATACAGTGGGAGTGAGAAATAAATTCAAGGGATTAGATTTGATGGAGTGCCTGAAGAACTATGGATGGAGGTTCTTGACATTGTAGGAGGCAATGTTCAATACCATCTCCAAGAAAAAGAAATGCAAAAGGTAAAATGGTTTTCTGAGGAGGCCTGAAAAATAGCTGTGAAACAAAGAGAAGCGAAAAGCAAAGGAGAAAAGGGAAGAAATTCCCATTTGAATGCAGAGTTCCAAAGAATAGCAAGGAGAGATAAGAAAGCCTTCCTCAGCAATCAGTGCAAAGAAATAGAGGAAAACAATAGACTGGGAAAAACTAGAGATCTCTTCAAGTAAATTAGAGATACCAAGGGAACATTTCATGCAAAGATGGGCTATATTATGGACAGAAATGGTATGGACCTAACAGAAGCTGAAGATATTAAGAGGTGGCAATAATACACAGAAGAACTATACAAGAAAGATCTTCATGGCCCAGATAATCATGATAATATGATCACTCACCTAGAGCCAGACATCCTGGAGTCAAGTGGGCCTTAAGAAGCATCACTACAAACAAAGCTAGTGGAGGTGATGGAACTCCAGTTGAGATATTTCAAATCCTAAAAGATGATGCTGTGAAAGTGTGCACTCAGTATGCCAGTAAATTTGGAAAACTCAGCAGTGGCCACAGGACAGGGAAGGGTCAGCTTTCATTCCAATCTGAAAGAAAGGCAATCCCAAAGAATGCTCAAACTACCACACAGTTGCACTCATCTCACACACTAGCAAAGTAATGCTCAAAATTCTCCAAGCTAGGCTTCAACAGTATGCGAACAGTATGTGAACAGTATGTGAACTTCCAGATGTTCAAGCTGGTTTTAGAAAAGGCAGAGGAATGAGAGTTCAAATTGCCAACATCCCCTGGATCATCAAAAAGCAAGAGAGTTCCAGAAAAACATCTACTTTTGCTTTATTGACTATGCCAAAGCCTTTGACTGTGTGGATCACAGCAAACTGTGGAACATTCTTAAGAGATAGGAATACCAGACCACCTGACCTGCCTCTTGAGAAACCTGTGTGCAGGTCAGGAAGCAACAGTTAGAACTGGACGTGGAACAACAGACTGGTTTCAAAGCGAGAAAGGAGTACATCAAGGCTGTATATCGTCACCCTTCTTATTTAACTTATGTGTAGAGTACATCATGGGAAACGCTGTGCTCGATGAAACACAAGCTAGAATCAAAACTGCCAGAAGAAATGTCAATAGACCTCAGATATGCAGATGACACCACTCTTATGGCAGTAAGAGAAGAAGAACTAAGAGCCCCTTGTGAAAGTGAAAGAGTAGAGTGAAAAGTTGGCTTAAAACTCCACATTCAGAAAACTAATATTATGGCATCTGGTTCCATCACTTCATGGGAAATAGATGGGGAAACAGTGGAAACAGTGACAGACTTTATTTTGGGGGGCTCCAAAATCACTGCAGATAGTATTGCAACCATGAAGTTCAAAGACGCTTATTCCTTGGAAGGAAAGTTATGACCAACCTAGAGAGCATATTAAAAAGCAGAGACGTTAATTGGCCAACAAAGTCCATCTAGTTAAAGCTATGGTTTTTCCAGTATTCATGGATGGATGAGAGTTGGACTCTAAAGAAAGCTGAGTACCAAAGTATTGATGCTTTTGAACTGTGGTGTTGGAGAAACCCTTGAATAGTCCCTTGGACTGCAGGGATATCCAACCAGTCCATCCTAAAGGAAGTCAGTCCTGAATATTTACTGGAAGGACTGATGCTGAGCTGAAACTCCAATACTTTGGCTACCTGATATGAAGAACTGACTCACTTAAAAAGACCTTCATGTTGGGAAAGATTGAAGGTGGGAAGAGAAAGGGACAACAGAGGATGAGATGGTTGGATGATATCACTGCCTCAATGGACATGACTTTGAGTAAACTCTGGGAGTTTGTGATGGGCAGGGAGGCCTGGCAAGCTGCAGTCCATGGTGTTGCAAAGAGTTGGACTAAGTGACTGAACTGAACCGAACTGAGGTGAAGATAGGCCAGTGGCAAGATATATTGCTGGACATGGAATAACTTCTTAACAAAGACAAACTGGACACAGCCAATTTCAAAATGCCTGTCAGATATTCTCGTGAATTTCTTATTTATACTTATCTGGGTCCAGCCTTCATATCTGCTTACAGAAGATTGTGACATATTTTGGCAACTTTTTAGTGAACACAATTTTCCAGCTATGCAAGTGACTTTTGAGTTAGAGACAATACCTGTTTTGTTCAAATCTTTATCAAGAGTTGCTTATAATTACAGAATATAATGTCAGCAATGGTAGCATTACTTGTACTATCTTAATCAATCAATACAACACAGTATAAGTCTGCTTTCGTGGCTGTTACAATCATCATAATATTATACACTGATGCAGACATTTGGCTATTTCATTTTGCCTTTTATTATAAGTTTCACATAGTGTTTTATAAAATAAAATGCATATAATTGTACTATAACTTTCCTTATATTTCTGTTTTATGTTACATCTCTGTTTCATTTATGTTAGAGTAATTTGATTTTTTAAATTGACCTTTTATGTATAAGTAGGCCATATTATTTAAGAGTTTCATTTCATAATAGTAAAGGGATAGTTAAAAATATTAAACCATGTGCTACACTGTGCTATTTTAAGGTAACTTGTAGAAAATATAATAAATTTCAACTTATTGCTATTAAATAGTTGCTAAATAGAAGTTGTTAAATAGAATTGTGCTATGAGAACTCAACAGAAGTGTGTGCTTTTTAAAATATTTGTTTTCAAATTCATGTATTTTTTAATTGGTGGAAAATTGCTTTACAATTTTGTGTTGATTTCTGCCATGCAACAATGCAAATCAGTAAAATTAAATACATATCCCTTCACTCCTGATCCTCCCTCCCTTCCCCCACCCCACCCCTCTAAGTGACCACATCCCTGTGTCATTTAATAACTTCTCACTATCTTCTTTACATATGATAGTGAATATATGTCAATTCTACTTTCTAAATTCACCTCATCCTCACCTTCCCCTGCTATGTCACAAGTCCCTTCTGAACTAGGTTCATCAGTACCATTTCTCTACATTCCTTATACAGGCATCAATATAATGTCAGGGGAGTGTGTAACTTCCTCAGTTCTGTCTCATCACAACAAAAATTTGAAGCAATGTACCAGCGTTACAGCCCTTGGATGGGCCAGCATTACAGCTCTTGGACAGACCAGTGTCACAGCTCTCGAATGGACCAGTGTTACAGCTCTGTGTTACAGCTCAGCTTTATTCAGAAAACAAAGAAAAATACATCCTTGAGGAGTGAGGGCATGACAACCCAAAAAACACCAAGAGAAGAGAGAGGGAGAGAGAGAGAGACCCCACAGTGCTTTGGCTCCTCTTTTTATATGTTTTTTCTCCTCCCCCTGGGCCTGCCCTATGTAAATTGGGCTAGCCAGGAGTGCTGTTTGTTCTATCCGAGGTCCTCACTCCGGTCCTCAAACCTTCCTTTGTTCTATTTTTCACAGGCATTTCCCTTCCTTGTCTTTTAGCCACCACCATTCTGGACTCCTTTTTTTCCTATTCTAACTTCCTAACAGTGTGATACCTGTTTTTCTCTTTCTGACTTACATCATTCTGCATAAGAGGCTCTAGTTTCATCCACCTCATTACAACTGACTCAGATTCATTCGTTTTTAATGACTGAGAAGATCCCCTAGAGGAGGCATGGCAACCCACTCCAGTATTCTTGCCTGGATAATCCCCATGGACAGAGGAGCCAAGTGAACTAGCCTACGGGGTGGCAAAGAGTTGGACATGACTAATGATTTATTCCTAGTTTTTTAAGGAATTTACATACTGTTTTTCATAATGGCTGAATCAGTTTACATTCCCACCAACAGTGCAAGAGGGCTCCTTTTTCTCCACATCCTCTCCAGCATTTATTGTTTGTATTTCTTGATGATAGTCATTCTGACTGGTGTGAGGTGATACCTCATTGTAGTTTTGATTTGCATTTCTCTAATAATGAGCCATGTTGACCATCTTCTCATGTATTTATTGGCCATCTATATGTCTTCTTTGAAGAAGTTCTCTTTGGATCTTCTAGATCATTTTTGATTGGGTTGTTGGTTTTTCTGATATTGAGTTTTATGAACTTTTTACATGTTTTGGAGATTAACCCTTTGATAGTTGCTGGCTTTGCAATCATCTACCATTGTGAGGGTTGTCTTTTCATCTTGGTTATAATTTCCTTTGCTGTGCAAAAACTTTTAAGTTTTATTCGGTCCATTTCTTTATTTTTGTTTTTATTTCTATTAGTCTTGGAAGTGGGTGTGAAAACACAGACCTCAACTTGCCATAGTAATCTTGAGAAGGAAAAACATAGTTGGAGAAATCAACCTCCCTGACTTCAAATTATATTACAAAGCTAGAGTCATCAAGACAGAATGATACTGGCATAAAAACAGAAATATAGACCAATGGAACAAGATATAAAGCCCAGAGATAAACCCACATACCTAAGGGTACCTTATCTTTGACAAAGAAGCAAGAATATACAATGGAGAAAAGATAGCCTTGTCAATAAGTGGTGCTGGAAACTGGATAGCTACATGTAAAAAATGAAAAACTTTTAGTAAGTGTTAGGACATACGTCCTAAACATACACAAAATTAAACTCAAAATGGATTCAAGGCTTAAATGAAAGGCCAGAAACTATAAAAAGGAAAACATTGGCAGCACGCTCTTTAACATAAATCAAAGTAAGATTCTCTCTGACCCACCTCAAGATTGATGGAAATAAAAACAAGCATGTGTGCTTTTTAAGTGGACCTAATCACACTGTTTTGTGATGTTTTCCATCAATGCTCATTAGTCAGTCCACAAACATAGTCTTTCAAGAAGATTAGGACAGAAAACAGGAGATGAGAATTACTTTAACTAAGTTCTTAAACTTGTCTAACAAGAAGAGGAGGTATGTTATACAGAATAGATGTGTGAAGAATCATACAAAGGGAGCAGTAAGTATTTTGTTTTCTGTCAAAGCAAAAACTGCATCAAAGTTAAACAGGTAAAGAAGACTTTATTCAAGTCTGTTGCAACAGAAGACAGAAACTAGCATGCAGAATGAACTCAGCTCCATTTAAATGAGACAGAACAGCTTTTGAAAAACTGGAATAGGGGATCAAAAGTCATTTATATTTGCTAATTGGCCTTACCCAAGCAGGAGACACAAGAGACTCCAGTTTAATCCCTGGGTTGGGAAGATCCTCTGGAGAAGGCAATGGCAACCCACTCCAATATTCTTGCCTGGTAATTTGCATGGAAGAGGAGCCTGGCAGCCTACAGCCCATGGGGTAGCAAAGAGTTGGACACGACTGAACACAGATACCAAGAGAAGAAAAGTAAGCCTACTCAAGCTTTCATGTTGGAAAGTTAGGCCCCTACCCTCCCAAAGGGACAGGGAAAGGGGGATGCTACATTTGTTGTTTACATTTCAAAGAGATGACAACTAGGTCCTGAAAAAGAACTTTCCTGATGTGTAAAAGAGCCTTTTGATGAAAGAGGAGAGTTAAAAAGTTGGCTTAAAGATCAACATTCAGGAAACTAAAATCATGGCACCTGGTCCCATCACTTCATGGGAAATAGATGGGGAAACAGTGACAGACTTTTTTGTCGGGGTGGGGGGGGGGCTCCAAAATCACTGCAGATGGTGACTGCAGCCATAAAATTAAATGACGCTTGCTCCTTGGAAGAAAAGTTATGACAAACCCAGACAGCTTGTTAAAAACCAGAGACATAATTTTGCCAACAAATGTCCATCTAGTCAAAGCTATGGCTTTCCAGTAGTCATGTATGGGTGTGAGAGTTGGATTATAAAGATAGCTGAGCACCAAATAATTGATGCTTTTGAACTGTGGTCTTAGAGAAGACTCTTGAGAGTCCCTTGGACTGCTAGTAGATCCAACCTGTCCATCCTAAATGAAATCAGTCCTGAATATTCATTGGAAGGACTGATGTTGAAGCTGAAACTCCAATACTTTGGCCACCTGATGTGAAGAACTGACTCCTTGGTAAAAACCCTGATGTTGGGAAAGATTGAAGGTGGGAGGAGAAGGGGACGACAGAGGATGAGATGGTTGGATGGCATCACTGCCTCAATGGACATGACTTTGAGTAAACTCTGGGAGATGGTGACGGACAGGGAGGCCTGGCATGCTAGAGTCCATGGGGTCACAAAGAGTCGGACATGGCTGAATGACTGAACTAAACTCAACTGAGGTGTAAAACCTCAAGGGAAGAGAAAGAACTTAAAATTATAGCTCACCAAATAAGATGCTCTAAGAAAAGGGAGATGAGGGCCTAGAGTTAGGAAAAATTCTTCCTAAAGTTCAGTCAAACTGAGGTAAGAATTAACACCATTTGGTCATCTCCAGATTAATCACCCTGAGAATCATAACTTATCCCAGTGGTACCATAGTTAGCTCCACCATACTTAAAACTCTTTAGGATGAGGCCATGACTATATTTTGAATTATTGATCCCATTTTCTTGGTCTGATTCCTCTACTTACTAAAATTTTGAGGATAAGACAGACAATTCCCACATAAATTCTGTCAACTCTGAAGAGAATAATATGGCTGATGATATTGTACACATGAATGATAAGTTCAGATATGTCTGTCAAAAATTGTCATTGCACTAAATATCTTAACACACAGGGTGATCTACACATAGTATTTTTATGTAAAATTGCCCCAGATGCTACAATTTTGTCATGAGTTATCCTGGTAATATTAACAATATATAGTTATTTAAATGACTAAGAAATCACATCAGTTTTCCTTTAAATTTCAGACTCAAAGACACAGCATACACATTTTATTTACTTCTTAAGGCTGATATACTTCTGCTGTATTTCCAAGTAAATTAGTTTTTCATTTATATAATACTCCACTGGTAGAACACTGAGGACTTACTCCAGAAATGTACATCGCATTTTTTTTAAGTACAAGATTTTTTTTTTTAAAAAAAGCTCTCATTATTATCTCCTTTTGAAAGCTTCTGTTTATGAAAGGCTTGAAATTGAACAAAATATTTTCTTAAGACAATTAGCAAGCATATTTCTAAGGATAAAAATAGTTCTATCTGCATAGACCTGGCTTTATATTACATAGTATATCTCATATTTCTAAATTTGCAAATAAGTTCTATTAACTTTTCCTAGGAATATTCTGGAATAATAATTTCTAAGCACTGATAAGTATTTGAAAAAGATATTCTTATGTTTTTACTTTCTGTCATTCTTATTGCCTATTTACATCATCTATGCTTCATATTTGTCTTCAAGCCATTTGTTTAAACAGTTTTTATAATAAGGCTCTTGGGAGCTGGCATATATTTTCTGAGTAGAGGAACAAATATATATATATATATATGTATTCACTTTTTCTCTTCCAAATTCTTATTCCTGGCTTGTCTTATTTAGCCATCTGAGTAGATATAATTCTACAAGTTGCAACTTAGTTTAAAGAAGTCCAATGTACAAATTATAAATCATAAATCATATAAGTAAGATGATAACGTGTGCATGCATGTGAATGCGCCATCATGTCTGACTCTTTGCAACCCCTGAAATGTAGCCTGCCAGGCTCCTTGGATTTTGGGCTCCAAAATCATGGCAGATGGTGACTGCAGCCATGAAATTAAAAGACACTTACTCCTTGGAAGAAAAGTTTTGAACAACCTAGACAGTATATTGAAAAGCAGAAACATTACTTTGCCAGCAAAGGTCCATCTAGTTAAGGTTATGGTTTTTCCTGTAGTCATGTATGGATGTGAGAGTTGGACTATAAAGAAAGCTGAGTGCCGGAGTGGTGTTGGAGAAGACTCATGAGAGTCCCTTGGACTGCAAGAAGATCTGACCAGTCCATCCTAAGATCAGTACTGAGTGTTCATTGGAAGGACTGATGCTGAAGTTGAAACTCCAGTACTTTGGCTACCTGATGCGAAGAGTTGATTCATTGGAAAAGACCCTGATGCTGGAAAAGACTGAAGACAGGAGGAGAAGGGGACAATAGAGGATGAGGTGGTTGGATGTCATCACCGACTCAATGGACATGAGTTTGAGTAAACTCTAGGAGTTGTTGATGGACAGGGAAGCCTGGGGTGCTGCAGTCCATGGGGTCACAAAGAGTCAGACACGACTGAGCGACTAAACTAAACAGAACTGAACTGAGGTTCCTCTGTCAATAGAATTCTCCAGACAAGAATAGTGGAGTGGTTTGCCATTTCCTTCCCAGGGTATTTCCCCATCCAGGAATCGAACACATGCCTCCTGCATCTCCTGCATTGGCAGGTGGATTCTTTACCACTAAGGCACTTGGGAAGCCCAAATTGCTCTTTTCGTATCTCAGGAATTTGCATTGTTTAACCTTCTTTATTCTCTAACAGTCATTTTATAATTTTATCTATTTTTATTTTGATTCTTTTTCTTTTAAGTTTATCTTTTCAGTTCATATGGGAAAGTAGAATGCATAAAAATTTCAGGTCAGAAATGTATCATCCAATGGGTCACCTTTAATCTTATATTTAACAGCAACCACATGGTTTCCATGTCTGCCTTGATCCAAATATATTTCCTTCATGAAACTGTCCAAAGAATGTATCTGCAGGATAATAGGTGGCCTTTTCATTCGCTGTTATTTTCCAAATTTTCAATATGTAATTACATTGAGTCAGCTGCTTTATTGTATTTAGATGACAGCAACCTGGGGGTAGTAATAGAATCATTAGCAATTTTTAAAACTTCCCTTTGTTTGGATTCTCCCATCTTGACAAGAATTTCAGCTCCCCGAAGTTCCTCCATGATACTTTTTATTTTCTTTAGGATGGTGTCTCTTGTTTGCTCACCAAATTTTGATCTTGGTTACCCCTGCTGTGTCTGTGGTTTTTCACATGCCTGCCCTGTTCTCACATGGCATCTACTGTCCAAGCTATCAAGACTGGTACAAATGACACCATTTATTTTGGAGGAACAAGACCTGATGTCTATTCTCTATTCTAAATGTAAGTTGGTCTGAATGGACATTATGCACTGAACATGCAACTCAACTGTTGCTCTTCTGTTTCAAAAGATACAAGTAGTGCTTTCAATGCCTTATATAAAATATAAAGCAACTGACGTTAGAGTTATCCTTTTTCTTTCATCGCAGCTTTCTTTCCCTGGAGTCAAGACATAAGTTCATGGATGTGGGGCACAGAGTAAGCTAATAAGAGCCTACAGCTTTACCTCAGATCAGTTTTCTTCTGATACTGATGATGTCTTTAAGCCAAACTTATACTTCTTTACTCTTTTATTTTAGGCTGATTTTTTTCCCCTAAAGGTATTTCTTTGTTCTTTAATAGACAGATGTCCTGAAGATTAATCTCCCTAATGCCACTTACCCATGCACAGCCTCTTCCACAATAGGTTAGAAAAAAGAACAAGTTCAAGTTTTTTTCTGAGCTGTTTTGGGATATGTATTGCCTGCTTTAGTAAAAGGACTTCTTAAGCTCCATACAGTACAGTTATTTATTGCTGATTGGCTGGTTTTGTTTTGTTTTCCACCACAGGTAGACATAACATCAATTAGCAGGGGGGCGGGAAATTATCTATTTCTGATTCACTGGGAGTTCTCCACCTGAGATTTACTTTTGGGCCATCATATTCTACTTTGGCATTTCCAGTTACTCCATTTTGCCTTTTAAATTAGTCCTTTATGAAAGGAAAGAATATATGTTTTAGAATATATATTATGCACTATATATAAGCATAATTTATATTATATATAATATTTTAAAAATTAAAAATATCCCACTGGAAACCAGTTCTGTTGGTTTTCCTTCCCCATCTCTGAACAATGTCCTAGACAGGATCTATAGCTCTCCATTCATTTGTCTGGATTATCAATAGAAGACTTGTCAGATTATTAATCAAAGTTTTTGTCATATATTAAAAATCTTTATCCAAAAGGCCTTCCTTGGAGATACAGCGGGCTTGCTTCCAGACCAGGGCATCAAAGAGAATATTGCAATAAAGCAAATCACATGAGTGTTTATGGTTTCTCAGTGCACATGAGTGTTATATTTATACTATATGTTAGTCTATTAAGTGTGCAATAGCATTATGTTTTTTAAAAGCAATGAATATGCCTTAATTTATAAATACCTTGTTGCTAACAAGTGCTAATCATCACCTGAGCCTTCAATGAGACATACTGTTTTTGCTGGTGAAGCATCTTGCCTCAGGATTGATGGCCATGACTGATCAGGGTCATGATGGCTGAAGGTTGGGTTGGTTGTGTCAGTTTCTTAAAATGATACAACAGTGAAGTTTGACACGTTGACTGACTAATTAGAAATGTTGAAATAATCCTTTAAGATGATACCACCAATAGATAACAGAAGCTTTTGAAAAGAAAAATGTTCTTCACTGAAGGAGCAGGAGAGGGAAGATGGAAAAAAAAAATATTTTCCTGCTTTCATTCTTCAGTGCTCATAAGATGACTTCTTCACTGAAATCAGTCACTGTTGCAGCCCTCTAGTCAGAGAGCTCAGGACAGGAAACACATCCCCCAGAAAGGCTTCTCAGCCATCTCTTTTGCACTGGCATTGTCTTCCCAGCAATGTGTAGTCTGCAGCAGTCCATTCACAAGCT
This sequence comes from Cervus canadensis, assembly GCF_019320065.1. Taxonomy (NCBI): domain Eukaryota; kingdom Metazoa; phylum Chordata; class Mammalia; order Artiodactyla; family Cervidae; genus Cervus; species Cervus canadensis. The sequence continues at coordinate 66,206,212 of NC_057400.1, forward strand.
AATTGCCTTTGTCCCCAGGTAATAGTCTAGGTGGAAGGGACAGTGACTCACTGGAGATAGATGTGTTGATTCTTCTGCACCTCCCGTAACATCCTCAGTGGCATAGCTTCCACATTGTCCACAGTGATGTGTCCAGTTTCAGAGATCTTTATAATTGGAACAATGTCAAAAGGCATAATTTCTCTATAGACTACCAAGGGAAAAAAAATAGAAAATAAATTTTGTCACAGGGAGAAGGATAAGACACTTGATGACCCTTCAACAGACAGTACAAAGTAAAAACTAGGCAGCCAAAGTTGCATTCAGGCTGAGGATATTTCTAATTCCCTCTGCTCTGTTTCTTGCCTTCTTATTACCTTTTTCTTTTTTTTTTTTTCTTCTTGAGCCTTCATTTTTAATTCTTAGGTCATATTTACCCAAATCAGACCAGGATACTCATGCATGGCTCACTCAGCTTGGCCCACTGCCACCTCAGTGCTGACTGTGAGAACTGACAAAACTAAGTCTTACTACATAAAACAATCTAATAATTAGCTAAAGACATAAGACAGCTCTGCCCCTGCAAATTTGTTTGAATAATCGTTTATTCTGAAAAAGAAATGTCAGGCCTTTTAGCCCAGCACTACCTTGTTCTTCCTTAAAGTGGAAGAACAAACTGAAAGAATTGCTCTTTCAGTATTTTCATATTCCCATAAAGCAAGTTTTCTCCTCAATTTCCACTTCACTGTCACCCACCCCTTATAGTTTCCTTAGATCCAGCATCACTGTTGCTTTCTGTCATCCCTGGATACTCTGCTTTTAATTATTCAGTACACTTTGCCAATTGGAACTTCACATTTTTCTTCCACAATCTTTTCTATTGCCTTATTTCTCATCAGCTAAGGCAAATATACATATTTTTTCAGTTCCAAGAAGCTGTGCAATGTGAGGAAGGGCTTCTGGAAAGTGGTACAGAAAAGGAGGAAGGGAGAAGTTACTACTGGTTTATCCTTGGAAAACCAGACCGTCAAACGTGAGTCTTTTCAGTGAGGTGCTGAAGTTTTAGTCAGTGTGGTCACTCTTCCAAGCATTCCATCTGTGCTGTCCTTCACCCTCAGAGAGGACAAAACATATACTGTGCTGTCAAAACATATCCTTTGGAATTCTTTGCCATCAGAAGGATGAGTTACGATGTCACTGATATTATGTTTTCTGTCTTGCTTTGTGATCTCGTTGTTGTTATTCAGTTGCTCAGTCATGTCTGACTCTTTTCAACTCCACGAATAGCAGCACACCAGGCTTCACTGTCTCCTAGAGCTTGCTCAAACTTATGTCCATTGAGTCAATGATGCCATCCAACCACCTCAACATCTGTGTCCCCTTTCTCTTCCTGCCCTCAATCTTTCCCAGCATCAAGGTTTTTTCCAGTGAGTTGGCTCTTTGCATCAGATAGCCAAAGTATTGGAGCGCCAGCTTTAGCATCAGTACTTAAGGGTTAATTTCCTTTAGGATTGTCTGGTTTGACCTCCTTGCTGTCCAAGGGACTCTCAGGAGTCTTCTCCAGAACCAGAGTTCGAAAACATCAATTCTTTGATGCTTAGCCTTCTTAATGGTCCAACTTTCCATCCATACGTGACTACTGGAAAAACCATTGCTTTGACTATACAGACCTCTTAAAAGAATATTAGTGTAGCTTAGGGACACTGGTTGAGACTCTAGCACACAAACTCTTGACCATAGTAGTATCAATAATGTCTTAAGAAAAATGCAGACTTCGTAGGTCAAGGAAGATAGTCAGCTAAAGTTAGCAGAAGAGATTAATAAGAGGTACCAAGAATACACAGAAGAACTGTACAAAAAGGGTTGTAATGACTCAGAAAACCATGATGGGTGGTCACTCACCTAGAGCCAGACATCATGAATTGTGAAGTCTAGTGGGCCTTTAGGAAGCATTTCTGCAATAAAGCTAGTGGGGGTGATGGAATTCCAGCTGAACTATTTAAAATCCTAAAAGATGATGCTGTTAAAATGCTGCACTCATTATGCCAGCAAATTTGGAAAACTCAGCAGCGGCCACAGGACTGGAAAATGTCAGTTTTGATTCCAAGTCCCAAAGAAGGACAATGCCAAAGAATGTTCAAACTACGGCACAATTGTGCTCATTTCAAATGCCAATAAGGTTATGCTCAAAATCCTTCAAGCTAGCATCAGCGGTACATGAACTGTGAACTTCCAGATGTACAAGCTGAGTTTGAAAAAGGCAGAGGAACCAGAGATCAAATTGCCAACATCCATTGGATCATAGAGAAAGCAAAGGAATTCCAGAAAAACATCTACTTCTGCTTCATTGACTACACTAAAGCCTTTGACTGTGTGGATCACAACAAACTGTGGAAACTTCTTAGATATAGGAATACCAGACCACCTAACCTGTCTCTGGAGAAACCTGTATGCAGGTCAAGAAGCAAGAGTTAGAACCTTACATGGAACAAAGGGCTAATTCAAAACTGGGAAAAGAGTACGAAAAGGCTGTATATTGTCACCCTGTTTATTTAACATATACAGAATACATTATGTGAAATACTGGGCTGGATGAAGCACATGCTGGAATCAAAATTGCTGGGAGAAACACCAACAACTTCAGATATGCAGATGGTACCACTCTAATGGCAGAAAGTGAAGAGGTACTAAAAAGCCTCTTGATAAGAAAGAGCAGAGTGAAAAAGCTGGCTTGAAACTCAGTATTCAAAAATTAAGATCAAGGCATCCAGTCCTTTTAGGTGAGTAGTAGGGAAAAAAGTGGAAGCACTGAAAGATTTTATTTTCTTGGGCTCCAAAATCACTGTGGATGGAGATTGCAGCCTTGAAATTAAAGGACACTTGTCCTTTGAAAAGTTATGGCAAACCTAGACAGAGTATTAAAAGCAGAGATGTCTTTTGCCAGCAAAAAAAAAATCACTTTTCTGTACGGTCAAAGCTATGGTTTTTCCAGTAGTCATGTATGGATATGAGCATTGGACCATAAAGAAGTCTGAGAACTGAAAAATTGATGCTTTTGAATTTTAGTCCTAGAGAAGATGCTTGAGAGTCTCTTGAACTGCAAGGATATCAAACCAGTCAATCCTGAAGGAAATCAACCCTGAATATTCACTGGAAGGATTGATGCTGAATCTTCAATACTTTGGCCACCTGATGTGAAGAGCTGACTCGCTGGGAAAGATTGAGAGTAGGAGAAGAAGGGGGCAACAGAGGATGAGATGGTTAGATAGCATCACCAATTCAATGGGCATGAATTTGAGCAAATTTGGGGAGACAGTGAAAGACAGGGAGGCCTGGTGTGCTACAGTCCATGGGGTTTCAAAGAGCTGGACACGACTCAGCGAGTGATCAACAGCAACATGGAGCAGTGTATTCTGTCTTACAAGTCATCTATAATTTTTTTTTATCTGGGAGCTTGGATTATTTAGTGATAAATTATATGTAAAACAATGGTTGGAAATAAGAAAAATAAGAAAGAAAATTGTTCTCCTTGAATTTAACACTGAAAACCCAGCCCAAATTACACACTAACTCATATGTGAGCATGATTTTTAAACTTCTGAACTATAGATCATAGAATATTTTTAATATGCTTACTCTTAGAAAAGAAATAAAATAAGGTTATAGAAGTCAAGAAACTATTTATGAGTTTTTCTAGTAAGAGAGCAAATTTTTGCCCCAGAAAATATGTGCTTATATTTTTAACTCTTTAGTAAACTCTTTAGGTTATTCTGCTTAATTTTTTATCATAATTAAGAACTTATTATTTCATTTGATTTATGTTTTCTTTTAAGATATTAATTTGATACCTTTAAGATAGTTAAATTATAGAAATACAGTTCAATTTATTTCAGTTTTTGTTTTCCTAACTTGCCATATCCATTTGTCTATTATTTTTTTCAGAAGTTGGTTGTTTTTCTTATAAAAGACCATAAGTCTCTCATATTTTTCCCAGTAAATATCTATTTTTCCATAAATCCTACAATCTGTTGTTTTGGTTTTGTTTAATCTTCTAAAATATATTATAATGAAAATTGCTAATCTCTTTCTCCAAAAGCTAAAAATTAATCAGTTAACAGACTTTACTCTGTTAGGAACTCAGAGCATATTAGTCCTCCATTTCTGGATTGAAGAGTGGCATGCAATAAATTCACTTTATAAAATCATGAGTTTATAGAAAATGTGATACAGTCCCATATTTCCAGGTAATTATGGAAGCCTCTGGCCTAGCCAAAGTACTAACAGGCTCCACCAGGTCTCATTCTGGGGAAATAAACGAGGCAAGGACTTCGCAACTCCTTCACAGCCAGCTTCTCTCTGCAGTTTTGAATGGCACCAACCCATGCTTGTGCTACAGATGTTAGAGAGCAGAGGGTGAGCATTTTTATCTGCAGAGATCCCAGAGAGTGCCTCTGGACTCAGCCCTGTGGAGTTCAGAACAAAGCTAAAAAACCAGCTTGAGGGAAGACACTCCCTGTCAGCAACCAGGAAATAAATGGAAAGAATTGTTATCTTGTGAAAACTGTCATGAAGTTAAAAAAATTTTTTTTAAAGCAGAAGAGTGGGAGAAAAAGAGTAAGGCAAATACAAGCCAGTATCCTGTGCCCTCTGAAAACAAGGGCACTTGCCTCTGCTCTATTTGCAGCACCGGCCTGAAAGCACTCACCACTTGTACTTGAATTAAAAGGTGGATGTCATCTAGAAAACATGCTTCCACTGTAAAGGAAAAATTAAAGAGAAACTTGGAGTAATTTATCAGCATCAATTTCCCAGATAGTTGGAGGCAAGAAGAGACAATTCAGTTTCTAACTCTAAATCTAGACCCTTTCTACTCTATTAGACTCTTAAAAATGGGGAAATTGAGGCTAATTTTTCTCTAGACTGAATTCCTATCTTTACAAAAAATTGATCCTTCACCTGCTACCTAAATTTGAGTTAAGATCCTTGATGTGTTGATCAAGAGCTAATAGCTGACCTTATATTGACCTCTTTCCTCTCTTTTTGAACAGCACATACATCACTCCCATTACACCATCTCTGTGTTTCTCTGCGACTTCATCTTAAAATCCTCTTTTATGTCCTTACAGTACTTTCTTGCTGTACCTTAAACATTCTGATCATGCTCACTTCTCAGAGTTTTGCATGTACTCTTCTCTAAGTGGGTAATACTTTTGTTCCAGGTACTTGCATGGCTCAATCCCTTACTACCTTTAAGTTTCTGAACAAACATCACCTTATCAGTGAGGACTGTCTTACCGAAGATATGTGAAGTAAGCCCACCCCAACCTTAAGACTCTCTACTTCTCTTCTGTTCCTTCTTTTTCTTCATAACTCTTATCATGTTACATGCTATGTTTTCCATATTTATTTGTTTAATTGTCCTATCCACAAGAAGTATATCTTTTTGTTATAAGAAGAAATTTAACTTCTTTTTGTTAACCTTGTAAACAAGATTTGTGTTTGTTTTGTGAAATACTATGTGCTCAGAACCTAGAACAGTGCTTGATATTGTACATGCTCAATTAATGTTTGTGGAATGAATGAATTAATACTTAGACCTCTTCCCCAGATTTCCCTTTCTCCAATTTCCTTCACCACTTGATCACCACTGCTTTTCATTTAAGACTGTTAGGCCTCCCAGATATAAAGAGATAGGAAAAATAAAAACCTGAGATTAGCTAAATCAGTAAGAAGAAATTACACCAACAAAAAGACAACAAAGCAATAGGTCTTTATTGAACATGTGTACATTGAGGGAAGTAAATCATAAATACCAATGGTGGTGATGAGCCATCCTCTCTTTACCTTGCGCTCAGTGGTATATAATGCTAGATATTTTCTCAGAATTCCCACAACAAATTAAATAAACATCTGTCTTACCAGTTTTTACACCGTACCTTATATGTTTGTAAATGTTGATCTCTCTAACCTGATTATGAGATCTCAAGTCAGACGGGTGCTACATTCTTTCTCCCTCAGGACAGTGACTTATACACAAGAGATGCTAGAAAGTGCTTACTTACTTGACTTGACTCTTACAGTGAAAGTAGGATAAGAAGAACTCCATGAAGCTTTGTATCTCCAGAATCCCAATGCTTCGGAGCAATGGTTGCATATGGGAGGAAGTCAATAAGTTTGGAATGAAGGGGGAAAAAAAATAAGGCAACAGATTTGGGGAAAAAAAAAAACTTCAGAGTAAAGGGAAGATTGGAAAAGTGATTCACGCCAAAATGTGATGGGGGAGAAAATCAAAGCCAAAGGCAGAGACAGAGACGTTCATTAAGAAAGAGACTAAAAACTTAGAACTACTCTATCTCTTTCTTTAATTTTTGTATGTACTCATAACACTTCTAACAGTCAACTGCTTACCATTAACAGTCATCCAGTTTGCACTTACCTATGCCTCACCGACCATCCTGTTCATGATTCTAATTGTCTACCTGTTCTCTGAACACAGGGCAGACAAGGCAGGAACTAAGAGGCTTGAAGGAAACTCGAGGAGCTCTGAAACTGCAAACACATATATTCTTTCCTGGCTGAGGCAGCAACCACAACATAACCATAACATAGCCATGACATTAGTGCAGTTCAGTTCACTCACTCAGTCATGTCCGATTCTTTGCGACTCTATAGACTGGAGCATGCCAGGCTTCCCTATCGCCAACTCCTGGAGCTTGTTCAAACTCTTGTCCATCGAGTTGGTGATGTTATCCAACCAATTCATCCTCTATTGTTGCCTTCTCCTCCTGCCTTCAATCTTTCCCGGCATCAGGGTCTTTCCCAATGAGTCAGTTCTTCGTATCAGGTAGCCAAAGTATTGGAGCTTCAGCTTCAGCATCAGTCCTTCCAATGAATATCTAGGACTGATTTCCTTTAGGATTGACTGGTTTGATCTCCTGGCAGTCCAAGGGACTTTTAAGAGTCTTCTCCAACACCAGTTCAAAACCATCAATCCTTCAGTGTTCAGCTTGTTTTATGGTCCAACTCTCACATCCATACATGACTACTAGAAAAACCATAGCTTTGACTACATGGACCTTTGTCAGCAAAGTAATGCCTCCACTTTTCAATAGGCTGTCTAGGTTTGTCATAGCTTTTCTTCCAAGGAGCAAGTGTCTTTTAATTTAATGACTGCAGTCACCATCTGCAGTGATTTTGGAGCCCAAGAAAATAAAGTCTCACTGTTTCCATTGTTGTCTCATCTACTTGCCATGAAGTGAAGGAACCAGAGGCCATGATCTTCACTTTTAGAATGTCGAGTTTTAAGTCAAAAATTTCACTCTTCTCTTTCACTTATATCAAGAGGCTCTTTAGTTCTTTGCTTTCTGACATAAGGGATAAAGGTGGTGTCATCTGCATACCTGAGGTTATTGATATTTCTCCTGCAATATTGGTTCCAGCTTGTGCTTCCTGCAGCCTGGCATTTCTCATGATGTACTCTGCATATAGGTGAAATAAATAGGGTCACAATGTATAGCCTTGTCGTACTCCTTTCCCAATTTGGAACAGTCTGTGTTCCATGTCCATTTCTAACTGTTGCTTCTTGACTTGCATACAGATTTAAGGTGGTCTGTTATTTCTACATCTTTAAGAAGTTTCCACAGTTTGTTGTGATCCACATAGTCAAAGGCTTTAGTGTAGTCAATGAAGCAGAAGTAGATGTTTTTCTAGAATTCTCTTGCTATTTCAATGATCCAGTGGATGTTGGCAATTTGATCTCTGGTTTCTCTGCCTTTTCTAAATTCAGCTTGAACATCTGGAAGTTCTCAGTTCATGTACTGTTGAAGTCTTGCTTGCAGAATTTTGAGCATTACATTGCTAACATCTGAGATGAGTGCAATTGTGCTGTAGTTTGAACATTCTTTGGCATTGACTTTCTTTGGGATTGGAATGAAAACTGACCTTTTTCAGTCATATGGCTACTTCTGAGTTTTCCAAATTTGCTGGCAGATTGAGAGCAGCACTTTCACAGCATCATCTTTTAGGAATTGAAATAGCTCAGTTGGAATTCCATTGCCTCTACTAGCTTTGTTCATAGTGATGCTTCCTAAGGCCCACTTGACTTCACATTCCAGGATGTCTGGCTCTAGGTGAGTGATCACACCATCATGATTATCTGGGTCATTAAGATCTTTTTTTGTATAGTTCTGTGTATTCTTGCCACCTCTTTTTAGTATCTTCTGCTTCTGTTATGTCCCTACCATTTCTGTCCTTTATTGAGCCCATCTTTGCATGAAATGTTCCCTTGGTATCTCTAATTTTCTTGAACAGATCTCTAGTCTTTCTCACTCTATTGTTTTCCTCTATTTCTTTGCATTGACCTCTTAGGAAGTCTTTCTTATCTCTCCTTGTTACTCTTTGGAACTCTGTATTAGAAGGGTATATCTTTCCTTTTTCTCCTTTGCTTTTTGCTTCTCTTCTTTTCTCAGCTATTTGTAAGGCCTCCTCAGACAGCAATGACATAGCCATACACAACCTCATATAACATAACCATAAGGCCACTCCAGTGTAGCCCCAGTGCAGCAGCAGCCAAGGCTTTCATGGTGAAGCTCATACAGGCATACCACACAAAGTAGCCCGAGACAAAACAAGTACCTCATGATGCGCATGTGCAGTCCTTAAGTGGTCTTAACTGTTACACAAGCATGCAAAGTCATTGTTTACAGAACATGGGGAGAGAGGGAGTGAGAGCATGGGCCGAGAGGGACTGACTGGCGCCATCCTGTTAATTTCCCCACACCTACCACACGACTATATCCAAAAGGCCTCACTCTTGCTTTACTTGTGGAGAAAACATGCCATGAGCCAAAAACATACTCCAAACCTTATTGCAATTATTTAACCTCCCTAAACACCCTCACTGAGACCTTAGTTCACAAATGGTTCCAAAGGGTTCTCCTTCTCTACATGATTGTTAATATTTCAAGCAGCAATATTTACACACACTTGCTTCAAATATTGACTTGAAAAGAGCTCTTCATAAATTTTTTAGCCAAACAATTTTAATTTACTGAACACATCATAATAACTAATTATTATCAAGTTTTCTATTAACAGAAGTGTCAAGAGCCAAGGATCTGCTGTTTAGAAACTTAACAAATATTTATAGAGTGACCCTTGGATATCTGTCAGTCTATTAGGTGCTTGTTAACTACTGTAAAAGAAGATATGTATATACAGGCACTGAAATAGCTGCTTATCCTGAGAAGCCAAATCCCACAAACCCAGCTAAATTAACTCTACTCAGACTGATTTGATCAGAGAATCACAAGGAATCAGAGGCATTTACCACTGCTAGCAAAGCTAATACCTAAACTACTTTTAGACTGAATCAAGGACAGCAGTAAGATATTTAAAAAAAAGTATCAGGAGTGAATAATTCTGGATCATTCCTTTTGGTGCTTCTAAAGGAATATAGGCTAAGTTTATTTGAGCTGTTGTGTATTAACTGTATGTTGTATGATTAATTATAAAATAGCATGACACAGTAAGAAATCAATGGCAAATTCAAAATCATTTAACAAGTGCACAAACAACTTGATATTAGAAATATTTTTTAATGACATCTATCAGTATATTATATCAGTATATTCAGATTCCCCTGCATCCCTTCCAAAAGTAGTGTGTAACTATGAAATCTTTTGTGAGCTGAAATGGTATATAGTGAAGAATCAATTACCTTTGAATACATCTTACTAATGGATGCACAAAGTAAATTGAAATAGAGCACAGATGCTTACAGACACAACTCAAGACTCTGGCCCCTTGACTCTGAGATACTAAGTGAAATTCCCAGGGAAGGAGCTTGGCACTACCACTCTAGGGGCCGCTGCAACACCCCCTCCAAAGCAAACACTTAAAACTATATTTACTTTTAGATTATTTTTTCCTGGAAAAGTGAAAATCCTCTTTGAGTTTCTTTCAGTTAGTAAAAACAGATACTACTGTAGGTCTTTCATAAATGTGAAGTGGAGTAAACCTAACTTTAAGAAGTGAGAGATACCTGTATAGCAAAAGCTAGTTACTATTATTTCCTTATAGAATAAAAATTTCAAAAGGCACAGCACAATTAAGATGAAATCTCTGCACACAGACATTTACAGTTAAAAAATAGGTTCATATGGTGCAGTTAAGTTTGAAAAAAACTTAAGCTTTGGGAAATTGACATCTCTTTGATAAATTCACAAGGAAAAGAAGAGTATTTTGAGGCAACAAGGACAATAGAATTATAATGAAAAAACTGCTAGAATATAGTAAACAAAACTTTCCAGAAATACCTTCATTATGTAAGGCTTTTTTTTATGACACTTAACTCTCTTATTTAGAAGACTATTCTGTAAAATATGTGTCATGTATTAATATCCCCAAGTCTTGCATTTATAGTAAAACTCCTTAATTATGCAATTGCTTATATAAAACATACCTCTTTTGATTATAGTTGTCTATAGTCTTCCTTAGTTATGAGTTCATAATATATTCTTTTCACTCAGTAAACTAATTTTAAGCCATAAGCCTTTTTTCCCTATGACCTTTCAGTTTCATAAATGTTGTAAAGAAATAAAGTAAGTTTCTTAAGCAGTTTGAAGACACACAGTATTTTGTATAGAAGGAAGACTATTCATTTACAAACTCCATTGAAGGAAAACACCCTCATGTACTGAGAGAGCATCTCTCCTGGACACACAGGGAAAAGACCCAGAGAAGGAAGATAAACTCTGTCCAAGAATGGTGACAGTTGTATGAAAAGCTTATTTTACCCCTTTTGTTATTTCAGACAAGTCTGTCTTGGAACGAATATTGTATGTTCCATGCAGAAATTTGAGGACAAAGCCTCAAGTCCTCTGTGGTAGCTAATTCTTCTCCCTAAGAATTAAGAAGTCCTTTCTCTTGCCCAAGATTTTCATTCCCTTAAGATTATATACATCATGAATTTGCCCACCTACTAAGGCTACTGCTGTTTCAGCACTAGGAGAAGGTTCTAGAAATCCATTCCACTGCACAATTGACAAAGGATTTCTTTGGATTTTTTAATACAATCTCTCCATCAATTTCTTTTTAAAAACCTGTGTGCTAGCCTTTTAGTTACTTTGTTGAAATGATGGTGTTGTATACTGTTTCAAAACCAGGTGTTTTCTCCATGCCTTTAATCCTTCTTCCCCACTGATAATCTTTTCTTCAATACATATATTTGAAAGTTTTTCCTTCTTTTTCTCTGACTTACCCAAGTCCTATCTTTCCTGAAAGCCTTTTCTACTCTACCCTCTGGAAACCACATTCCATGTTTACTAAGCTCTCCTGTGAATTCAAAATCCTTTCTTCATCACTATTCTTTGGCCTCACTGACATGTAAATCTTTTCTTGGTTTGATCTTTACACTGGTCCTTCCCAGGAGAAGCTGTACTTACCTTTCCATGTTCCACAAGCCATTTGGCAATATGTATCACTACTCCTTTCCATAATGCTACCATTAACTTACATCCTTAGCAGGCTCCTAGACTCACTGGAAACTTTTCACTTGAGTAACAAAATGTATCTAAAGCCTATTCCTGAATTATCCTATAGTCTTGACTGTTCCAACACCTTACTTCCATTAAACTGGGCTTCTATTAAACCACCAACCTTTGCAGCTACAATTTCTATCTTATTCATGTTTCTTGCCCAGAAACACTTGACTTCATCTTCATTCATCTTTAATAACTTGCTGGTAGCATTCTTGTTCTCTGAACATGCCAAGCTTATTCTCACTTCTCTATCTCTCTATAAGCTACCTCCCTCCTCTGGAATATATATGTCAGTCAGGATGATTTGAGCTGTGAGTAACAGGAAGTAATAAAACTGTCTTAAACAATAGAACATATATTGGTTCACATAAGCGGGAGTTGGGCTTCCCTGGTAGGTTAGTGGTAAAGTATCTGCCTGTTGATGCAAGAGACACAGGAAAGACTCAACCCCTGAGTCGGGAAGATGCTCTGGAGTAGGAAATGGCAACCCACTCCAGTATTCTTACCTGGGAACTCCCATGGACATAGGAGCCTTTTGGGCTACAAAAGATCTGTGGGCTACAAAATGGGGTTGCAAAGGAGTCAGACACGACTTAGCATCTAAACAACAGTAACAACAAAGTAGAAGTTAGAGGAGGTCAAGCTTTAGGCCTGGTTGATCCACAGCTCAACATTATAATCAAGTTCTTGAATTCCTTCCACCTTTTTATTTAATCACTCATCACACTGGTTCCATTCTAAATCTAGCCCTTATGTTCCAAGGACACCTTCCAGTTGGAATCAGGATGAGATGATTTCTCTGACATCCAAAATTGGATTGTCATCATGATACAGGAGAACTATAAACTTCCCTTTCCAGAAATCCTCATAAAGCCCTCTTTTCATCTCATTCCATAGTAGAGTCATATAACCATCCTTAAGTCAACAACTGTGGCAAGGGAAACAGGATTACTTTGGCCAGCAGTAATTAAGATCCAACCCTGGAGCTAGAAATAGCATTTGGGAAGGTGGATAGATAAATAGATAGATAGATATAGATATATGTATAGATATAGACAGACCTATCTACCTATGCTAAAGCAATGTCTCTATATTGCTATTTACCCGTGATTCAAGAATTGAGTTTTTAAAAAATCTATAGAAAAGGATGATCCTATAATCCTTAAAAAGTGATTGCACTCCTCTTTTTTTGTTTGAAAAATATGTTCTCCAAATGAATGCTTGTATGGGGTTCATATTTCAAAGATATCAAAGCTGACCTTCTTTTGTTGCAAAGGATAGAGGTTAACAATGGTTCCTCAGCACCCAGGAAGCTTCTTAAGTTTAACTTGAAAACTCTGGAGAAACCCTCTTGCTCCATAGGGTAGCTTGAAAACCAATGTCTTAGACATTTTGTTGAATGATGTTCAATGATGTCAGCCAGATTACTAAGAACAGCTAATTATTAACTAATATAAGAATGATATCTGAGGTTGATTTATTCTTTATTATTTATTTATTATTCTTTATTATTTAATATTATTTATTATTCTTTATTTTATATATATATATATATATATGGACTGCCTATAGACAGAACAAAGACTTTCCATGAATCATAAGATTTACTCCATCTACATCAAAATTGTGTTGTTGTTCAGTTGCTCAGTTGTGTCCAACTCTTTGCAACCACATGGACTGCAGCATGCCAGGCTTCTCTGTCCTTCACTGTCTCCCAGAGTTTGCTCAAACTCATGTCCATTGAATCAGTGATGCCATCCAACCACCTCATCCTCTGTCATCCCACTCTCCTCCTGCCTTCAATCTTTCCCAACATCAGGGTTTTTTCCAATGAGTTGGCTCTTCACATCAGGTGGCCAAAGTATTGGAGCTTCAGCAACAGTCCTTCCAATGAACATTCAGGGTTGATTTCCTTTAGGACTGACTGATTTGGTCTCTTTGCTGTCCAAGGGACTCTCAAGAGTCTTCTCCAGCACCACAGTTCAAAAGCATCAATTCTTTGGTGCTCAGCCTTCTTTATGGTCCAACTCTCACATCCATATATGATGTGAGAAAAACCATAGCTTTAACTAGATGGACCTTTGTCAGCAAACTGATGTCTCTGCTTTGTAATATGCTGCTTAAGTTTGTCATAGGTTCTTTTCCAAAGAGCAACTGTCTTCAGTTTCATGGCTGCAGTCACCATCTGCAGTGATTTTGGAGCCCAAGAAAATAAAAGTCTGCCACTGTTTCCATTGTTTCCCCATCTATTTGCCATGAAGTGATGGGAAGGGATGCCATGATCTTAGTTTTCTAATCTAATCTGGAGTTAATTTGCTTATCTGTAGGAAATGGTTGGACCAAAAGAAATTCTTCACTGGACCACATTTAGAATCATTGTCTAGGCCTCATTAAACCATGTTGAGGGCCAGCCTTTTTTTATACATGACAAAATAGAACTTGAAAAACTCATTAACATTTTGAATTATTTACATAATGAGTCCTTGATATTTTGATTCAAAGTTTAAAGACCAAACCTGTAGCCAGGCACCTGCATTTCTCTGTCCCTTGCATTTCTACCATTCCCTCTTATTGTTGAGATATAAGTAAAAGAGATAATAAAATGGCACATATTTTTAGTAATCAGTCCAGACTTCCTACAAGGACATTGCTTTTCTAGAAGAATAGTCAGAGATCAGTCATGGAGAGTTCATAAAGTGTATTAAGCTCAGATATCTGAATTGGTTAGTTGAAAGCTAGCAAGTCTTGATAACTGCCTGTCAAGCTCTTATCAGGAACAACCACTGTGATACAAGAATGAAGCAAACAGAAGAGTTATATGCTTGAAAATTCCTGGTTTCCACATCTTAGGCTTCAAAAGCCGTGTAGAACTTCTGCTCTGTTCAAGTTACCTCAGTGTCTCCATATGGAAATGAAACCAGGATTACATTCCCAAGGACCAAATACTCATATTGGTTGTTACTGTAGTTGATCATTTGTTTATTTTTCATTTGTTTATTTATAATAAAAATGTCAGGAAAAGGCACATGTGCCACATTTGTCAACTTTCTGCTCATAGCAGGCATAATTATTAGTCAGAACTTGCCTCTCCTGATACAACTTATTTGCCACTCCCAATTTATTACACTAAAAATCAATTTAAAAATGAGATGCTTTTTGGAAGATATAATGCCTAATGCGAACAAAAAATATAACCCTACAAACCAAATAAAATGAAAGAAGATGGGCATCTATAAAGAAATCAGCTCTTCCAACAGAAGAAATCTTACATAAGGAAAGAGGATGAGACAAGTATAAAGGTTCTTACACACATGAAAACATTACTTCCTCTTAAAAACTAAGGTTTAAACTGTAAGTATACAAAATAAAATTAAATTTGAAGAAAAATGAGGAAAACTTAAGAATGACTATCAAAAATTCAAATAAGACAGAATAAGAAAAAAATGGTTGAAAATAAATAAGGTAACTGATGAAGTAACAAAGTTTTGGCAATCTAACAGATTGTAAAGAGAATAGAAACACAGTTTCATTGCTAAAGAACGATAGGAAAAACTGATAGGCCATAAATTCATAATGTACTAATGACCTGTGCATTGCACAATAAAAGATCTCTAGTGTGTTGAAAGCCTCCATCGAGTCTTGTGTTTATTCACCTTATGACTCTAGGGAGCACTGCTCTCATGATGAATTGTGTGCATAGCAACCCCTAAAATGAATGGGGCATAACCTGCTCATTTGCCCATGACTGCCCTGCCCTCCATGATATTTTCAAATCCCCCCCCACCCCTTCCTTAATATCCTGACTCCGGGTGCCATCTCCTCAGTCACTCTCAGCAGACAAGTTTACCATCTATTACACATATAAAACAACAAATGGAACTACGTCAAAATTCTGCCTTCAACACTCCAGTTATTTTTGTATCTGTTTTCATCCTTTTCTGCTGTTCTGCAGATGGAATGGCTGTCTTATTTCTTATCTAGAGACAATTATTCCACTAGCAATTATACCTTTTTCTCAGTGTCTTCAAATTGTATGCACTTATGATTTATTCTACAATAATTTATTTTTTTCAAAATGTGCCTGTCTTAAAAGAGCCCCCCTCCGCCTTCAGTCCCTCTTATCCCTCCAGCTTCTGTTTCACTCTCTATTTTCTCATGACAAATTTTCTCAAAATAGTTTTCTACTTCTGCACCCAGTAAATACCCTTTAATCTGCTGTAACTAGGTCACTAGACAATGCGATGTTACTAAACACAGAGTCCACTTTTCTTGTCTGAGTCAGGAGATTGTAAGTGACTTTGTCTAACTGTCAGTATCCTAAAAAGGAAGAACTGACCTCCTCTTTTCTCTTTCCTTTGAGCTGGAATGCATTCAGGATGACACAGGCTAGAGCAGCCACCATGGGTCCAAGAGTTATAACTATGTCCTGAAATGCACAGAGTAAACTGGCCAGCCCCGTATTACCTTCCTCTCCACTGCTGAAAAAGAAGATATAAACTTCTATCTTGTTCTATCTATCTTGTTCTATCCATTGTATATGAAATTACTTTTGTCAGAATACTTAGACTAAACCCTGACCAGTAGATTGGTGTTGATAGCACTCAAATCTATTTCTCCATGTCAAGCTCCAAATTCCTATATACAACAACTTACTTGACATGCCTCATAGACATCACAAAATAATAAACCCAAAAATTAACCTTTGATTTTTATCTTCAAACTTGATTTTTCTTTTGCTTCCCAGGCTTTGATACTCACACCATCATCCACTCAACTTTGGAGTCACAGTGGTCCCCTCTGCATTCCTCACATTCTCACTCTCATCCATCCCCAGTCCCTTCCTGTTGACTAGCAAGCTGTCTCTCTTTTTTCACTGCCACCTGCATAGTTCATCCTCTCTTACCTGGACTTTTCCAACAACCTGAGCAGGGTCTACGAGGGCCTGCATAATACAGTGATCTGTGCTTCTGAGTCATTTACTAGGATACTCTGTCCATGTTTCTCCATGCCAGCTTCATGGGATTCTCTCATTCCTCATACCATTTGGATGGTTTATCCTCTCAAGTCTTTACCTGCACTTCCTTCTGCCTGGAACACTCTTCTCTTTGCCTTTGCCTGCATAAGTGTTACTCTCCTTCATGACTTAGTGTATTACTTCCAAAGAAAAACACTTCCTGAACTGCCAGACTAAGATTGGTTACCTGTTATATAGGCCTATGGCCAAATGAAAATCTTGTTTTAAACAAAACACTTATCGTCATCTAATTCTATTTACTTGAGGTAATCACTTACTCACTTTCCTAACTACAAAGGCAGAAACATGTCTATTCTAATTTCTGTAAGACAGCACTGGGGATCAGGCACAATTCCTTGTACAAATGAAGGTATTCTGTGAAAACTTTAACTTCTAATTTTGAAAACAATGAATAGTAGATGGCAAAATTAGAAAAAAAAATTAACTTAGGTCTTTTGCAACTATGTTAACTAGGGCTTAATTTAAGAGACTTTATTTAACTGATATTCTGAATTATAGTCACTCACCAGCTTATTTAGTAAATTGAAATGTGCTGGTTTATATGTTTGAAGAAATAATTCGACAAACTACTTTTTAATTACTCTACTACTAATGAAAAAGCTTATGAGGACTTTATTATCAAATAGGTAATAGATAATTAATGAATAAATAGGAATGAAAAACTCCAGTAGAGAAAGAACACAGAATGAAAAACTCCAGTAGAGAAAGAACACAGTAAAGAGAAATCTAAGTAAGACTAGTGTTTGGTCTTTCAATGACCTGGTAGTTTTTCTGCCATCACTCATTTAGGTAAAGCAAGTATGCAAGTGTGACTTTTATTCCATAGACTTCTACAGTCCAGCTTTTGCAAATGAGATAATAGATGCTGCTTTGTTTTTATTGTTTATCTCGTGCATTTAAAAATAATAAAAAGCTGTATATCTGGTCTTGATACCAAGCTTAGAAATATAAAATAGCTGTTAGGTGACTCAGATATTCAACAGCCTCCACCCTACAATTTTTAGTACCTTTGTGTCATCCTAACCATCCATCAATGCAAAAAAAAAAAAAAAAATCGCATTATACTCTTGTTGTGTCTCTGTTTTTCCTTACCTAATTGCTTTGTGCTGAATAGCTAATACATTTTCTTAATTGAGAAGAATCCTTTTCACCTTTTGTATCAAGGAAATACTTGCCTAATATTTTACAGAAATCTTTCAAACAGATGCTCCAGACTATGACTCCCAACAGTTAGGTTTGTGTGTGTGTATTGTATGTGTTCATGCTTGTACATGCAAGCTTAGTCACTCGGTCATGTCTGACTGTTTGCAACCCCATTGACTATATTCCACCAGGCTCCTCTGTCCATGGGATTCTCCAAGCAAGACTACTGGAGTGGGTTGCCATTTCCTTCTCCAGGGGATCTTCCTGACCCAAGAATTGAACCTGGGTCTTCTGTGTCTCCTGCATTGGCAGGCAGAGTCTTTATCACCGAGCCAGCTGGGAAGCTCATATGTGTGTATTAGAATATACTTAGATTGATTAACTTAAGCAACAGTTTCAAAATTAATAAAAGTCACATTAAGATCTGAAATTTCATAAGAAATTTTCCTTTTAAAAGAAGATGGCTCTCAAATAGCAACCAAGGATTTAAATTATTTATCTTCTAACAAGTGAACTTCTAAGGATCCCAAAATAAAAGTTATAATTGTTCCAGTTGGTCATTATCTAAATATCCTAGTTTTTTTTTTTTTTTTAATTGAAAAGAAAGCCCGTATCTTCAGTGACAGAAACACAAAACAACTAGATAGAACAAATCATGACTTCTCATCACCTTGGGATTCAGATAACAGAGAGAATAGACTCAAGGGCTTGTTGAAAAACTACACACAGAGAGAAAAGCTCATCAGCAAAAAGGTAGGATTATCCTGTTGTTTAACTATACTGTTAAATAGATTGAACAATGACATGGGGGTGATGCAGCAAAGAATTCCTTAAAAAGTAACAGTTAACTGAGTTTGAAGACTAAAGCTTCTTTCTTAGTTTACTACTAATGCAGGTTTCATCCTGAGAGGTATAGAGAAAAGGAAACAAAGAAAATCCAGGCATTTGACCTTTGGAACATTGTCTTCACTTCAGGAACCTATTACCTCCATACCCTTACTACTTCTTTGGCTTTGCAATTCCAAATTTGTTAGATTTGTTTGGATAGTCTAACATTAAATAGTATATTAGATAAACTCACAGGAAGCAAAGCTTCCTTAAAAGGCAGCACTCCCCGCCTCCCACCCCCAAAGCAAAACAACACAAAACAAGGAAGCTATGCTTGAGAGTCAAAGTGACTTCAGAGAAGAAAACAGTGACAGAAAGGTAATCAGCAGACTGGCATTACTCTCCCTTGAGGGTCACTCGGGAGCCTAGTAGACCTGAGAAGACAGCACTCTCCTTCCAATCCAACCCTACAAATGGGGGGAAAAAAGTCCTACATACAGGTAATGATCCAAGATAATTCTAAATGTCATGAACAGATTAAGTGTGTGAAATTCAAACTCATTTAGGAAAATGGCTGCATTTTTCTTCCCATCCATGTATCTTCTTAACTGACATGCCAACAAATGTAAATTACATAAGCTTCATACCCACAGCTTTCCTTAAGCACTCTGGATGGAGTGATGTTAAGAAAATTTTTCAGATTAATTAGACTCTTGTCTGGGTGCATCCAAAGGGTAGAAAAAGGAAAATGAATTAACTCTTTTAGAAAGCTGTAAGAAGTCTGTTGGTGGAAATGCTCACAAATGTTCTCTATGCTATATAGTGCAGCTCAATAAGACAGGAAAGAGTGGATGTAAAAATCTTCACAAACGTAAACTACTATACAAATTCTAAATGAAAGTATTGCTCTTCTGTTTGTAAACATCATCCAACCCCAAGCAACATGCAAAATAATTAAGGATAGAAAATTTGCCATTTTTTAAAATCTAAATGAGTATTTCACCCAGTGCCACCTCCTGTATCAGAACTTCTCAGGAATGATGGCTTTAGTGATTTCAATATGATTTAAGTTTAGAACCTACAGTATTCATGATAGTACCATTGCTAATTCATATTCATTATTTCTTTGTGACTAATTTAGTAAGTGGGTTTTTATTCTATATAATCTATTCTAAAGGAATAAGTTGTAGAGATGAATAATTCAAGGTGAAATGTTCCTCTATCCATAGTAGTTGTCAATTTCTTTCTACCCTAGGTACATTAAAACTTTTTTAAGCTTTATTTTTTTTATTTTATTTTTTGGGACCACCCACATGGCTTGCTAGATTTCAGTTCCCCAACCAGGGACTGAACCTGGACCACGGTAATGAGAGCCTGGAATCCTAACATCTAGGCCACCAGGGAACTCCCTTAAGGTTCATCTTAAATTTTACTGTTTATAGTGAGCACTAGTCAATTTTGACTGACCAGTATGTAAATTCCTTTTGCTGTATTTAGAAAATGTCCTACCTTACAGGTCTTGATGGAAAGTGGAGCCTACTATTGAACCTAAAGTTCTAGAAACTTGCTTTTGCAGCCTTCCTAACAACTCAGTCAATCAGATGCATAGGAAACAAGAGCTAGAGTCTCAAACCTATCCTGGAAAGATTTCTTTAAAGAGGAGTACCACCAACGTATAATCCGCATGGGCACCTGTAGCAACAATGGCAAATGTGGTGTCACTATTCTATGCCAGCAGCTCCTGAGGTAAAGGCAAGGACAAGTGTTCAGTGGTGATTTCCTCAGAGTCCTCCATGCCCTATTCTGTGGTAATTTTAACTGTGACCCTAGTTATATGGTTTCCACAGTCACTCTTCCTTTTTTTCCAAGAAGTTCTATTTATAGTCATTGTTCATGCTTCTAGCAACTCAATATCATTTTAACAAATTCCTAAGTCAATCTGGTTGATTGCTATTGCAGATAAACTATTGATACATAGGCAGATATATATATATATATATATATATAACTATATATGTATACATATATGAAATCCCATGGACAGAGGAACTTTGCAGGCTACAGTCCAGGGGGCCACAAAAATAGGACACAACTGAGCAGCTAAATTTAAACTATAATATAGTATTATATATGTGTATATATATGTACATTACCCTATATAATATGCCATGCTGCTGCTGCTGCTAAGTCACTTCAGTCGTGTCCGACTCTGTGCGACCCCATAGACGGCAGCCCACCAGGCTCCCCCGTCCCTGAGATTCTCCAGGCAAGAACACTGGAGTGGGTTGCCATTTCCTTTTCCAATGCATGCAAGTGAAGAGTGAAAGTGAAGTCGTTCAGTCGTGTCCGACTCTTTGCAACCCCGTGGACTACAGCCTACCAGGCTCCTCTGTCCATGGGATTTTTCCAGGCAAGAGTACTGGAGTGGGTTGCCATTGCCTTCTCCATAATATGCCATACATAATACTATAAACCTACAAATATATTATATATATATAACATATGCAACTAAACCATATTTATACAACTAAACATTTTTTCCAAATTTCAGAACAATAAGATAAGGATCTATTTAGGAGCAGAGCATATGGAAAAGAAGAAACAATTTAAAGAAAATGTGTAATGGCATAAAAATAACAAATAAGCAGTGATTAGTTTCTTCATTAGTAATTAGTTAGCTAGAGAATAATGTGGAAAGATTATAGCCACTTTTGTTTACAGAATACTACATGCCAAATGCTATGCAAACCACTAACTTTTCACCTAATCCTCAAAACAAGCTATGAAGTAGGCACTGCTATTGTGGATGCAGATGAGAAATCAGAAGCTTATGGAGCTCAGGTAATTGCTTTTATGACACAACAAATATAAAGATTCTATATGAATCTGGGTTTATCTGGTTCCGAAAACAAGATCTAAACCATCATAACACTACCATTATGTTGTTTTTGTTTAGTTGCCAAGTCATGTCTGATTCTGCAACCCCATGGACTGCAGCATACCAAGCCTCCCTGTCCCTCACCATCTCTCAGAATTTGCTCAAGTTCATGTCCATTGAATCAGTGATACCATCCAACCATCCTATCCTCTGTCATCATCTTCTGCCTCCAATCCTCCTCCACTGAAGGAGAAAATGGCAAAGCACTCCAGTATTTTTATCGTGAGAACCCTATGAACTGTATAAAAAGACCATTATGTTGTACTTACAATTAACTTATTTGTTAGACACCCATATTGTATATAGAAGGATCATTTTGACACTCATCAACAGTAATTATAAATATAAATACAATATTGGAAATGACAGATTTAATGTAAATTTTGCTTTAGGGCTCTGAGTTTAAGTTATGTTCTTGCAAAAATCCTTTCCAGTTCTCCAGTCAATCATTTTGATTTGTTCATTACTGACTCTTTATAAATAGTATTAAAAAACAATAAGTTGTAAGTTTTCATTGAATAGATTTACAATGCAATAAAAAAAAGCAATCAAATAAATTATTTTTATGCTTTTAAGCTTAATGAATATGTTTGCTTTATGGAAATGTATGAATTCACAGCCCATCAAAGTTAGAAGATTTAAATGTGGTTCATTTTTCTCCTGTCCATATGGAATTTATTTTATCATAAAGTAGCTCCATGTCCTGGCTCAGTAGAGTGAAATAATAGAGAATTATCACCTGTGGTTTCTGACACCACTCAATCTGACCCCAGGAAGTCATCAGAAATGTCATACCTAACACAAGGCCAGTCATAGAACTGTAGGTTTTGCCTCCTTTTTCCCTATGCTCCATAACCATTTTGTCAACTCTTTCATATCTGTAAAATCAGCCAACTAAAATAAACAGAAATATCCTGATTAATACTATTAATGATTTTGGCTAGTAGCATCCAGAGAACAGAGTTAGGCCTCCTCAGAAAATCACAGCAAGAAATGCATGAAGAAAGCCCTTCACTCATAAGAGAACACACAAATATTCAAGGAATTCTTTCCAATTAATCTTAATTTCTGTAAGAATTTTAAACTCATTATGTTGGAGAGAGGCTGTAGAATGCAATGGGACATGGGCCTCAGAAGGCTGAAACAATGACTGAGGGTGAAAGATCAGGTTCCCTGCAGAGACTGCTTGGAAAGGGTTCAGAGCCAGCTAACCCCAGGGGGCAAAGGGACAATAGTCACTGACCCCTGGCATTTATATTTGGCATTCCTAGCACATACAGATATGATAAATAGGCATGGAAGTGAAAAAATCCTATTATAGAAGAGAAAGAGGAATATTATCCACTACAAATTATGATAGGTTTCTTAAATTATTATTTTAAAACACTTTCTGAATGAGGTTTGTCACAGAATCCTAGTTTTCTTCATTTATCTGCTTAGTAGTACTTAATATTTGGATGTGGAAAATAATTACCTTTATACTGACTCTTGTCTTGAATGGTAAGGCTTCAGGCTCAGTCACATGAATAACAAAAAAAGAGGTTTTATTTTTTCTTCTTTATAATCAAATCTTATTTAATTTTGCAAATTAATCCTTAACCTTATTCAACAGATGTGGGTCTTAATGACATAGGTTGTTTAAAAAATCAAATTCATCTTTAAAGGACAATGTTTTGTCACTACTAAGGATATCTGATAAAAAGTAGCCTAGCTTGAAAAGATTAATTCACAGCAACACTAAAAAACAGTATTTGGGTCCACAGTTTTTGGATCAGCTGTGTTTGATGACTATTTCCTATGCTGAAATGATTGGAGGTGAAAACTCAGGCATCTAGAAATTATGCTAAATGATATTCAAAAGAAATGTACCATGAAGACAAAAATAAACAGAATGACCATTAATATTCCTAACTTCAAGGAAAATCAGTGCTTATCTATCATACTGTAATGATGTTTACATCACCAGGGAGTTTTTCAAATAAACCTTAGAATGAGAGGAGTCCTCTAGGAGAGAACTTTATTTTCAGTGTTCTTGGGAATCTGTCATCTCCACTTGGTAAATGTCACACTCATTGTTTAGTTGTTACAAATTAATTTGGCTACTTGTCATTTCAGATTGTTTCTTTTTATTACCTACAGTTGAAGCATTTAGTGTTGAATTTTCTGGTTAAATAATCATTCCTATGAAATTTGTATTCTAAATCTCAAGACTTTGTGTTCTAAAATATATGTGGTTGTGTAAATGTAAGTGTGTGTGAGAGACAGAGGGACAGAGAAAGTGATGCATATTTGATGTGATAAATATAAGCCTCTGGAAAAAATGCTCTAATGCATAAAATTTATCAGTATCCAAATTTTATTTATTTTTATTATGCCTTTCTGAATCTATAATACTTTTCTTAAAATCTATTAAATACTTTTTTCAGAGAATGTTACTTTTCTTTCTTTCAGAAATAACATCATTCTAAGCATGGCTTTCCTGTGCTTCTCTTTGTTTAGACTTGAGTCTTGGGTGGGGGTTCCTTCTATTGTGTGTGAATTTCTAAGAGCAGAGGATAACATTTTTGCATAGTTGGGATTTTTTTTCATATTGGGTTGAGTTAATCTTGAATTGGTGATACATAATTTTTATTTTTGTCCTCCAGGACAAGTGATGCTCAAATTTTCTGCCATTTTTCACATGAAATGACTGCACCTCCTCTTCATTCTAATGATTTCTCAAGACATTCCAGCTTAGACCTCACTTAAGGGGTTGTGCCAGTAAATGAATCTAGTTGTCTAAGTAGAGTGGATTAATGCTGTGACATGCTGTGCTTAGACACTCAGTCATGCCAAACTCTTTGCAACCCCATGGACTGTAGCTGGCCAGGCTCCTCTGCCCATGGGATTCTCCAGGCAAGAATACTGGAGTGGGTTGCCATGCCCTCCTCCAGGGAGAGTGGGATAATGGCACTCTGTTTGGAAGAACACCTAGCCCTTTTCACACATTACCAGGAACAGACAGAAGATGCAACAATTGCTACCTCATCACTGCATCCGTAAAACTAGTCAACATGGTCAATTAATTCTAATGATGAAACATTTCTTACTCATTTCCTCATTTTTCTGCCCACGTGTGCTATTACTGTAGCTAGGCCTCCAACACCACCCACCTGGGCTGTCTCAACAGTTACCTCAGTATGTCTCAACCACAACAACCACAACCTTCCCCGCCCAGCTTCCATCATCACCATGGCTGTCAGAAAACCTCCCTAACACACAAGTCTGATAGCACTGCTGACTGCCATAGATCAAACATTTGCCATGTGCTTTATCCTCATTTTTTCAACTTCTCCAAACCACATTTCATGGCAGAAATTGTTAATCCATTCTACAGCTGATGATAGCAAGGTTTGGAAAGGATGGCTCCATTTCCCAAGATTGCACATCCACTGTGTGGAGAAGCTAGAATTTGAATGGATCTGCCAGCTCCCATATACCATAGTAATTGCCCTACGTCAGGACCCAAAAATCCATAGAAGGTGCACTACTTTTCAGCCTCATAAACTGTAACTTACCTCCCCACAGAGTAAAAGTCAGCAATTATGGTTTCCTGAGCTTGCTATTCTCTCTCTCATGCCTTTGTGACTTCTATATCCTTTCCTCATTCTTGTCTAAATATAACAACACTGAAGACAATAACGGTTAAAATGGCCTAGTAGTTTCCTAGAGCTAATGTGACAAAGTGCCACAAACTGGGCTACATAAAAGAAATTTATTTTCCTTCTGTTCTAGAAACAAGTCAAAACTCAGTGTGAGAGGGCCATGCTTCCTCTCTGCCAGCTTTTGGTGCTTGCAAGCAATACTTGGCATTCTTAATGTTGCATCTGTATAACTCTATCCTTTCTTCTGTCATCACATGGGTATCTTCTTTCTGCATGTCTGTGATTTTACATGTTCCCCCCATCTGTCTGTCTCAATGTGCATCTAGCTCAGTGTCTCTCTTTTTCTTGTAAAGATATCAGCCATCTAGAGCACGGGTCCACCCTACTCCAGTATAATCTTACCTTAAGTCACATCCTAATTTTATCTGCCAAGACTCTTAATTTCTAAATAAGTTCACATCCACAGATAAAAGGGTTAGGACTTCAACATATGAGGGAAACAGCTTAACTTATAACAAATCATGACAGTAAATAACAAAAAAACAATAATAAATTATTGTTGCCATCGGGACTGACAAATCCACATTCACCATCCACATTCAACTATTAAAATTCAGTTGAAGTATTTCTTACCCTGAGCAACTTTCCTGATACCTCTCTTCATCTCACATTTCAGGCCATGATAGACGTCCCCTTCCTTATGCAGCTCTACATACCTATTCACATTTCTATTACAGTATTGAGATATGTTAAAATTGTCTAAATGCAAATGTCTTTCCCTGCGAATGTGAAATCAGAGTTCTGTCTTATTCAATTTCTTAACGTTAGACATTGCGTCATGACTAACACATAGTAGATATGCACTAGACAGCTGCTAAATTAAATTAGTTATCTACCACATTGCCACATTAATAAATACCATAGTGCTGGTGTTGTTCAGTCACTCAGTCATATCTGACATTTTGCGACCCCATGGACTTCAGTGTGCCAGACTTCCCTGTCCTTCACTATCTCCCAATTTGCTCAAACTCATGTCCATTGAGTCAGTGATGCCATCCAACCATCTTATCCTCTGTTGCCCTCTTCTCCTCCTGCCCTCAATCTTCCCCAGCATCAGGGTCTTTTCCAATGAGTCAGTCCTTTGCATCAGGTGGCCAAAGGATTGGAGCTTCAGCTTCAGCATCAGTCCTTCCAATGAATATTCAGGACTGATTTCTTTTAGGATGGACTAGTTTGATCTCCTTGCTGGGACTCCAAGGGACTCTCAAGAGTCTTCTCCAGCATCACAGTTCGAAAGCATCAGTTCTTCAGTGTTCAGCATTCCTTATGGTCCATCTTTCACATCTGTACATGACTACTGGAAAAACACATAGCTTTATTTTGTTAGCACCATAGTGTTAACAACAGCAACACCAACAAAAATAGTGCTAACAGGGTAGAATTTATTGAGTAGTCAGTATGTAGCTCATAATTTTCTAAGCATCAATAGCTGTGAATGGTCAGAGATTTCTTTTTCTTACTTGCAAACTAACAAGTTAAGCACAGTTTCAGAAAAGAATAGACTTCAGGATCACAGGCAAGGGACTTTATTATTCATGGCAGAGCAGGCAACATGAGCTTCAAGTTTGCATCTGTTCTTCTTACCTCTCTGCACCCACAGCAGCTCTATGTAGGTTGACTCATGGGAATGCTGCCCACACAACGGGTTTATGTCTTAGCTGAGGAATCCAGAGTTTAAAAATCTTTAAACAATACCATTCACCATTGCAACAAAAAGAATAAAATACTTAGGAGTATATCTGCCTAAAGAAACAAAAGACCTATATATAGAAAACTATAAAACACTGATGAAAGAAATCAAAGAGGACACAAACAGATGGAGAAATATACCGTGTTCATGGATTGGAAGAATCAATATTGTGAAAATGAGTATACTATCCAAAGTGATCTATAGATTCAATGCAATCCCTATCAAGCTACCAACGGTATTCTTCACAGAACTAGACCAAAGAATTTCACAATTTGTACGGAAATACAAAAAACCTTGAATAGCCAAAGTAATCTTGAGAAAGAAGAATGGAACTGGAGGAATCAACCTGTCTGACTTCAGGCTCTACTACAAAGCCACAGTCATCAAGACAGTATGGTACTGGCACAAAGACAGAAATATAGATCATTGGAACAAAATAGAAAGCCCAGAGATAAATACATGTACCTATGGACACCTTATTTTTGACAAAGGAGGCAAGAATATACAATGGAGAAAAGACAACCTCTTTAACAAGTGGTGCTGGGAAAACTGG